>NC_069501.1:782324425-782686925 GCF_027579735.1 Bombina bombina | reverse complement strand
ACTCTGGGTCCCTGGTTTCCAAATGAGATGCAAAATTTGCTCTCATCAGAAAAGAGGACTTTGGACCACTGAGCAACAGACCAGGTCTGTTTTTCTTTAGCCCAGGTAAGATGCTTCTGACATTGTTTGTTGTTCAGGAGTGGCTTGACAAGAGGAATACGACATTTGAAGCCCATGTCCAGGATCCGTCTGTGTGTGGTGGCTCTTGATGCACTGACTCCAGCCTCAGTCCACTCCTTGTGAAAGTCCCCAACACTTTTGAATGGCCTTTTCCTGACAATCCTCTCCAGGCTGCGGTCATCCCTGCTGCTTGTGCACCTTTTTCTTCCACACTCTTTTCTTCCACATAACTTTCTATTAATGTGCTTTGATACAGCACTTTGGGAACATCCAACTTCTTTTGCAATTACCTTTTGAGGCTTTCCCTCCTTATGGAGGGTGTCAATGATGGTTTCTTTGCACAACTGTCAGGTCAGCAGTCTTTCCAATGATTGTGATTCCTACTGAACCAGACTGAGAGACCATTTAAAGGCTCAGGAACCCTTTGCATGTGTTATGGCTTAATTAGCTGACACTTTGAGCCTAGAATATTGCACCTTTTCACAATATTCTAATTTTCTGAGATTGTGGATTTGGGGTTTTCATGAGCTGTAAGCCATAATCATCACAATTATGACAAATCATGGCTTAAACTATCTTGCTTTGCATGCAATGAGTCTATCTCATATATTAGTTTCACCTTTTAAGTTGCATTAGTGAAATAAATTAACTTTTGCACGATATTCTAATTTTTCGAGTGGAAGTGCCGCCGCTCCACCGGGATCACCCCGAAACCGCATCCCATATGTATTGAGATTATGTGGGACTGTGGCTCCTATGGAGGCGCCGGTCAGTCTGGAGGGGCGGGAATGGCGGGAAAATAGTGGGATTGTCCAGGGTCTTATCAAGATGAGCTGTCTGTATAAAAGGAGTGTGTGTTTTCAATAAAATCAGTTCCTGTTTAACCTGAAGGCTAGTGTGTCTAGTTATTTGGGTTGGCTCCAGCTAAAATCACTTTCCTGGGCTACATAGCAGCCTGTGCAGGCAAAGGAAGGACCCTCTGGCAGAGCTACTCAGTCGGGGTAGCTGAAGTCTGCCACAGGGTGGGACCCTGAGTACTGGTGCTGTCAGGCATCAGGGGTGGCTACAGGCTGTGGTCACTTGCCAGCTACATAGCTGCAGTCGGCAGGAAGGAAGCAGGACCTGTTTGGCGGAGCTACCCAGTCAGGGTAGCCGGGGTATCCGTAACATTGGCTAGCAGCGGTGGGATCTGCTTCTTTCACACAATTTCTGCTGACAGAGAAGACGTACCACAGTAGCCGGTAAATATGGAGGCAGAGTTCCTAGGGAGAGTACAAAAGATGCTGACCGGAACAAATGATCCTTGTTCGGAACAGGACGTTCTGGCATGGAGGAATCTTACCCTCCAAGACCTCTGGTGGGAGGCTCTTCAACAGGAGCAGGAAAATGGAAAGGTCCTCCCCATGAATGACACAAGGTCCCGGGTTCGGTGGACCGTGAGACTGCCTTTCCTGGGAGAACAGCCAAAGAAGGAATGGCTAGCTGTTCTACATAGACTGATCCAGCAAGAGATGTGGGTGGAGGACGGCTATCGAGCCCTCCAATGGCTCGCTATGCAAGCGCAGCCATGGCTGAAGGATGGCTCTCCCACAGAGGGCTTTGGCTTTGGCGGCCCTGGATTGCTGTTTACAAAAAGGACAGAGGACCCACAGTTTGGGAGCGAGACAGACCAGGGTCTGGAGGATATCTCTGGGCTCCAAGAGGAACTGCTGGATCTCTTGGAGGAGACCTGGCTGCTGGACGATCTGGATTTTATAATTGACCAGGAAGAGGCACTGGTCAAGGAATACAAGAGGCTGCTGGATCTCGCTAAGCAGCATGCCAGGGGCATGCAGCCCTCTGGGATTCATGGAGCTTGACCGTGGAGGAGTGGCAGCAAAGAAAAAGGGAACCAGGGCTTCGGGATCCTGATCAGCCATCTGGCTCTGAGCTTATAGACTTGGACAAGGGAGCCACCCGAGCAGAAGTGTTGACAACAGGGCAGAGAGCCGCCGGCCTCTGCCCAGCACCTGTAACAGCTCCAGGAAACCCGGGAGCGGAGGAAGTCGTCCTCCCTCCCCTTACAGAGAACCCCTTGCAGGGAGAGATGGATGTCAATAACTCTCCCCAGCAGCAGAACCCCCTCCTGGGAGAGGAGACAGTCGGTCTCTCTCCCCAGTGGCACAGCCAGGAGCCGGGAGAGGAGACAGTCGGTCTCTCTCCCCAGTAGCAGAGCCATCCCCTGGGAGCAGAGGTAGTCGTCCTCCCTCCCCGTAAACAGAACCCCTTCCTGGGAGAGGAGACAGTCGGTCTCTCTCCCCAGCGGCAGAGCCGGGAGCCGGGAGAGGAGACAGTCAGTCGGGGGAGCAGAGGTAGTCGTCCTCCCTCCCCTTACAGAGGAATCCTTGCAGGGAGAGACGGGTATTGATATCTCTCCCCAGCGGCTGAATCCCTTTCTGGGAGAGGAGACAGTTGGTCTCTCTCCCCAACGGCAGCACAGTTTCCCATGGAGCGGAAGTAGCAGACCTCCCTCCCCAGCGGTAGATCTCCTTCTCGGGAGAAGAGACAGACTCTCCCATCAGTAGCTTGGCAGGGTCTCTACCCTTTTCTTGTCCCGGAGTATTTCTCACAGGGGGCAGGCATTGCATTGGGCAAGGAGGATAAAAGTGTATTCAGTTGGTGCCACATGTTTGGGCACCCGAGCTTTACCTGCCCCACCAAGGAGCAACCTCCACATCTGGTCTGGGGTGGGAATACAGCTGGGAAACCGGCACTAGCTTTGTTTGTGGGTGGGTCACAGAGTGTCACAGAGAGAGGCAGTGTGTCCATAGATCTTAAGGATACTAGAACTTGTGGGACAGCAATTGTTTTGGAGCTGGCCTTAGAAAACTTGTTTGGGACGTTGTCTTATGTGACTATCCCTGCGCCCAGAGCACAGGGTATAAACATCAGCAGGAACCCCCCAGGATGACCCAAGCTCAGGAGAGATGGGATAACCTCTCCCAGCAACCGAGAAGTGGAGGGCCACCGTCGGACAGCCCCAGGCCGACCCGTTAAGGGTCTAGCCGGGTCTGCCGAACTGGAGGGGGGGAGATGTCATGGATACCAGACAGCTAAGGCTATCCCCCACCCCCCTACAACCTCACCCCTGTTGTTTCTCAGTGGTTTGGGGATCCTCAGAGCAACCACCATCTCTGGAAGCTGTTTGTTTGCTTTGTTTTGGCTTGTTTTTGTGTTCAGAGAAGAGTTGGTTTATGACCAGGAAAACCCTCCTAGGCTGGCCGGGCTCCTAGAACTCCCTGTCGGCAGCCTCACAACGGACACCCGCCTAACCCCTCTCAGGCTGGCCAGACTCCTGGAACTCCCGGTCGGCCACAGGACAGCAGAACACCCGCTAACTTTAACCCAGGTCGCTCCAGCAACCATGTGCCCCAGAGCTCCGTTCTTTTGGGGATTAGTAGCCCCTGGGGAGTACAAGGGGTGGGGGAATTGCCGGAGGGGAGCTCCTTTGGGAACCAGGGGTTTTGGACACCCCTAACCCCATAACTTCAACGAACTGTAACTCTGATCTGGGGACCGAGAGCTTTAAAATGACACACTGGGTTCACCCCGAAACCGCATCCCATATGTATTGAGATTATGTGGGACTGTGGCTCCTATGGAGGCGCCGGTCAGTCTGGAGGGGCGGGAATGGCTGGAAAATAGTGGGATTGTCCAGGGTCTTATCAAGATGAGCTGTCTGTATAAAAGGAGTGTGTGTTTTCAATAAAATCAGTTCCTGGGCTACATAGCAGCCTGTGCAGGCAAAAGAAGGACCCTCTGGCAGAGCTACTCAGTCGGGGGAGCTGGAGTCTGCCACAGGGTGGGACCCTGTGTACTGGTGCTGTCGGGCATCAGGGATGACTACAGGCTGTGGTCACTTGCCAGCTACATAGCTGCAGTCGGCAGGAAGGAAGCAGGACCCGTTTGGCGGAGCTACCCAGGCGGAGTAGCCGGAGTATCCGTCACAATCATGTAGTTTACAATTTGTGTTTAGGGGTCCTTTAAGGAACAAAAAGGCAAGGAACAGTGGAAAAATACAGAGAGGATTGCAGGGTTGTGGAATAAAGGTCCCAATTAGCAGATGTTTTGTTGAAAGCAGGACATTTGGGACTTCTGAAATCGTAAGCTGCTCTCAATAAGATTTTTAGCATCATTTCTGATTATTTCTGATTATTCATTGTTTCTTGGCATTTAGATTTCAATTTAAACATTGAAATTTCAAAGTTTGAACCATATTTTTTTTGTTCTTTTTTATTTATTTTTTTTTTTGCTTTTTTACTTACTAGTTCTTTAACAGAAAAAAAGTGTCAGATAAGCTGTTTAATGGTCTTAATATAACAAACACCTAAGCGAGCAGAAGTTGTATTCTTAATATAATTTATATAACAGCAAATGTGACAGTAGAAAGAAATTAAAATTATATTACATGCCAGTGGAAATTATTTGTCTAAATAGCTAAGATGGTGCCAGATCGCCAAGAAACATCTTGCCAAATTTTTTAAACCCCCTACAAACATCTCAAGTTAATAATCTAAACACTCACATAATACATTTGTTTGAAGTGGTTTAATATAATATTTGCTTGCTCAGAAACTGTTAAGAGAATGACTTTATATTACCAGCAAATGATTATAGGTGGGTGGTTTGTCATTAACTAAAGCAGAGACTCTTAGAACCAAAACATCTTTTTATATAGTTATATATAATGAAAAGAATAAAAGCACACACAAGTTGCTAAAAGTTTTAGAACAACTTTTTGCTTATGATTAATTTTCAGAGAGGTAAAAAAAAAATAGTTTTTTCCAACAAAACCATAATAATAATGATTCTGACAATGAATCATGATTGGTTAGTTACTTAACCATCCATGCTTTTCAAGGATAAATATTAGGGTGTTAGGGTTTTCTAATACAAAATATAATAATAAAGTATGTGGCTACCCCTCCTAATAACTGAGTTCTGGTATGCTTTACCCGTTTCTAATGTGCATAAAGTCCGGCATGTAGCCATGAAATCTCCATAGGCAAACATTGGCAGTACAACGGGTCTTACTAAAAAGCTAAGTGAATTTAAACATGGCATTGGATGCCACCTGATCTACTAGATTTTCTATTGTTTACTGTAAGTTCTATAATTGTAAAATTGTCTAGGAGCGACAACAGCGCTGCGACAAAATGGTAGACCATTCAAACTCACACATTGGGACTGCTAAATGCTGAAGAAAGTAGCATGTAAAAGTCGCCTGTCTGCTGCATCACTCACTACAGAGTTCTAAACTGCATCTGGAAGCAACATAAGCACAAGAACTGTGCTTCAGGAGCTTCATGTGTTTCCATGGCTGAGTCGCTGTACACAAGCCTTACACAGCATGTGCAATGCCAAATGTCTGCTGGAGTGGTGTAAAACACACTGTGGGGCCTATCTATCAAGCTCCGAAAGGAGCTTGACGGCCCGTGTTTCTGTCGAGTCTTCAGACTCGCCAGAAACAGCAATTATGAAGCAGCAGTCACAGAGACTGCTGCTCCATAACCTGTCCGCCTGCTCAGAGCAGGCGGACAGACATCGCCAGAAATCAACCCAATCGAGTACGATCGGGTTGATTGACACCCCCTGCTGGCGGCCCATTGACCGCAAGTCTTCAGGGGGCGGCATTGCACCAGCAGCTCTTGTGAGCTGCTGGTGCAATGCTGAATACGGAGAGCGTATTGCTCTCCGTATTCAGCGAGGTCTGGCGGACCTGATCCGCACTGTCAGATCAGGTCCGCCAGACCTTGTTAAATAGACGCCTGTGACTGGATTCTGGAGCAATGTAAACGTGTTCACTCCAGTGATATATCATGTATCACTGCCGGAAATCTGATGGAAGAATCTGGGTGTGGTGTATGCCAGGAGAACGCTACCAACCAGAATACATAGTGCCTACTGTTAAGTTTGGTGGATGAGAGATAATGGTCTAAGGCTATTTTTCAGTGTTTGGATTAGGCCCCTTAGGTCCAGTAAAGGTTCATCTTAATGCTACAGGATACAAAGACATTTTAAACAGTTGTGGCAACAGTTTGAGGTAGGCCCTTTCCTCTTCCAGTATGACTTTACCCCTGTGCACAAAGCTAGGCCAAGAAAACATGGTTTAAAGGGATATGAAAGTCAAAATGAAACTTGCATAATTCAGATAGAGCATGTCATTTTAAGACACTTTTAAATTCACTTCTATTTTCAAATGTGCTTCATTCTCTTAGTATCCGTGTTAAAAAATGAATACGCACATATCATACGCTAGTGGGAGCTGCTGCTAATTGGTGCCTGCACACATTTGTCTCTTGTGATTGGCTAAATAGATATTTTCAGCTTCCTGTCAGTAGTGCAATGCTGTCCCTTCAGGAATGGATAACAAGAGAATGAAGAAAATTTAATAATAGAATTAAATTGGAAAGTTGTTTAAAATTGTATGTTCTATCTGAATCATAAAATAAAATTTTGGGGTTTACTAATCTATCCCTTTAAAGAGTTTGGCTGAGGAACTCAAGTGTCCTGCACATAACCCTGACCTTAACCCCATAGAACACCTTTGAAATTAATTGAAATACCAATTGCGAGCCAGATCTTCTCATCCAACATCAGTACTTGACCTTACAAATTCTCTTTTGGCTGAATGGTCACAAATTTCCACAGACACACTCCAAAATCTTCTGGTAACCCTTCCCGGAACAGTGATGGCTGTTATAGCCACAAATAAGTTTTTAAATAAGATGTCCAAAAAGCCGAAGTAACTGTGATGGTCAGGTTTCCTCATACTTTTGACCATATATAGGGCTACATTAAAAGTGGCGTGCTAATGTTAGCGCAGGACGCGATAAACAATAGCACGACTGAGCTAACTAATGTGCATATTACAAGTTGCACTTGATATGGTTGCACTTGATATGTGTTTATATATATATATATATATCAATCCAATATAAGGAGGAGCACTCACTGGGCCTTAAACAAATATTTTAGTTTATTAGAATATGTAACGTTTCAGGGTTACCCCCGTCCTCAGACAGTAAAAATCAGTGTGCATATTTTACTTACTTTATACCCGCCACCCTTGGATCATGTACTCGCCGTTGTCGGTGGCATTCTGAGGTTATTGGAGTCATTCCGCCTTTCATTAACGTAAAGTGGTCTCTGATAGTACATCTGCTGTTGAGGAGTGCGACTGGAAGACCTGTTCAGATTCTTGATTCTGAGGGTGAGCTTTCTTCTGTGGACCTATCTGTAGATTCAGTTCAGTAACTAGAGGAATTGTCCTTTAAATTCAAGTTGGAGCACATGCTGCTTAAGGAAGTCTTAAAGACGTTAGGGGTAAACCTTCTGATTATCAGTCTTTATAACAATTGGACATCATCTTCAAGTCTAAAGTCAGTGGAGGGTTTTCCTGTTTCTGCCCTTGTGAAGGATATTATTTCTAACAAATGGGAAAAATCTGGAATACGGTATAATCCTCCTAAATTCAAGAGATTATTTCTGGTTCCAGAGGCCAATTTGTATATTTTGGACACCATTCCTTAAGTAGACAGAGCTATTGCTACCTTAGCCAGACGTACCACCATTCCTCTGGAGGACAGTACATCTTTTAGAGATCCTATAAACTGAAATATAGAGGGGTTCCTCAGTGTCTTCTTTTCCATCCAGCTGTAGGGATTGCTGCCATTGCTGGAACAGCATCTGGTTTGTGTGATTCTTCAAACAAATTGGTTTTCTCATGAGTCGCCTTTGGAAGAAATTCAGGAGTGTATTAGTTGGATGCGGATGGCGTAATCCTTCATTTGCAATGCAGTTGTTCAGATTGTCCATATTAATGCAAAAAATACTGCCTTGGTGGTTCTATTGGGGGTTCTAACTAGATGTGCTATCTTGTTAAAGTCGTGGTTTGCTGACATGGTATCAAAATTCAGACTGCTGACCTTGCCGTTGAAGGGAAAGATTATGTTTGGCCCAGGTTTGGACTATTATTTAGTCATGGGTGGCAAGGAAACGTTTTTGACTCAGGATAAGAAGTCCCAATCTAAGGGTAAATCAAGCAATCGTTTTAATTCCTTTTTGTCAG
Source organism: Bombina bombina (assembly GCF_027579735.1). Taxonomy (NCBI): domain Eukaryota; kingdom Metazoa; phylum Chordata; class Amphibia; order Anura; family Bombinatoridae; genus Bombina; species Bombina bombina. The sequence goes on along the minus strand of NC_069501.1, from coordinate 782,678,695 downwards.
TCAAGAAACCCACAAAATCCAAATGGAGGCTGAATACTGCCTGGAACAAGTCCAATCAGAACAAGAAGTCTGCAACCAATACAAAGTCTGCATGGAGGTACACTCCTTGATCCAGAGGTGTCTCTCTGGAAGGGGGCAAATTTAGCCTATTTCTGAAGGCCTGGGCTCAGTCCATCCATGATCTCTGGGTAATGGACATCGTTTCTCAGGAATACATGATCACTCGAGACCTCATTGAGAGAGGTTTATTCTGCATCATGTATAAAAAAATCCAGTAAAGTGGGCAACTTTCCATCAGTGTGTGGAGTTGGAGGGAGTAATTGTTCCCGTTACTGCATTAGAAGTGATGTTAGGATTTTATTCTATTCTGTTAATTGTTCCAAAGAAAAAAGGAATCTTCAGACCGATTCTAGATCTGAACACCTTAAACAAATTTCTGAGGTTACCTTCTTTCAAAATGGAGTCATTCTTCCATAGTACTCCAGGGTCAGTTCATGATAACTATTGACCTAATGGATGCCTACCTGCACATCCCTATTCACAGTGGGCACCACACTTTTTCTTCATTTTGCTTTTCTACAGAATCATTATCAGTTTGTACCTCTTCCATTTGGTCTAGCTCCAGCTCCCAGGATCTTCACGAAGGTTCTGAGCGTGTTTCTGTCAGTTGTCAGCGCTCAGGGAATAGCAGTAGCTCCTTCCCTGGACTATATTTTGGTTCAAGTTCCATCTTTACCATTAGCAACTGCTCACATGGAGAAACTCCTGCGTTTTTTTCACAGTTATGTTTGCAAGGTAAATTTTAAAAAGAGTTCTTTAAGTCCTTCTACAAGATTTGCCTTCCTTTGAGTCATCATAGACCCAGTCTCTATGAGGCTGTTTCTTACAGACCGATTACGTCATTTACAGCTTTGCATGTTTTATCAGTTGAGTGGACACCACACCAATCTCTCTCAACTAATTTAGTTGGATCAGGTATTCAGACAGTCCTTCTCTTGGTAGACATCTCCCATTCCAATTTTTCTGGTAATGGTACTTTCTTGTCCATCTTGGGAAATATTTACCATTAACACCAGTTTGTGAGGCTTGTGAGTGGTTGGGGGTTCTCTGGGATCCCAAGGAGTTTGGTCTCCTCAGAAGGTGAGACTACCAATAAATCTAATTCTGTCTTTGGGCTTTAATAGCTGAATTCACACTCTGAATAGACAAGATTAAAGGCACATTACCTAATTGTTAATTTTGTTTGAGTTAGTTGGAGTTTCCAAGACACCCCTTTATTCAGAGTTCTTGGTGGTGGCAGTGATTTGTTAAACTAGGTTGGTGTGGAAAGGATTTGGTGTCCCTTTAAGGTCTTTTGCAGAGTTAAAGGTTTTAGGGAACCAGAGGCTTAGTGCTGCTAACCCATTCATGCCCACACCCCTCCCCATTTGTGACAAGTGAAGTGAGTGGAAAGGCTTAATCATCACAAACTGGTTGGCAGCGGTGGGATATCTAGAGTTTTTTAGTGCTATTTGTAAAGTACTAAAATAAATTACAGACAGACAGAACTCAGTGCCTAATTACAAACATTCAGTGCAAAGAAAGTAGTTATTTTCCCCTTTCTCTTTTGTGTCTCTACTCTCATTATGGAAGTATATAGGAGAATGCCTAAATGGGCTCTGGAGTTTCTTTGCAAGAAAAGAGGAATTACAATTCTTGGTAAATCAAAATAGCAGCTGATAAGGAAATTGCTAGAGGCAGAGGGCCTCACAACAAAGTTTGAAACAGTCACAGAAGGGGTTACTGTGGGGATTGTAGCTCCAGGACTGTTACCTGGTGCTGTTAACCCTGCAAGTGTCATAGAGTCTGAGCTACAAGTAGCATTTAAGTATTTAGGAGATGCAGATCCACGACTAAAGCTTGAATTGATCCACAAGTATCATGAGGAGAAAGGTAGGGAGAGAGAGGCTGCAGAGAGAGAGAGAGAGAGAGAGAGAGAGAGAGAGAGAGAGAGAGAGAGAGAGAGAGAGAGAGAGAGAGAGAGAGAAACAAGCAGCTGAGAGAAAAAAAGAGAAATAAGTGGCTGAGAGAAAAGGAGAGAAAGAAGTAGCTATAAGGAAGGCCCAGAGGAGACATGAGCTGGAGGTTTTGAGGTTTACCAAAACCAAGGCACCTCTCCTGTACCAAGATTTTTTGAAACATATTTGCCAGACCGGTGGCCAGAAAATTGATTGACAACACTAACAACAAAGCACCAGTAGCCAAATCTTCAATTGTGCAAGCTGTATCACCTACCTGGAGGGAAGGAATGTTCCAGCAAATGACAATCAATTCTACAGGAGTACCATCCCCTGGAAAATCACCCATCAAGGGGGCAGAAGTTGTATTGGTCAAGGTGGATACACGCCCATGCATTTGATGCCACAATTTTTGGCACCTGATTTTTGCCTGCCCCACCAAGGAGCAACCTCAACATGCAGTCTGGGATGGGAATACAGAAGGGAACCTGCAGCAGCTTTGTTTGTGGGTGGGTTGGCAGGTAATCTGCAGAGTGTCACAGAGGGAGACTGTGTGACCATGAGACTGCAGGACACTGGGGCTGGATATTCCTTGTTGCGCCCTAAAGTGGCAGAGGATTTTATCCCAGAAGAGACTGTGGATAATGAAGAAGTTTGCGGGGAGTGCCCTGCGGCATGTGTGCCCCTGGATAGGGGTGAGGAGAAAAGTTTGCAGAAGGTGGGGATCTCTGAGGATGGTCCTGTTAATGTGTTGCTGGGGAATGATTTGGGCCAGCTGCAGTGTAATTATGCTCCAGAACACAACACCTGCAAACAAGGAGGGCTAAATAAGTGCCCCACAAAAACTGAGGTACTGTGTAAAACTTTGGGGGACCTGGAGTGGAGGCTGTAACTTTGCATATATGGGATTTTGAGAGTCCACCCAATTGTTTTTAGTGGTGGCAGTTCTAGTTTGCACCTCTTTACCCTACTTTCTTTGTTACTTCCTCCTATCTTGGCTATACCAAAACCCTGGGAGGGTCAGGGAAGTTGGATGGATATTAAAGCTCTGGTGAAGGGTGTCTTTGCCTCCTCCTGGTGGCCAGGTGAGGAAGTACCACATGGAAGGAATTGTGGTTTGTGCAAACTTTTTAATTGTAATGTGCCTGTTAACCCGCAGTTTTCATGTGAGTGGAAAAAACTAGCGCGTCACTTGTAATCTGGCCCATAGTGTAAAATAGAGTGATGTTTTGGGGGTGTTAGCTTTTTGAATTATGAAGGTATGATGATGATGAGTTGCAAATGAGAGGTTCCCTTAGGGACAATGATAGTCTTGTGTTGGGTGGCATTGAGTTAATATAAGTATTCGTTTTAGGTGGTGTTGGTTTAAAGGGACCTGCAACCCAATATTTTTCTTTCTTGATTCAGATAGAGCATTGCATATTAAACAACTGACCAGTTTATTTCTATTATCTAATTTGCTATATTTTCTTTATATCATTTGTTAAAACCAATACCTTGGTAGGCTCAGGAGCCACAATGCACTACTGGGAGCTAGCTGCTAATTGGCAGCTGCACATTTATGCTTTTTGTCATTGACTCACCTGATATGTTCACCTAGTAACCAGAAGTACACTGCTGCTCCTTCAATAAAGGATTCTAAAATAATGAAGCAAATGTAATAATAGAAGTAAATTGGAAAATATAATCTTTCTGAAGAATTGGAAAGGGGAATCTTGAATTAATATTGGTGAGGTTAATAGAAAAGAGGGGTAGAATAATCTAATAAAAATAAAATACAGTTTATAAATACCTGTGGTTGTCAAGTTGCAAAGTGAGGGACGTTTTAGCCAACCTTAAAGTAGTGATTTCCCTGAGAGGCCAAACTAGTGTAACAAAATGTAACAAAGAAGAAAAATAAGGTGCCCTAAAAACAGCAGAAAAACGTCTCTAAGCAAGACAAACGAGTATATCTTAGACTGATATCAGCAACTAAGCATTTATTTGATAGTCTTAAACTGATGTTAGTATAGTAGGCACTCAATATACAAATAAGAAACAATGTCTAAATATAATACAATATCTAAAAAAACACCGGTGGTAACAATGTAAAAATAAATCTTTAAAAAAAAAATTTACAAATTTTTTTTTTAGCATCAATCGTCATAAAAAATGGAACACCATTGAGTCTCGTATTGAAGAGGATAAAATAGTTTCAGAGGTGGAATGCTCACCAACATTCACAACAGTCTGGGGGGAAAAAATATAGCAGCAGCTACCTGAATTCCTGTTGATTGTCCCAGACTACCTTACCACTTTTTATAGGGTTGCATCTATGTACTGGTAATCTTAAAATGTATAGTTGGCCGTATATCGAAATATCAATGTTTCCGCCTTTGGCTACTTTGTTGTGTCCTGGTATACCTCACCACTGATATAGCAATGGTTGCCCCTCCACGCCGGTATCCTTGGAACACTCCGTGTGTCGATCTTTGTGGCAATACTCCGTGTGTCGATCTTTGTGGCAATACTTCCGCTTCTGCTCCTGTAGTGTCTGACGTGTTAAGACATGTGAGTATTGTATCCTCCAATCGGCAGGCAATATTGCGTTAAGAGTAGGAACCAATCCTTTTCAATGTCAGTTCTTTAGATATAAGATTCTTACAGAGCGCTCTGTATTTAAATCTCTTTTCGTCTACGCATTTCAGCCACGTATGACCTTTATCAAGACGTGTATAATGCTTCATGGAGGTTGATCCTTTTTATATAGTACCCCCTTCCTGTGACTCAGCTACGCTCCACCTCTTAAAGTAAAACATCCTCTTAAATGGATGTTTCTTTACTTTAGTCTTTGTGCACAATCCATTATTTTCAATATTTCCATTTTGTTATTATTCCCATTAAAAAAAAGGAAACATAAAACTAAACTTGTTTAGCGGATAGGTAAAAAAGAAGAAAAAAAGGACAACATATATGTTAACTTAAGGTATTAAAATAATACTAATATCTAATTCTATAAATATATACATAAAAATAAATGTACGTTATATATATTACACTATAATTAGATATTATTCATTCCTCAAATGAATAGATGACAGTCAAATACACAGATAAAAAGATAAAAAAAACAATCAGGTAAATGAATGTATATCTACATTACCCAGGGAAGGGAGATCTATATAGGGTCTAAAGTAGATTTGTATATTAAACTCAAATATGTATACCATGACATCATACAAGAATACAAGCATATTAAAAAATACAAACTTATTAAAAATATCTATAATCAACTCAAAAGCGTATTTTTTTTATAAAAGGCGTTTAAAGATTTTAAAAGATTTTAGAGTAAAATAGAGATCCATAATACAAACATTTTACCATAAACCTTATTTTATTTATTTAAAAATGGTGTTAAAGTATCCATCTCCACTATTAGATTTGCCTCTTGATATAATAGTTTCTTTTCGAGGTCACCTCCTCTCCAATCGTTTTTCACAAGTTTAATGCCCCAGAATTTTAAGTTTTTTTAATTTTGGTTGTGGCATTCTTTAAAATGTTTGGATAGTAGGTGACCATCGAAACCTCTTTTCATATTGTTTAGGTGTTCTCTTATCCTATCACGTAATAATCTTTGTGTTTGTCCTAAATATTGTTTTTGACATGGACATTCTATTAAGTAAATTATAACATCTAATAGTATCTTGAATATAAATTTCTTTTCCATTCTTGGTGGAGATTACTTTCTTCACTTTTTTACCAAATTCACAAGCTATTCATTTATGGCATGGAAAAAAACCTTAATATCATTCCCTAACAAATTCCTGTCTTTGTGTGTTGAATTTTTCTTAAACTCACTTGGGGCTAGTTGGTTTTTTAGAGCATTTGCTTTTTTTAAAATAACCTCCGGATGATTTTTAATGTGATCTCCTAAAATGTGGTCTCTTTTGATAAAATGTCAATACTTATTTAAGATTTTTTAATAATTTCCGATTGTCCATTATATTTAGTGACAAAAGGAATATTTAGTTTAGAGTCTTTTTTGTCATCCCTTTTTTATGTTTTTGAGTTGTATACAAAAATTGTTCTCTGTCTTTTAGTCTAATTTCCCTTATTTCAGAATCTATATTATCTTCATTAAAACCTCTCTCTAAAAAATCTCTCTTTTAAAATTTGAGCTTGTGCATCATAGTCAACTAAAGAGTTGCAGTTTTGTCTAATTCTCGTAAATTGACTCTTAGGGATATTCTTAACCCATTTCTCAAAATGACAGCTTTCAACATGTACATAGTTATTCCCATCAGTCTTTTTAAAAAATGTCTTTGTTGATATTTCATTACCTTTTACATTAATTTCAATGTTTAAAAATGTATTCTTTCCTTACTAACCTCACTGGTGAAGGAAAGACCAAATACAGTTGTCATTAAGATACTCTAAGAATAAATCTCTATCACCCTTCCACACTATAAAAATGTCATCAATAAATCTTTTATATGACACCAAGTTCGCACCCCATGGTCCGTTGAGGATAAAACTTTCGTTAAACCAGCCCATGAACAGATTCGCATAGCTGAGCATGAACTTGGTGCCCATAGCAGTGCCCTTGCATTGTAAATAAAAACTACCATTAAAGTCAAAATAATTATTCCTCAAGATAAAATCAATGCAATCTTGAATAAAATTAATTTGTTCCAAAGGTAAGTCTGTGTCTTCTTTAAGAAAATTCTTTACTGCTTTTGTTCCTTACTAACCTCACTGGTGAAGGAAAGGCCAATACAGTTGTTATTAAGATCCTCTAAGAATAAATCTAATAGTTCTCTATCACCCTTCCACACTATAAAAATGTCATCAATAATTCTTTTATATGACACCAAGTTCACGCCCCATGGGCTGTTGACAGTGGCGTATTTAGGTTTTGTGCTGCCCTAGGCGCTCAAAATTCTGCCGCCCCCCCCCAACCCCCACCCTCCCTAGGGTTTAGGATGTTTTTCGGCCATAATATTTTTTGGTTGGGGTATAATGTGACTTTTTTTAAGATTAGGACACAAGGAAGGGACAATTATTTCCCAATGTTGTTAGAATTCACATTCACACATTTACACACACACACATATTTACACACACACAAAAAATACATTCATACATTTACACGCACACATACATATTTACACACAAACACAAACATACATTTACACACAAACATACACATATTTACACACACACAAACATACATTCAAATATTTACACACACATACACATTTGTACACACACAAACATACATTTACACACACACATATACATATTTAAACACACACAAACATACACTCACAAACACACACACACATACACATATTTAAACACACAAACATACATTCACACATTTACACACAAACATACATTTACACACAAACACACATATACATATATACACACACACAAACATACATTCATAACACACACACATAACCATATTTACCCACACACAAACATACATTCACACATTGACACACACAAAAATACATTCACACATTTACACACACTCACATACACATATTTACACACAAACATACATTCACACATTTACACACACTCACATACACATATTTACACACAAACATACATTCACACACACATTTACACACACTCACATACACATATTTACACACACACACACACACACACAAACATACATTCACATATTTACACACACTCACATACACAGATTTACACACACACACAAACTTACATTCACACATTTACACACACTCACATACACATATTTACACACAAACATACATTCACACATTTACACACACTCACATACACATATTTACACACACACACAAACATACATTCACACATTTACACACTCACATACACATATTTACACACAAACATACATTCACACATTTACACACACTCACATACACATATTTACACACACACAAACATACATTCACACATTTACACACACTCACATACACAGATTTACACACACACACACAAAATACATTCACACATTTACACACACTCACATACACATATTTACACACAAACATACATTCACACATTTACACACACTCACATACACAGATTTACACACACACACAAACATACATTCACACATTTACACACACTCACATACACAGATTTACACACACACAAACATACATTCACACATTTACACACACTCACATACACAGATTTACACACACACACACACACACACACACAAACATACATTCACACATTTACACACACTCACATACACATATTTACACACAAACATACATTCACACATTTACACACACTCACATACACAGATTTACACACACACACACACACACAAACATACATTCACACATTTACACATACTCACATACACATATTTACACACACACACAAACATACATTCACACATTTACACACACTCACATACACAGATTTACACACACACACAAACATACATTCACACATTTACACACACTTACATACACATATTTACACACACACACAAACATACATTCACACATTTACACACACTCACATACACAGATTTACACACACACACACAAACATACATTCACACATTTACACACACTCACATACACATATTTACACACAAACATACATTCACACATTTACACACACTCACATACACAGATTTACACACACACACAAACATACATTCACACATTTACACACACTCACATACACAGATTTACACACACACACAAACATACATTCACACATTTACACATACACACAGATTTACACACACACAACAACTTTATAACTTCTGATTTAGGTGGGCAATAAACAAATGATAATGTAGTAAATATCTTTATCCTTGCATGCAAGCATAACAGGCAGGGATACGGTTAATAATTCTGTGCAGAGCACAGATACCTCAGAGCAGTACAACTGTAGGAGCAAGCTAACAGACCTCTCCGAGATAAAGATTTGATTTATTCCCTGGGGAGCAGAATGAGAGATCAATCTGAAGAGACAGATCCTCAGAACCGCTGTTTACTTGGAATTCTCTTGACCTTTCATTTTAAAGAATGCATGTTTTTTCTCACCAGGCTTGCAGTGTGCCTGTTGCTGCTACCTCCCTCTTAGCCCTCTTCCCGCGCGTGTGGCTACATCGGAAGCTGTCAAGCTGGGAGGAAGTGATGAGGGAGCAGGAGTACAGTGTCTTTTTCTCACTCAGTCACTTCCCACCAGCCAGCACAGATCTCGGAGGCCCCTGTTCAGGATCTATAGCAGGCAGCTAGCAGCACCTGTCTCCTGCATACAGCAACTGTGAGTAAGTGAATACTCAGTCTCACAGCCGCTGTATGCAAGACAGTATGTCTTGTGCTCAATTGCAGTACGGCTGTTGTATAGTGAATCAGGTAATGCCCTTTACTGTTAAACACAGCGGCATGGCACATACAATAATACAAAATATATAACACAAATTTTTTTTTTCAAAGTTGCTTTATTTAGTTTCTCACTCTGCCTGTAGAGTGAGAAAAATTGCTGCCCCCTCCCAAGCTGCCGCCCTAGGCCCGTGCCTTGTCTGCCTAGGCAGTAACACGACCCTGGATGTTGAGGATAAAGGCCCTTTAAGAGGTAGCTAAGTCACAGGAAGGGGATACTATATAAAAAGGATCAACCTCCATGAAGCATTATACATGTTTTGATAAAGGCCATACGTGGCTGAAACGTGTAGACGAAAAGAGATTGAAATACAGAGCGCTGTGTAAGAATCTTATATCTAAAGAACTGACACTGAAAAGGATTGGTTCCTACTCTTAACACAATGTTGCCAGCCGATTGGAGGATACAATACTCACGTGTCTTAACACGTCAGACACTACAGGAGCAGAAGCGGAAGTATTGCCACAAAGATCGATACACGGAGTATTGCCACAAAGATCAACACACGGAGTGTTCCAAGGATACCGGCGCGGAGGGGCAACCATTGTTATATTGGTGGTGAGGTATACCAGGACACAACAAAGTAGCCAAAGGCGGAAACATTGATATTTGGATATACGACCAACTATACATCTTAAGATTACCAGCGCATAGATGCAACCCTATACAAAGTGGTAAGGTAATTCGGGACAATCAATGGGACTTCAGGTAGCTGCTGCTATATTTTTTTTTCCCCCCAGACTGTTGTGAATGTTGGTGAGCGTTCCATCTCTGAAACTATTTTATCCTCTTCAACACGAGACTCAATGATGTTCCATTTATGAAGATAGCTGCTAATTTTTTTTATTTTTTTATTTATTTTTACATTGTTTTAGATATTGTATTATATTTAGACATTGTTTCTTATTTATATATTGATTGCCTACTATACTGACATCCCAGAGGCAGAACATTTCTTCACTTTCTGCAATGAGATTTTTTTTTAGTTAACAATTTTCTGCAGGTCATTTTTAAATAAAATGCAATTTTAAATTAGACTGTTACACTAGGGCACCAGTTCAATTGCAATGTGTTGGTTAACTGAAGAATAAAGCAATTTTTTACATTTTATAATATAGTGCAGTAGTTGAAAATTGCATTGCAAATTAGCGGCATTCAAAAAAAGAAAATTTTAAAATGTCTCTTGAATAAATCTGTTTCCTTTTCTCTTAGTCGAACGTAGAAATGTAGTAATAAAAAAGATGCAATGCTCATACTAACGTCTTACATTCAGAATAAACAGCTTTGCAGACTGGGAAAGGCTAGGGTGCGGGTTTGAATTTTTTTCTCTGAGAGCAAGTCAACAAGCAATGCACTGCTGCTTTGCAGCGCTACTGCATATTTGACTGTTCACTTCAAACATCCCTTTGCTCTGGATGCACTGTGCTAAGGAAAACATACACAGTAAAGCCAGAGCACAGCTCTGTTTGAAGAGAACTGTCTAATGTGGAGCAGCACTACAAAGTTAAATCGCTAACAATGCCTGCATGGGTTCTGTTCTTTCTGCAGGCATGCTGCATTTTCTGTGATGACATCTCAGATCACTGTATGTTCTGCCTTGAGGTTTAAGACTATAAAATACATGTTTAATTGCTGATATTAGTCCAAGATATATTTGTTTTTCTTGCTTAGAGACGTTTTTCTGCTGTTTTTAGCGCACCTTATTCTTTTTCTTTAATAGAAATAAAAATTTAATAGGGTCTAGGATTAATTGATTAATGTATAAAGATGGTTTTGGGTTTATTGTGTGGTGAGTGAGTTAGGATTAATTATAGTCATGGCTTGTGTTACCATTTATTACATAGTGTTTGTTCTTTGAGATCAGAAGATATTTAGGGATAACATTGTTATTGTTACCTATATAATGTAGGTACCACTAGGAGGAGGCATAGATACCTGACAGTCCAAAAGCCTTTAATCCATCACAGCTCTCTGGTATCTTAGTCTTATATTTGCCTCCACAGGAGAAGGTGAAGAATTGAGGTGCTCCAGATTCTTTGTTGAAAGGGTTTCTCAGACCGACTTGAGACCCATCTTTCCCCTTCAGAGAGCTGCTATTGGGACAGAGGGGAGTATGGAGTACAGGGTAGTGATAAAATTACACTCAATGGGAGTTAGAGACAAGGCTGCCACAGGTGTCAAGGAGACATGTTCCTTATCCTCCTCCTGTTGTTTCGTTGTTGTACTCCACTATTATATATTCTGCTGATGCTTACACAGCACTGGATGTGCTCTCTATTGGAAGCAGTCTTTTCTGCAGCTGGTAAGCACAGTAGTGTGGGTGCATTTCAGGTAAGTGACACTCATGCACTCACATAGCCAATCAAACAAGGTGTCCACAATTTAAAAGAACCTTCTGGAGGGGAGAACAGCAGACAAAGGGTTCCCTGCAACCTTACCTAAATCTGGCCCTATGGAAATATATCATTATTATTGTATGTTTGATAGCTATACATTTTTGTCCAATTTTCTAAATATTCATCTGAAGCCCCTGTGTGTTAGAAAGGTGGTCATCCCTGCTTTAAAATGTTACTTTATTATAATAATCAGTTACCGAATTTGCCCTGTCTAGAAAAGAGATTTTTTTTTGTCCAGCTTTGGGCAATGAGCATTGTTTTATTGGATAAAAGCCTTTTAGCTGTAAATCCAAGGTGGCAGCATGATTGTATAAACAGCAATACTTTTATCAGATTGTTATTAAGGTTTATTAAACAGTTATAGTCACTTAAAAATGAAGTACTGTTTTATATCAGCTTTATGGGTTAGAAGCTTGGACACATAACCACTTTTTTGCGGCATCATTTTTTAAGGAAGCACAAAGCACAGTGGTATTTTTATGAGTATTTCAGACAATGGATGGAACATTTCTTCCCTCAGAAAAAACAAGCACTAAATTATTCTCTAAAGCTCAGATATTTCTGTTGGTGACATGAAGAATTTCAAAAAGTTGGATGGAAGTCAGGACGCTATAGTGAGAAGGGTATTTAGAAATGAATCAGAGTGAACTTTTAAACTCAGATTTATGCATTTGTTTTTTAATAATCCAATATCGCTCTCAACATTTGTTTAAAGAAAAAATATTTGCTGCCAGATGGATCTTTGACTAAGGCTATGAAATGACAGGATTTCCAGAACCAGCATTAAAAAAAAAACCCAGTAAAATGGTTTTGGCAAATAAAAAAAAGGAAACCGTTAACATCTTCTATGTTAAAGTGACATTAAACATTTCCCATAAAGTTACAGATTACAAGAGGAGAGTAAACATTTGTGCGCTAGCGATATCAGGTTTTCGTGTTCATTTGCGTGCAGGTTAAATCGCACTGGTATTACAAGTTGAAAGTAAATGCGATCGCTTGAGCACAATTCAAGTTAATGCTCATCGGGTTAGAGCGTCCTCAGATTGCACTTACACTCATAATAACACCATCTAATAAAAAATATTAAAAAAAAATATTGCACAAAAAAGTTATAAGGGCTCAAAAATATGAGGGGGACAATTTAACAATGTGCGGGAGAACATGATCCGCTATAACTGCTTCTTAACTTTTGTTTCCGGTGAGCCTAAAGGCTGGCGCGGAAACGGCTGCATTTGCAGCTTAATAATTCGGCCTCTAGGTCTCAGGTGTTAGGAAAAAAAAGCAGGCAAATGGTTTTAACATAGAGATACATACATATAAATCTCTAAAGATGTATATGTATGTATATAAATATATATGTCTATTATTATTATTATTATTATCATTTATTTGTATAGCGCCACCAAATTCCGTAGCGCTGGGTATAATGATAGAGGTAATACAATGACAAAGATTTTTGATAAAATACAAAACATAACAAAACTAAACAAATGTAGTACAGGTGGAAGAGGGCCCTGCTCTGGAGAGCTTACAGTCTACAGGTTTAGGGTGCAGAGACATGAGGTTGGGGTAGCTTGTTACATCGGTTGTAGTTGCAGCAGTGAGTCAGGCAGTTCATGTATTATTTTGGTTCGGATGAGGGATGGAGGAGAAATGGTACACCTCTCTGAATAGGTGGGTTTTCAAGGAGCGTCTGAAGCTATACAGGGTTGGAGACAGTCTTATGGAGCAGGGTAGAGAGTTCCAGAGGACAGGAGCAGCACGTGCAAAGTCTTGGAGACAGGAGTGGGGCGTAGAGATAACAGGAGTGGAGAGACGTAGGTCAGAGGTTGAGCAAAGAGGAAGGGATGGGGAATATTTCATGATGAGAGAGGAAATATAGTTGGGAGCTAGACTGTTTAGTGCTTTGTAAGTTAGGGTTAATACTTTAATTTGTATTTTGGAGTGTATGGGGAGCCGGTGTAGAGACTGGCAGAGCGGAGCAGCTGATATAGATTGGCAACGTAGGTGGATGCATCTAGCAGAAGCATTCTTAATAGATTGGAGGGAGGAGAGGCAGTGTTTTGGAAGGCCATTTAGGAGTAGATTGCAATATTCAATGTGTGACAAAATGAGGGAATGAATAAGTATTTTTGCAGTTTTTTGAGTAAGGAAGGGATAAATTCTGGAAATGTTGCGTAGGTGTGAATGGCAGGATTTGGTCAGTGCTTGTATATGTGGGTTGAATGTGAGCTCTGAGTCTAGTGTGACTCCAAGACAGCGGACCTGGGGTGAGGTGTTTAGAGTAGAGTCTCCAACCGTCAGAGAAATGTCAGTTGTTGTATGTCTCGAAGAGGGGCGAATAAGAAGCAGCTCAGTTTTGGACAGATTGAGTTGGAGGTAGTGTGAAGACATCCAATAGTAAATTGCTGAGAGGCAGTTGGAAATCTGATTGAGTAAAGAGGGAGAGATATCTGGAGAGGAAAGATAGATTTGGGTATCATCGACATATAAGTGGTACTGGAATCCAAAGGAGGTTATAAGTTTTCCAAGGGAGGATGTATAGAGAGAGAAAAGCAAGGGGCCCAAGACAGAGCCTTTTTGGTACTCCAACTGAGAGAGGCATAGGATCGTAAGATATGTTGTTAAAGGAAACTGAAAAAGACCGGCTTGAGAGATATGAGGCAAACCAGGAGAGGGCTGTGTCTCGAAAGCCAAATGAATGTAGAATTTTTAGGAGGAGAGGATGATTGACTTTGTTAAAAGCAGTGGATAGGTCAAGAAGAATTAGTAAGGAGTAGTGGCCTTTTGCTTTAGCTGATAACAGGTCATTTGTTACTTTAGCAAGAGCAGTTTCTGTTGAGTGTTTAGGGCGGAAACCAGATTGTAGTGGATCAAGTAAGGAGTTAGTTGTGAAAAATTGAGTGAGCTGATTATAGACCAATTGTTCCAATAATTTTGAAGCAAAGGGAAGTAAGGAGACCGGTAGATAGTTAGAGGGCGTGGAGGAGTCAAGCGAGGGCTTTTTTAGGATTGGTATGATTGACGAATGCTTGAATGTATCCAGAAATGTGCCAGTGGTGAGAGATTGGTTAAAGAGATGATATATAGTGTAGGGGTTAGTGAAGCAGAGAGAGAGGGAAGAAGTCATGAAGGAATAAGGTCAAGTGGGCAGGTTGTGAGATGAGCCAAGGATAGGAGTACAGAGACTTCTTCCTCTGTTACAGGAGGGAAGTAGCATAGAGGTTTGTTAATAGAAGGGGTGGGTAGGATTGCTGTGTATGAAGGATGTGAGGTGCAGATATCTTTTCTAATGGTGTCAATTTTATTTTTGAAGTGATCAGCAATAATCTGAGCAGTGAGGTTGGTAGTGGGCAGGGTTGCAGGCGGACTTAGAAGGGAGTTAAAGGTTGAAAACAGCTTTCTGGGGTTGGATGCATGAGATGACACAAGGGAGGAGAAATAGAGTTGTTTGGCCAGGCTGAGCGCAGAGTTGTAGGACTTAAGGATGAATTTATAATGCCGGAAATCAGCACAGGTACGTGATTTCCTCCACTGCCGTTCAGCAGCCCTTGAACATCGCAGAAGATATTTGGTTTGTTTGGTTGCCACGGTTGCCGTTGAGTACATACATATGTGTACATATGTATTTACTGTATGTATTTATATGTGTATATATGTATTTACAGACATATATACACATATAAACACAAAAAAATACATATGAGTGAATATAGACAGCGTCGTAAAAATAAGTATATATTAATTTATTTTAAAATAAAATATAACAAAATATCACAAAACATATGTGTATAAACAGGAGATAAAGTAAAAGAAAAGTTGCTACACTAAGCTCCAAAAAAAAAAAAAAAAAATTAGTGGAGAGACAAAAAAGCTGCTTTCCTGGACAGATCTGTAATCCTCATTTCATGTCAGGTTAGCGCACATGAGAATATGTGTTGTCAGGTTTGTGCGTGAGTTGTTAAGTTTTTCCACTTTTTCTCTCCATTGACTTCTATGGGGGAATAGGCAATCTTCTAAGTTCGACTTTTTGCAGGCGTCAGGTAGTTACTTTCAACTTGTAATTCCAGCGCAATCCGACGCATGCAAAATTTTACTTCTAGCGTAATTAGCGCTTTAGTGAAAGTGCTAAATAGCAGTCCACCTGTAATCTGGCCCAAAATGTTTAATTATGTTTAATAAATAATAAATAAATAAAATCAGTGCAATATATTCTACTTCATTACAACATTATTTTTATATTAGAATTCTCTTTTAACTCAAGTATTTTTTTATTTTTTCATTTGCCCTTAAAAATCTAGAACTGCAACATTTTACACAGTGATTGCTTGGTCAGTGTACAAAATAATTTATATTTTTCCTATTTGAACATTGCAACGGAAATAAGATTAAGGGGCCGAATTATCAGGCTCACAGGAAACAGCAGTTATGAAGCAGCGGTCTAAAGACCGCTGCTCCATAACTTGGCCGCCTGCTCTGAGGCTGCGGACATCAATCCGCACAATCCTAAACGATCGTGCTGATTTACACCCCCTGCTAGCGGCCAATTGGCCATGAATCTGCAGGGGGCGGCATTGCACAAGCAGTTCACAAGAACTGCTTGTGCAATGATAAATTAATCATGTGTGGCGGACATGATGCGCTACATTGTATTATGTCCGCTCGCACTTTCAGAAATCGGCCCCAAAGAATTAAGATAACATTTTTATTTTGCATAACTTTAAAAAATTGTAATGGTGTTGAAATTATATAATGACTGCAAAACTGCCAAATTGCAATTCAATTGTTCAATCCATTTTAAAATGATTTAATGTAGAAAAAAGTGCTGTTTTTCAGAAACATTGACTTTTAATTGGGATTTGTTGCCATTTCTACAACTAAATGACTAAATGACTAAAGGTATTTTGATAAAACTTAGCATAGTAATGGCTTTTGACTTAAACTGATACCCATTGGTAGTTTGAAGTATATAACTTTTTTGTTATTTCTAAGTTAATTCACAAAATGTAGCTTTTGTTTTGCAACCACCCACAGTCCAATATCATCAGTTACAGACATGGCTGAAATATTGGTACACATGCATTTTAAGAAAGAAACAGAAAAAAAGCAAAGCTGGAGTTTGCCTAAATTCATGTTGACAAGCCACAGTCCTTCTGGGAGTGTTTCTTTTGGACAGACTAAACAAAAAGAGCTATTTGGAAAATCACATCAACACCATGTTTGCGGTAGGGAAAAAGTAAACTTTCAAAGAAAAGAACCTCATCTCATCCATCAAACATGGAGGATGCTCAGTGGTGTTTTGGGGTTGCTTTGCTGCTTCTGGCACTGGGTGCCTAGAATCTGTGCAGGGCATGATGAAATTAAAAGACTATCAAGGCATTCTGGAGCTAAACTTACGGTCCAGTGTTGGATAGCTGTGTCTCAGTTGCAGGTCATGGGATCTTCAGCAGGATAATGACCCGAAACATACCTCAAAAAACACCCAAGAATCAACAAGAAGAAAACATTGGACCATTCCGAAGTTGACATCTTTGAATCCAGATGTTAATCCAATGGAACATCTGTGGAAAGAGCTGAAACTCTTAGTTGGGAAAAGGAACCCATCAAACCTGAGAGAACTGGAGAGAGAACTCCAGTGTGCCAATATCCCAGTCAAAAAGTGTAGAGATCGTATTCAGTGCTACAGAAAGTGCTTGATTTAATTTATTGTCTCCAAAGGCTGTGCTACAAAGACATTAGTTTGAGTACCAATAATTTTTTCCATGTCATTCTCATTTGTTTTACTGTATAAAGTACTAAGGGAAGTCATAAATCAAAAGTGAAGTTTCTGTTCTATTATATTTGAAATAAAGAATGGTGGATACCAAATACATTTGTCGATTTTTACTAAGTTCAGAAAAAATTGTGTGTTTTCCTAAAAAAGTAGAAGGTTACCAATACTTTGGCCACATCAATGTGTCACCATCTGACATACTCAGAGTACTTTTCTTCAGCACATTATCAATGTAGCTGCAGTACCGGAGTCTGTCATCAGAGAGAGCCTGCCAATCCTGCCATCAGCAATCATCATAATCAGTGCTATACTGAGATCTCATTGTTTTTCACTAAAATCTCGCAAGATTTCTTAGTAAACTTCCTTAAACTGAACAAGGAGATAAAATATCTGTTCTGCACATGCCAGATGCACACTTCCTTGCAAGTCCTGAGACATGGCTCCTGATTGGCTGCCTAAATTATCTTTACAATGGAAAGTGACTGCTGAGGAAATTTGTTTTAAAAACATTGAGACTTGACTGCTATGTTATTCTATAACAACACAACAATCATTTCTCGTAATTATAAAGTATTTACTGTCCCTTTAAATCCATGATGCCTGCAGATGTAAAATGCTTAGAGAGTATAATGTGTTGTGTGAGAGCTTCAGAAACACCCGGGGAACTCCTCTGTCCCTGCCACTTTTGTTGATTCCAATTTGCGTTGTCTGCCTTAAGCTTGAAATGGTAGTTGTATTATATACAATGATTCCACAAACCTTTGTGATATTATCAGTGATGTCAATGATGATGTTATGCAAAGCTCACAAGGGGGTAGTTTAAAGGGGTAGGAAAGTCAACATTACATTACAACTTGCATGATTCAGATAGAGCATGTAATTTTAAGACACGTTTAAATTCACTTCTATTTTCAAATGTGCTTTGTTCTCTTGGTATCACTTTTCAAAAAGACTATGCAAATATCCTACACTAGTGGGAGCTAGTTGCTGATTGGTGCCTGTACACATTTATGTCTTGTGATTGGCTAATTAGATGTATTCAACTAGCTGCCAGTAGTGCAATGCTGTTCCTCCAGCAAAGGATAACAAGATAATGAAGCAAATTTGATAGTTGAAGTAAATTGGAAAGTTGTGTAAAAAAGAATGTTTAGTCTGAATCATAAACGTTTAATTTTCACTTTTCTGTCCCTTTAACGTTAATTTACATTGTTTTTTTCTTTAATAAAAACATATAAAATAAGTAATATCAGTTACAAACACTGAAGATGAAAACTTTATATTGAGTAAGCAGTCCTGTTCAATACACTGGGGTAGATTCATCATAGTGCAAGCGGACATGATACAATGAAGCGTATCATGTCCGCTGCACATCGATAAATGCTGACAGCATACACTGTCAGCATTTATCATTGCACCAGCAGTTCTCGTGAACTGCTGGTGCATTGCCGCCCACTACAGATTCCCGGCCGCTAGCAGGGGGTGTCAATCAACCCGATCGTATCCGATTGGGTTGATTTCTGTCTGCGGCCTCAGAGCAGGTGGACCAGTTATGGAGCAGCGGTCTGTAGACCGCTTCTTCATAACTTGTGTTTCTGGCGGAAACAGGGGCATCCCTTGATAAATCGGCCCCATAGATTAACTCAGCAGAGATGCTAAAGGGTTTACTAAGTCTCTCAGGGATGTCCGCAGAATCCTGCATATGCCCCTCCCACTACTCACCTTCAGAGTTACCCAATGTATGTTTCTCCACTGCATGCGTCTTTGTTTGAGGATTGATACTTTTGGTGGTTCTTTTTAATGTTCATTTCCTCTAAAGCAATTACATATTTGATGATTGTGTGCACATTGTACACAGTTATATGATCATATTTTTTATTATTTGTATTGTTTGTTTGTGTGATTTATGCCTTGATAAAAACAATAGGGTCAATTTACTAAATGCCGGGCAGACATGATTCGCTGTAGCGAATCATGTCCGACCGCCATTGCTAAATGCCGAAAGCATACAATGTCGGCATTTAACATTGCACAAGAATTTCTTGTGCAATGCTTGTGCAATACTGCCCCCTGCACATTTGCGGGCAATCGGACGCTAGCAGGGGGTGTCAATCATCCCGATCGTGGCGGACAAGTTAAGGAGCAGCGTTCTTACGACTGCTGCTTCTTAACTTCTATTTTCGGTGAGCCAGAAACTACGGGGGTAGATATCAGCATCCGCTGCTTATTAAATCTACCCCAATATGTCCACTTACCCTGTGTAAATCACGTATGACATTAGTAAACTGATGATGTATTTAATAGGATCTTTTGATATTTGAATATGTGAAACTGATACTGAAGTTTACCAGGAGATCTATCTGTAGATAAAGATAATTATTAGACAAAAAAAATATTTTATTCTATACTTAGAAGTAATGTTCTACTAAGTTTTCTGTGATAACGTGTGTGGAACAACTAAATATTTATATTAAGATATTCAATGTTCATCACACTTATAAGTGTTTGTTAGTTTTATTGATTGTGCATGAACATGCAATCAGTTGTATATAGATATAAGCAATTATTCTGGATTATTGGTCAAAGAAACCATTTTTCTAGTATGATTAGCTGTTACATATGGTATTAATAATGAGCATGGCACAGAGCCATCCTATTATATGTAATAGTTTCTTGTTATTGCTTGTAAAACATTTGGATGGATTAGAATCACTTGCATATTTTGTGGTAAACTGATCTGGCACAAATTACTAAAAAATGCATTGTTAATCTTAGTGTTTGTGTTTGATATTATCAACTTTATAGATATGTTGAAATAAGGGACATTAAATGGCATTTGCAAATGAATCCATGCAAAATGTATACCCCCAGTGGAGAGGTCTCCTGAGTCCTGTGGCTTCTTCATTACTGGAATGTGTCTTATGAGGAATTCTGAAGCATTCTGACTTCCATAGAATGCACTTCACCAAGCAACTAGAAAGATGCAGTATTCTTATGTAATAAGTCTAAAAGCACACTTCAGCTTCATTTATAATTGTATAACTAGGATGCTGTATTACAGTCATTTTTAGTGACCTTTATTTCCCATGAGGCCATATATTTGATTCTATCATCTTGTATTGGGAAAATGTAGGGAGTTAGGGCACAATTCTACTTAGTAAAATGTTCTCCCAATCATCCAACATTTTGCAGATGGTCTCAGAATCAGAATTTAGTTTTGCTTCCCCTACCCCTTAAATGACTCAGTATCACCTTGTGGACCAACTAAATCCTGCTCCACCCAGATATGTTGCTGCTCCGCCCCTGGACCACTGACTGCATCCTGGCCCACCCCCAGATCACATACTTCTGGTTAAATGGTTTCAGAATTATCAGCAATTACTTCAACAGCTTGTGTATATACAGAGATTGTAGTAACATTAAAGAGACATATCATGCTATTAGTATACTATGGCTTTACTATCGTATAGCAGTTGCTGCAAGCAATATTGAAAAGATTTAGCCTTTTTATGCCAAGACGATATATACTTTTGACTTCGATGCTCCTTTAAAGGAAAATGCTGATACAAAATATTAGCAAATTATCTTTATTAATAAAATATGCCCAATTATTAAGCATACATTTTTTTGAGAATATTCCCTACTGACCATAATAGACAATTAGCTAATCAATGCCTAATCCATTATCAGATCACTTTTTCCCAGTATTTTTATCCCAGTATTCTAGTATCGAGCTCAGGGCCGGTGCTAGGATTTTTGGCCACACAGGCGAGGATACATTTTGCGCCCCCCCCCCCCCATTACATAACATCCCATTGCTAGTTAAAAGGAAATGAAACCCATTTTTTTCTATCATGATTCAGCTAGAACATGACATTTTAAGCAACTTTCTAATTAACTCCTATTATCAATTTTTCTTCATTTTCTTGGTATCTGTATTTGAAAAGCAGGAATGTAAGCTTAGGAGCAGCACTGGCTGATTGGTAGCTAAATGCAAATTAAACAGTGGTAACACAGCATTGCAAATCAAACAATGGCAGTGCAGCATAGCAAATCAAACAGTGGTAGCACTACAAAGCAAATCAAACAGTGGTTGCACTGCATGACAAATCAGACAGTGGTTGTGCTGCATTACACACCAGACAGTGGTTGTGCTGCATAACAAATCAAACAGTGGTTGTTCTGCAAAGCAAATCAAACAGTGGTTGTGCTGCATAGCAAATCAGACAGTGGTTGTGTTGCATAGCAAATCAGACAGTAGTTGTGCTGCATAACGCATCAGACAATGGTTGTGCTGCATAACGCATCACACAATGGTTGTGCTGCATAACACATCAGACAATGGTTGTGCTGCATAACACATCAGACAATGGTTGTGCTGCATAACACATCAGACAATGGTTGTGCTGCATAACACATCAAACAATGGTTGTGCTGCATAACACATCAGACAATAGTTGCGCTGCATAACTATATATAACTAACAATCAAACCCTCTAGGAGGTACTTGTAGGAAATATGCAATGGAAAGCATTTTTGAGATAGGAAATCATTCTCACCTGTTCTGTGTGCTTGCTATCTCAAATATGCTTCCCATTGCATATTTCCTACAAGTACATCCTAGAGGATTTGGTTGTTAGTATAGGTACAGAAGGGGTAAAGAGTGACTGAGCTACAGAGAGAATGGGGATAAAAGGAAAAATATGAAAGAGATGCACATACACTTTTCAACCATTTTTTCCCTCTAAAAGGAACCAGGGGGAAAGGGCCTGCAGTGAAGTCAGGGGTGTCCATAGGCTTGACATGATGGTTTAGGGGCAGGGTTTGTCATTTCTATTTTTAAGTGGTCCACGAACATAAATAGGCAAATGATGGATAGCAGGACAGAGCTCCCAAACTGGGGCCCTGTGCAGATACTCAAAGCCTCATAAAGTGATTCAGGTGGACTGTGTGTGTGATTGTTTAGAACAGAATGTTAAGAAAAAGGAAATAAGATTATGTAGGATTCAATCTTAAGCATACAGTGACTTACAGCCCTGTGCAAATTCTCACAGCCTTACAAAGAGTTACAAGCACCCTTGACTGACCATCAGGCAAACTGAGCAAATACTTAGTGGACTATGCCAGGGCCTTGCAACTCCCACATTGCCTACTGCTAGCAAGGGGCTGGTTGTGGCCCTTTCTGTCTAGTTTTTAGGAAGTATAGTGTCATTTACTGTGCCACTGCTCAGCTGCACTGACTGACGCTCAAAGTGCAGAGATTGGATCCAGCCCCTGCAGCAGTCAGGTAGTACACAACTGAGTACACAGTAAGTGACTAGTTGAACTTGGTGTGCACTCAGGGTGGGAGGAGGGGGTAGTTTTTGTATCTGGCTTTATTCAGTTGATGGCTATTACCAAGCACTGGCATTGCTAAAGGGGTTTATGCATTGTGGTGCTGTGCACTCTGACACCTGTTATACAATGACAGGCAGCACCACTGACAATTGCAGGGAGGGAGGCTGAGACAGACTGTAACAGAAAAGGCACCCCAGACCTACAGGACCTCAGGAGTCATACTATCTGTGGAAATAAAGGGGAGGGGAAGATAGTGTAAAAAGCAGAAAGGCAAAGTTAATAAAATGTAGTGTTAGGAAAAAATTATCACCTGTTCTGTGTCCCTGCTAACACTACATTATTTTAGCTTTGCCTTTCTGCTATCCTCCGTTTACACATTACACTATCTCCTGCCCTTTATTTCCCACAGATTATCATAGTATGACTCCGGAGGTCCTGTAGGTCTGGGGTGCCTTCTCTGTTACAGACAGTCTATCTCAGCCTCCCTCCCTGCATTTGTCAATGGTGCTGCCTGTTAGCATGCCAGTGCTTGGTCATATACATCAATATAGCCAGATTTAAGAACTACCCCCTCCTCCCACCCTGAGTGCACAGCCTCTATCATATGCATTCCTGACCTTTACCGCAATTAAATTATAATTAAGCGGCTTTAAGCCATCAAGGCTCACGCCATGATGAGTTGACATGACAGTCACCATGATTTTTCAGAAAATCCTACCGTAAGCAGTAACTGGTGGTCCTGGCCTGGCTGCTTTCTGGGACTGCAACTTCACCTCGACCGGGATGGACCCACCTAACCTGAGACCTCCTCACGAGTCACGTCGCCACTTGAGGCTCAGAGATGGTGGCTGGCTGGCTCAGGCTGCCTTTGTCACGTGGAGACCGGCGTCCGTTCCCTCTCACAGTCACTCAGAGTAAGTGACGTCATCAAGTAGGCTGCTTGTGGCTGATGGCTGTGTGCTGCGCGCAAGACAAGTAAACTCCGCCTCCGCGTCCGCCTCCCTCGGGCTTGGCTTGTCATCATTCGCGGTTCACCACCAGTCCTCCTACCTCCTCCAATCATGATCCACCACTGAGCGCCTCTGCTCTGAGAGTCTGACGGCCGGCCGTCGCGGTCGGGTCAACTCATCAACAGACAGTGTGTGTACTGACTGTAGTGCTCAGTGCACATAAGTAAAACATAAGTAACTAACATACGTAACAGAATTCACTGACACCACATCGGGAGGGGGGGGGGGGGGAGTGCTGGATTCGGCACACAGAGTGAGTGACAGATATCAAATAAAATAAAAAAAATACTTTTAATTTTTTTTTTTAATGGCAGCAGTGTCGGCAATAATCAGAATAATCAGCATTGCTCTCAGCGCCCCCTGCTGGTGCGCCCTAAGGCAGCAGCCTATACTGCCTAATACAAAACGCCGGCCCTGATCGAGCTAATTTTCACCAAAGTATGTAAAAGCTATAACCATAAACCAATGGCATATTAACTTATTAATGTATATGACATCAATTTTACAGCCTCATTTGCAGCTTGCTGATGGAATTATATACTGATATATTGCGATGTCTAACTTGTTCATTATCAAATTGGTTAGTAACCCCTATTTCTTCACCATATTCTTTTTCTCTGCTTACCTTACTTTCTCTCCTGACTCAAACGCTCACATTCTTTTAGACTTCTGTTTCTTTACTGATATCCCAGAACTCCTGGGGTTTAAAGTTTCTCAAACTTACTTCTATAGAGTACTAACTACTACCTCTATTCTTCATGCAGTTATATTTAAAAAAAAATAAAAAATGCTCATATAGAAATGTGCAAAAAAATGTGTTTCTATTACTCTACTGTGTTAAAACATACAAACAACCCAAGACGATACGATATACAAAATTGTAACAATTATAACACAGTGTATTAAAATCGAAAAGATATAATCCAAATATTGTAATTTGTAAATTCCGCCAGATACAACCTCAAAGAAAAAAGGCAAACATAGCGTAACCCTTATACCAGGTAGTTGACCTTATTCTGGTAACCTTACTCACATTAGATAGAGCTATAACTGAGCTCTCAGGATATATGCGGATGCAGGGGCATATTTAGGTTTTGTGCTGCCCTAGGCACTCAGAATCCTGCTGCCCCCCCCAGGATTTAGGTCATTTTTGGCCATATCATTTTTTGGATAGGGAGTTGTGACTTCCTTTTTTTTTTGCTGCTGCATTTTATTATATTGTGTGTGTGTTACTGAAAAGGTGGTTTAAATAATTCAGGGTTCCATCATTTTAAATGTGTCCATGTTGCGCGTGTTCTGTATACAATTGTATATGTATTTATTACAGATATGTATAGACAGTTAATAATACCAGCACAAGAATAAATTATGTTCTTTAGGTTAACAATAAAAAAAAACACAAAAACCAAACACTAATATATTAGCTAATACATTTGTTAAAATATTTCCAGCAGTCAATGGGGTGCTAAAACGTGTGCTATTTGCCAAAGGTAGAACTGGATATATTTTGCAAATTTAACAATCATATTTGAATTCATGAAACACAACAACATATATCATACAATACTGTCTCCTTTATTTATTTAGACTTTAATTGTGCACAGGTGAACTCTATTTACCTTAAATGATTTCTGAAAGGCAATTGGTTGCGCCATATAAACCAACAAATGTGTTTTTTATTAAAAGGGACAGTCAACACCAGAATTTTTGTTATTTAAAAAGAAAGATAATCCCTTTTTCTCCAACATTGGTGTGTCCGGTCCACGGCGTCATCCTTACTTGCGGGAATATCTCTTCCCCAACAGGAAATGGCAAAGAGTACCAGCAAAGCTGGCCATATAGTCCCTCCTAGGCTCCGCCCACCCCAGTCATTCTCTTTGCCGTTGCACAGGCAACATCTCCACGGAGATGGTTAAGAGTTTTTTGGTGTTTAAATGTAGTTTTTTATTCTTCTATCAAGTGTTTGTTATTTTAAAATAGTGCTGGTATGTACTATTTACTCTGAAACAGAAAAGGATGAAGATTTCTGTTTGTGAGAGGAAGATGATTTTAGCAGACAGTAACTAAAATCGATTGCTGTTTCCACATAGGACTGTTGAGATGAAGTAACTTCAGTTGGGGGAAACAGTTAGCAGACTTTTCTGCTTAAGGTATGACTAGCCATATTTCTAACAAGACCATGTAATGCTGGAAGGCTGTCATTTCCCCTCATGGGGACCGGTAAGCCATTTTCTTAGCCAAGCAAACAGAATAAAGGGCTTAATATGGGCTATAAAACTGGTAGACACTTTTATGGGCTAAATCGGTTGCTTTATTTGGACATTTTTATACATGTTTATGCTGATAATTCACATTTATAAACTTGGGGAACGTTTTTTAACGTCAGGCACTATGTTAGACACCTTTTCCAGTCAGGGAGGGCCTTCCCAGTTGTAGGCTGAGCCTCATTTTCGCGCCATTACTGCGCAGTTGTTTTTGAGAGCAAGACATGCAGATGCATGTGTGAGGATCTGAAAGTAGCTGGAAAAGTTTCTAGAAGGCGTCATTTGGTATCATATTCCCCTCTGGGCTTGGTTAGGTCGCAGCAAAGGCTATAGCTGGGACTGTATAGGGGTTAAATTTGTAAACGGCTCCGGTTCCGTTATTTTAAGGGTTAAAGCTCTGAAAATTGGTGTGCAATACTCTTAATGCTTTAAGACACTGTGGTTTGAACAATTCCTTCATACTTTTTCACATATTCAGTAATATGTTTCTGTTTAAAATTTAAAGAGACAGTAACGGTTTTGTTTTAAAACGTTTTTTGTGCTTTATTGACAAGTTTAAGCCTTTTTAACATGTCTGTGCCTTCGGATAAGCTATGTTCTATATGTATGAAAGCCAATGTGTCTCCCCATTTAAATTTGTGTGATAATTGTGCCATAGCTTCCAAACAAAGTAAGGACAGTACTGCCACAGATAATGAAATTGCCCAAGATGATTCCTCAGATGAGGGGAGTAGACATGATACTACATCATCTCCTACTGTGTCTACACCAGTTTTGCCCACGCAGGCGGCCCCTAATACATCTAGCGCGCCAATGCTTATTACCATGCAACAATTGACAGCTGTAATGGATAACTCCATAGCAAATATTTTATCCAAAATGCCTACATATCAGAGAAAGCGCGATTGCTCTGTTTTAAACACTGAAGAGCAGGAGGGCGCTGATGATAATTGTTCTGTCATACCCTCACACCAATCTGAAGTGGCCATGAGGGAGGTTTTGTCAGATGGGGAAATTTCAGATTCAGGAAAAATTTCTCAACAAGCTGAACCTGATGTTGTGACATTTAAATTTAAATTAGAACATCTCCGCGCACTGCTTAAGGAGGTGTTATCTACTCTGGATGATTGTGACAACTTGGTCATTCCAGAGAAATTATGCAAGATGGACAAGTTCCTAGAGGTTCCGGTGCACCCCGACGCTTTTCCTATACCCAAGCGGGTGGCGGACATAGTGAATAAGGAGTGGGAAAAGCCCGGCATACCTTTTGTTCCCCCCCCTATATTTAAGAAATTATTTCCTATGGTCGACCCCAGAAAGGACTTATGGCAGACAGTCCCTAAGGTCGAGGGGGCAGTTTCTACTCTAAACAAGCGCACTACTATTCCTATCGAGGATAGTTGTGCTTTCAAAGATCCTATGGATAAAAAATTGGAGGGTTTGCTTAAAAAGATTTTTGTACAGCAAGGTTACCTTCTACAACCCATTTCGTGCATTGTTCCTGTCACTACAGCAGCGTGGTTCTGGTTCGAAGAACTAGAAAAGTCGCTCAGTAGAGAGACTCCATATGAGGAGGTTATGGACAGAGTTCACGCACTTAAGTTGGCTAACACTTTTATTTTAGATGCCGCTTTGCAATTAGCTAGATTAGCGGCGAAAAATTCAGGGTTTGCAATTGTGGCGCGCAGGGCGCTTTGGCTAAAGTCTTGGTCAGCGGATGTGTCATCCAAGACAAAATTGCTTAACATCCCTTTCAAAGGTAAAACTCTATTTGGACCAGAATTGAAAGAGATTATCTCAGACATCACTGGGGGAAAGGGCCACGCCCTTCCACAAGATAGGCCTTTCAAGGCCAAGAATAAGTCTAATTTTCGTTCCTTTCGCAATTTCAGGAACGGACCGGCCTCTAATTCTGCATCCTCTAAGCAAGAGGGTAATGCCTCACAACCCAAACCAGCCTGGAAACCAATGCAAGGCTGGAACAAGGGTAAGCAGGCCAAGAAGCCTGCTGCTGCTAACAAAACAGCATGAAGGAGTAGCCCCCGATCCGGGACCGGATCTAGTAGGGGGCAGACTCTCTCTCTTTGCTCAGGCTTGGGCAAGAGATGTTCAGGATCCCTGGGCGCTAGAAATAGTTTCTCAGGGTTATCTTCTGGAATTCAGGGAACTACCCCCAAGGGGAAGGTTCCACATGTCTCACTTATCCTTAAACCAAATAAAGAGACAGGCGTTCTTACATTGTGTAGAAGACCTGTTAAAGATGGGAGTGATACACCCAGTTCCAATAAAGGAACAAGGAATGGGATTTTATTCAAATCTGTTCGTAGTTCCCAAAAAAGAGGGAACTTTCAGACCGATTTTGGATTTGAAGATCCTAAACAAATTTCTCAGGGTACCATCGTTCAAGATGGAAACCATTCGAACGATTCTACCCACTATCCAGGAAGGTCAATTTATGACTACCGTGGATCTAAAGGATGCGTACCTACATATTCCTATCCACAAAGAACATCATCAGTTCCTAAGGTTCGCCTTTCTGGACAAACATTACCAGTTTGTGGCCCTCCCATTCGGGTTAGCCACTGCTCCAAGGATTTTCACAAAGGTACTAGGGTCCCTTCTAGCGGTTCTAAGACCGAGGGGCATTGCAGTAGTGCCATACTTGGACGACATTCTAATACAAGCGTCGTCCCTGTCAACAGCAAAGGCTCATACAGACATCGTTCTGGCCTTTCTCAGATCACACGGATGGAAGGTGAACATAGAAAAAAGTTCTCTGTCTCCGTCAACAAGAGTTCCCTTCTTGGGAACAATAATAGATTCCTTAGAAATGAGGATTTTTCTGACAGAGGTCAGAAAGTCAAAACTTCTAAGCACTTGTCAAGTTCTTCATTCTGTTCCACGTCCTTCCATAGCGCAGTGCATGGAAGTAGTAGGGTTGATGGTTGCAGCAATGGACATAGTTCCTTTTGCACGAATTCATCTAAGACCATTACAACTGTGCATGCTCAAACAGTGGAATGGGGACTATACAGACTTTTCTCCAATGATTCAAGTAGATCAGAAGACCAGAGATTCACTCCGTTGGTGGCTGACCCTGGACCATCTATCCCAGGGAATGAGCTTCTGCAGACCAGAGTGGGTCATTGTCACGACCGACGCCAGTCTAGTGGGCTGGGGCGCGGTCTGGGAATCCCTGAAAGCCTCTTCTCCCGATAAACATTCTGGAACTAAGAGCGATCTTCAATGCTCTCAGAGCTTGGCCTCAGCTAGCAAAGGCCAGATTCATAAGATTCCAATCAGACAACATGACGACCGTTGCGTATATCAATCATCAGGGGGGAACAAGGAGTTCCCTGGCGATGAAAGAAGTGACCAAAATAATTCAATGGGCGGAGGATCACTCCTGCCACCTATCTGCGATCCACATCCCAGGTGTGGAAAACTGGGAAGCGGATTATCTGAGTCGTCAGACATTCCATCCGGGGGAGTGGGAACTCTACCCGGAGATCTTTGCCCAACTAACTCAATTATGGGGCATTCCAGACATGGATCTGATGGCGTCTCATCAGAACTTCAAGGTTCCTTGCTACGGGTCCAGATCCAGGGATCCCAAGGCGACTCTAGTAGATGCACTAGTAGCACCTTGGACCTTCTACCTAGCTTATGTATTTCCACCGTTTCCTCTCATTCCCAGGCTGGTAGCCAGGATCAAACAGGAGAGGGCCTCGGTGATCTTGATAGCTCCTGCGTGGCCACGCAGGACTTGGTATGCAGACCTGGTGAATATGTCATCGGTTCCACCATGGAAGCTGCCTTTGAGACAGGACCTTCTTGTTCAGGGTCCAGCTGACGGCTTGGAGATTAAACGCTTGATTCTATCAAAGCGTGGGTTTTCAGATTCTGTGATAGATACTCTGGTTCAGGCCAGAAAACCGGTAACTAGAAAGATTTACCATAAAATATGGAAAAGATATATCTGTTGGTGTGAATCCAAAGGATTCCCATGGAATAAGATAAAAATTCCTAAGATTCTCTCCTTTCTACAAGAAGGTTTGGAGAAAGGATTATCTGCAAGTTCTCTAAAGGGACAGATCTCTGCTTTATCTGTCTTACTACACAAAAGACTGGCAGCTGTGCCAGATATTCAAGCATTTGTTCAGGCTCTGGTTAGGATCAAGCCTGTTTACAGACCTTTGACTCCTCCCTGGAGTCTAAATCTAGTTCTTTCAGTTCTTCAAGGGGTTCCGTTTGAACCTTTACATTCCATAGATATTAAGTTACTATCTTGGAAAGTTTTGTTTTTGGTTTATATTTCTTCTGCTAGAAGAGTTTCAGAGTTATCTGCTCTGCAGTGTTCTCCGCCCTATCTGGTGTTCCATGCAGATAAGGTGGTTTTGCGTACTAAGCCTGGTTTTCTTCCAAAGGTTGTTTCTAACAAGAATATTAACCAGGAGATAGTTGTACCTTCTTTATGTCCGAATCCAGTTTCAAAGAAGGAACGTTTGTTACACAATTTGGACGTAGTCCGTGCTCTAAAATTCTATTTAGAGGCTACAAAAGATTTCAGACAAACATCTTCTTTGTTTGTTGTCTATTCTGGTAAAAGGAGAGGTCAAAAAGCGACTTCTACCTCTCTTTCCTTTTGGCTTAAAAGCATCATCCGATTGGCTTATGAGACTGCCGTACGGCAGCCTCCTGAAAGAATCACAGCTCACTCCACTAGGGCTGTGGCTTCCACATGGGCCTTTAAGAACGAGGTTTCTGTTGACCAGATATGTAAGGCAGCGACTTGGTCTTCACTGCACACTTTTGCCAAATTTTACTAATTTTATACTTTTGCTTCTTCGGAGGCTATTTTTGGGAGAAAGGTTTTGCAAGCCGTGGTGCCTTCCGTTTAGGTAACCTGATTTACTTCCTCCCTTCATCCGTGTCCTAAAGCTTTGGTATTGGTTCCCACAAGTAAGGATGACGCCGTGGACCGGACACACCAATGTTGGAGAAAACAGAATTTATGCTTACCTGATAAATTACTTTCTCCAACGGTGTGTCCGGTCCACGGCCCGCCCTGGTTTTTTAATCAGGTCTGATGAATTATTTTCTCTAACTACAGTCACCACGGTACCATATGGTTTCTCCTATATTTTTCCTCCTGTCCGTCGGTCGAATGACTGGGGTGGGCGGAGCCTAGGAGGGACTATATGGCCAGCTTTGCTGGGACTCTTTGCCATTTCCTGTTGGTGAAGAGATATTCCCGCAAGTAAGGATGACGCCGTGGACCGGACACACCGTTGGAGAAAGTAATTTATCAGGTAAGCATAAATTCTGTTATTACCCATTCCCCAGTTTTGCATAACCAACACTGTTATAGAAATACACTTTTTACCTCTGTGATTAACTTGTATCTAAGCCTCTGCAAGCTGCCCCCTTATTTCAGTTCTTTTGACAGACTTGCATTTTAGCCAATCAGTGTTCACTCCACGGTAACTTCACGTGCATGATCTCATTGTTATCTATATGAAACACAGGAACTAATGCCCTCTAGTGGTCAAAATGCATTCAGATTAGAGGCAGTCTTCAAGGTCTAAGAAATTAACATATAAACCTCCTAGGTTTAGCTTTCAACTAAGAATACCAAGAGAACAAAGCAAAATTGGTGATAAAAGTAAATTGGAAAGTTTTTTAAATTTATATTCCCTATTTAAATCATGAAAGTTTTGTTTTGGACTTGACTATCTCTTTAACTAACGTTTATGTCTCATAATAAAAAATAACCCAACCTTCAAAGCATTGGTTATATTGTGGAAATCAAATCAGTCCTATTAAAATCCATTTTATTGCCAGGTTTTAAGTAACACTACAGTATGTGGAAATGTCCAAGGGGGTAAATTGTTATTAAAGGCATTATATGAAGGTTAGGGTGTTTCTTCAGAATTGGCAAACCCACAGTTTTCAGGATTAAATTACAGTACACGGGATGGTGGGGGGGGGGGGAGGATAAATAAAGTGTTTTCTTCATGATACATTATTACAACATTACATTACAATGAAAATTGTTCTATGTCCCTTTAAGGTAACTAGAAGTGTATATAATAAACTTGTTTCAGAACAAAGAATCTTCAAGCATAGAGCAGTAGTATTCTAGAATTCCTCTTTGTTACTTTGTGATTAAGAATAAATATAGTTCTGGCCAGTAGTTAAGGAACAGAGGCTAAAAAAATGTATACTTTATCGGATAGTCATTTTTATCCTTGACTTGGCTGAAGGATTTTGTTTTCGGAGTATCAAGTCTCCAACTGGACAATATTTTTTCAGCTTAAATAAATTAGTTCCTTGGAAAGCTTCACATAAATGAGACCATGCAGCTGGTTATCCTAGCAAAAGCCAGAAAACCAATCAGTTTACAAAAAATAGAATTTTGACATTAATTTGTAACATTTGGATGAAAGGAGAGTGATGACGAATAATAACAAAATTCAACAAATGTAATGATTTCTGAAAGTGCAGGAAGGAAGTTGTTTTTTTTTTTTACGGAAATAGGGAAATACCAGTACAGAGGGTAATGATTTCAAAAAGGGAACATTCAGGGACAATTAGCAAAAAAAAAACAAATTTACAGAATAGAAGGGGCTATGTTTAGTTACTTAAACACCAGGCATACCAATAAATTTGTAAGTGAACAGAGAAAACAGACTACAATGAAACTGAGATCTAAGAGTAACTTATAATATAAAATATTAACAACAAAAAGTGTTGCAATGGAAGAGACCAGCTTATTTTCTTCCTTACATTCAACAAAGCATTCATGTGTTTGAGAGATCTCTGTAAGAAGGATGAGTTTCTCTGTAAAATGGGTTTCTTTCATGTTATTGGCAATAGTCCATGAGCTAGTGACGTATAGGATATACATTCCTACCAGGAGGGGGCAAAGTTTCCCAAACCTCAAATTCCTATAAATACACTTCCCACCACACCCACAACTCAGTTTTACAAACTTTGCCTCCTATGCAGGTGGTGCAGTAAGTTTGTGCTTGATTTTTATGATTTCTTCTATGATAAGCGCTTCTAAGCATTCTAAAGCCCAATTCCGGTACAGTGTTTGTCAGAGGGATGTGAAGAGAGTATCGCCTATTGATTTTATGGTTTCTCTCATGGGAAATCTTTTCTAGGGTTCTCTATCGGTCGTAGGGATTCATCTCCTACCTCCCTTTTCAGATCGATGATATACGCTTATATACCATTACCTCTGCTGATAGTTTTCAGTACTGGTTTGGCTATCTGCTATATGTGGATGGGTGTCTTTCGGTAAGTATGTATCATTGTTTAAGACACTCTCAGCTATGGTTTGGCGCTTTATGTATTAATATAAAGTTTTAAATATATGTATTTAACTTATATTTGCCATGAGTCAGGTCTATGTATATTTCCCTTTGCAGTCTAAACAGTTTCAGTATAGGAATCATGTTTGGGAAGTTTATTTAAACTTTTTTCTTACCTGGGGTTCAGTCTTTTTCTAATTTGACTTGTTTTTAATTTTTTCATGGGCAAATCTAGGCTCGCGAGGACGCAAAATGCTGTGTTGCGTCATTCTTGGCACAAAATTCTTTTGGCGCGAAGTTGCGCCTTTGATGGTGCAAATTTCATAATTTTCTGCATCTTTGTTGACGCTAGTTGTTTTGGCGTGAAATCGAGTTTTTATGACGCGAGTTGTGTATTTTCTGGTGTTAGTTTGCGCCAAAAAATAATGTAACTTCCTTTTGCGTATTGCGTCATTCTTGGCGCCAAAATTTAGTTATTTTACCCCTCTCCCTCTATTGCTCACTGTTTTCATGAATTTTGAAAGCTATTTTCTGTTACATTTTGCGAGATGTCTCATTCTGATCCTGACTCTGATGTTACTGTAGAAACTATGATGTCCTGAAACACAATTCTAGAAAGCTAAGTGTGTTCTTTTCATTATTAAGCTGTTGTTATTTCTTCAGCTCAATTATGTGGCATTTATTTATCATATTTTATGCTAGTAATGTTTCTACATGTACAATGACATTTACTGTTTTTACTTATTCAGTTCATGTACTTGATTTTATCTGCAAACATCACATATTATTGCTTATATCATAAAAGTTTATGACTGCTAATATGCCTTTAAGTAAACTTATGAGGTCTTTTCAAAATTGTTAAGATTTAATTTATTTTGTTCTGACCGACAGCATACTTAAGTTTATTCTACTGATGAAGGTTTTCTTTGGTTCAAATGATCCGGTATCAGAGACAGTTTTGTTAAAAATTCTCCTTATTTTTCATTTGAACATTCTTTGTTCTTTACTAAGGAAAATTTGTTATTTTTAGCTTTTAAAAGCCTAGTCCTCCTATTAACCATGTTATTTTAAAATCTGGATTTTAAGATTTTACTTTGCTCCTGAGTTTTTTACCTATTCAAGATACTATCTGTATTATGTTCTAAAGAATGGTTTATCCTAATTCCCTTTTGGGACTGTACTACTATTTCTATGGAAATTGGTACTTATTTTTAGGATTCTTTAGAGTTTGAATATAACCTTAGTAGAGCATATTCACGTACTGTTTATATTTTTTAGCTCAGCTTTATCTGTGGCTGACATTAGTGTTTTTTCAACCTTTTTGTTGTTGAACAGTTAGCATAAGCAGTTTTAGATTCTCAAGTATATAACTCTGTTTATTTACTTCTGATGTATTCATTTTATTATGTTTACTATATCTATTATTATGATTTCAAATATATTGTATTATCTCTAGCTTGTTAGGATAACCAGTCCTTCTGGTGGGGGGCAGATTAAATTGTTTTTGGATGAACTCAGTCCAAAATCTATATTATTCCTAGGGTTTGAATAGATTTTTAGAATGAGACCTTCTATAGGAAGACTCTTTCTTTCTCAGTACACTCTGTGGGGCCTATCTATCAAGCTCCAAATGGAGCTTGATGCCCCGTTTTTCTGGCGAGCCTGCAGGCTCACCAGAAACAGCAGTTATGAAGCAGCGGTCACAAAGACCACTGCTCCATAACCCTGTCCACCTGATCGGGTTGATTGACACCCCCTGCTGGCGGCCCATTGGCCGCAAGTCTGCAGGGGGCGGCATTGCACCAGCAGCTCTTGTGAGCTGCTGGTGCAATGGTAAATGCGGAGAGCATATTGCTCTCCGCATTTAGCGAGGTCTTGCGGACCTGATCCGCACCTCTTTTGATTTGCATACTGAATCAATGGTGCAGGGATTGTTTTCAGATATCAAGTTGATATTCTTAAATCCTAACACTCAACTCTCTCTGTTTTGGT
Source organism: Bombina bombina (assembly GCF_027579735.1). NCBI lineage: Eukaryota > Metazoa > Chordata > Amphibia > Anura > Bombinatoridae > Bombina > Bombina bombina. Next base: position 782,643,206 of record NC_069501.1, on the reverse strand, counting down.
GATTAGACTATCATCGTTTTATTCAGGGGACTTTTGTTCATCCTTCCTGGTCTGTATTTTTAATGGATGCAAGTCTTACAGGTTAGGGAGCTGTCTGAGGGTCTCTGACAGCACAAGGGGTTTGGAAACTTCAAGAGGCGAGGTTTCCAATCAATATTTTAGCACTCGGTGCTATTTTCAGGGCTCTTTCAGGCTTGGCCTTTTTTAGGAGAGAACTTTTCATTTTGCTTTCAGACAGACAATATCACAACTGTGGCATATGTAAATCATCAAATAGGGACTCGCAGTTCCTTAGCAATTAAGAAGTATCTTAAATACATTCTTAGGTGGAATTAATCTCCTGTCTAATTTCTACGATTTATATCTCAGGTTTAGACATTTGGAAACTGGATTATCTCAGCCCTCAGTCTTTACATCCGGGAGAGTGGTATCTCTATACAGATGTGTTTTCTCAATTTCCCAGGTACCTTTTCATGTCCAGGGATACTCAGGCGGAAATGGTGGATGCATTAGCAGTGTCTTGGTTTTGCAACCTGGCTACATCTTTCAGCCTCTGTTTTTTTCTTCCATGGGTGATTTCCAAGATCATATTGGAACAATATCATGTGTTTCTGATAGCATCAGCATCGCCTCACAGGTTTGATATGTGGATCTTGTTTGGATGTCCAGTGGCCATCCTTGGCCGCTTTTTCTTTGGCCAGCCCTTTTGTTTTAGGGGCTATTTTTCCATCGGGATCTCAAATTACTAATTTAAAGGTATGGAAATTGATTAGTGTTTAGTCATAGAGGTTTCTCTGACTCAGTTTTTATCACTATGTTGCAGGCTTATAAGTCTGTTTCAAGGAACATGTATTATCAGGTTTGGAAAACCTATATTTTATGGTGTTCTTCTCATAGATTCTCTTGGCATTCTTTTAGAATTCCTAGGATTTTATAGTTTTTTCAGGATGGTTTGGATAAGTTTGAAAAAAAATTTAAAGGGGCAAATCTCTGTTCTTTCTGTTTTATTTCCTAGAAAGATTGTTTAAACTTCCTGTTATTTACTGTTTTCTTCAGGCTTTGGTTTGTCTCAATCCTGTTCATTTATTAATTTCTCCTTTTTAGAGTCTTATTTGGTTAAGCATTAGGCAGGCTCTTTCTTTTGAGCCTATATTTTCTTTAAAGATTATCTACTTTTTTGGAAAGTGTTGTTTCTTTTGACTATCTCTTCTGCTACAAGAATTTCTGATTTATCAGCTCTTATGTGTGTCTCCTTATCTGATTTTTTCATATAGATAAGTTGTTTTATGGACTTCTTTTTTTCCTAAGCTTGTGAAATTGAACAACATTAGCAGAGAAATTTATGTTCCTTCTTTGTGTCCTAATCCTAAAAATTCTTTGAGAGTTCTTTACATCCTTTGGATGTGGTAAGAGCTTTATAATTCTATATCGAGGTTACTAGGATTTCAGAAGACTTCTAGTCTATTTGTTGTTTTTCTGGTTTCAGAGAAGGTTAGAAAGCATCGTCCATTTCTTTGGCATCCTCGTTAAAGCTTTTGTTTCTCACAGCTTTTTTGGAAGCAGGGCAGGCTCCGCCTCAGAGATGTACAGCGCATTCTACTAAGTTCAGTTGCCATTTCTTGGGCTTTTTCAGAATTTGCAAAGCAGTAATTTAGTCTTCTTTGCATACTTTTATTTTTTTACCCTTTTGATATATTTTGCTTCTACTGAAGCAGTCTTTGGTAGAAAAGTTCTTTAGGCAGCTGTCTCAGTTTGATTCTACTGCTTTTGATTTAAATTTTTTTAAGAAAAACTTAATTATTGTATGGATTTAATTTCTCAGTGGAAATAGCTGTTGTTATTTTATCCCTCCCTCTCTAGTGACTCTTCTGTGGACTTCTGTGGACCCACATCTTGGGTATTTCTATCCCATACATCACTAGCTCATGGACTCTTGCCAATTACATGAAAGAAAACATAATTTATGTAAGAACTTACCTGATAAATTCATTTATTTCATATTGGCAAGATTCCATGAGGCCCACCCTTTTTATGGTGGTTATGTTTTTTTTTTTTAATAACAGCACAATTATATTTCCAGTTCCTCTTTTTGTATGCTTTTTTTCTCCTTTTTGTTATCACCTCACTACTTGGCTATTTGTTAAACTGAGTTGTGGGTGTGGTGGGATGTGTATTTATAGGCATTTGAGGTTTGGGAAACTTTGCCCCCTCCTGGTAGAAATGTATATCCCATACGTCACTAGCTCATGTACTCTTGCCAATATGAAATAAATGAATTTATCAGGTAAGTTCTTACATAAATTATGTTTTTGCATTGTCAGCTGGACTGTTGCATTGTATTTCAAGTTTTCCTGCAGATATCACTGTATTCAAGATTTACTATTGTAATATTACAAGAAAAAATGCCCCTAGTTACAACTAGGCATGGAAGTTTTTTCAATTTCTCTATTTTGATGACATCACATAGAGAAGCAATCTCTTGGTCCTTCGTAGACTGAAGTGATTTGTGTTAATAAACAAGATCTTATATCCATTAAAAAGTTCTAAGCATTAATAGTGTTTAACATAGAATGCTTGTTTGAACTTAAAGGGACATAAAACCCAATTTTTTTCTTTCATGATTTAGATAGAACATAAAATTTTAAACAACTTTCTAATTTACTTCTATTATCATATTTTCTTTCACCTAGATTTAGAGTTCTGCGCTAGCCATCAAAAGCAGCGTTAAGGGGTCCTAACGCTGCTTTATACCGCCCGCTGGTATTTAGAGTCAGGCAGGAAAGGGTCTACCGCTCACTTCCCTACCGAGATTCCAGGCTACCGCAGATCCCCTTAAGCCAATTGCGTATCCTATCTTTTCAATGGGATCTGCCTAACGCCGGTATTTGGAGTCTTGGGAGAAGTGAGCGGTAGACCCTCTACCTACAAGACTCATACCAACAAAAAAAGTCAGTAGTTAAGAGCTTTATGGACTAAACGTCAATATAAAGCTCTTAACTACTATGCTCTAAAGTACACTAACACCCATAAACTACCTATGTACCCCTAAACCGAGGCCCCCCCACATCGCCCCCACTATAAAAAAATGTTTTAACCCCTAATCTGCCGACCGGACACCGCCGCCACCTACATTATCCCTATGAACCCCTAATCTGCTGCCCCTAACACCGCCGACCCCTATATCATATTTATTAACCCCTAATCTGCCCCCCCCCCCAATGTCGCCGCCACCTAACTACACTTATTAACCCCTAATCTGCCGACCGGACCTCGCTGCCACTATAATAAATGTATTAACCCCTAAACCGCTGCACTCCCGCCTCGCAAACACTATAATAAATAGTATTAACCCCTAATCTGCCCTCCCTAACATCGCCGCCACCTACCTACAATTATTAACCCCTAATCTCCCGCCCGCACTGTCGCCGCTACTATAATAAAGTTATTAACCCCTAAACCTAACTCTAACCCTAAGCCTAACACCCCCTAACATAAATATAATTTAAATTAAATGAAATAATATTCCTAAAATTAACTAAATTATTCCTATTTAAAACTAAATACTTACCTATAAAATAAACCCTAATATAGCTACAATATAACTAATAATTACATTGTAGATATTTTAGGATTTATATTTATTTTACAGGCAACTTTGTATTTATTTTAACTAGGTACAATAGCTATTAAATAGGTAATAACTATTTAATAGCTACCTAGTTAAAATAAACACAAAATTACATGTAAAATAAATCCTAACCTATGTTACAAATACACCTAGCACTACACTATCATTAAATTAATTAAATAAATTACATACAATTACCTAAAATAAACTACAATAAAATAAACTATACTATAATACAAAAAAAACAAACACTAAATTACAAAAAATAAAAAAGAATTACAAGCAGCTTAAACTAATTACACCTAATCTAAGCCCCCTAATAAAATAAAAAAGCCCCCCAAAATAAAAAATTCCCTACCCTATTCTAAAATACGGGTAATCAGCTCTTTTACCTGAAAATAAAAATACAACATTACAACCCACCACCCACATACCCCTACTCTAACCCACCCAAACCCCCCTTAAATAAACCTAACACTAACCCCCTGAAGATCTCCCTACCTTGAGTCGTCTTCACCCAGCCAAGCCGAATTCTTCATCCAAGGTGCGCAAAGGAGGTCCTTGATCCGGTAGAAGTCTTCATCCAAGCGGCAAAGAAGAGGTCCTCCATCCGGTAGAAGTGATCATCCAGGCGGCGTCTTCAATCTTCATCCATCCGGAGCGGAGCAGAGCCATCTTCAACTGAGCCGACGGAGCCTCTTCTTCGCATTCTATTGGCTGATCGGAACAGAATGCGAGTTCAATACGATTGGTTGATTGGATCAGCCAATCGGATTGAACTTCAATCTGATTGGCTGATTGCATCAGCCAATCAGATTTTTTCTACCTTAATTCCGATTTTTTTTCCGGAATTGAAGGGACGCCATCTTGGATGATGTCCCTTAAAGGAACCTTCATTCGTCGTTAGTCCATCGGTTGAAGAGGATGGCTCTGCATCGGCTCCGTTGAAGATAGCTCCGCTCCGGATGGATGAAGATTGAAGACACCACCTGGATGAACAATTCTACCGGATGGAGGACCTCTTCTTTGCCGCTTGGATGAAGACTTCTACCGGATCAAGGACCTCCTCTGCGCACCTTGGATGAAGAATTCGGCTCGGCTGGGTGAAGACGACTCAAGGTAGGGAGATCTTCAGGGGGTTAGTGTTAGGTTTATTTAAGGCGGTTTGGGTGGGTTAAAGTAGGGGTATGTGGGTGGTGGGTTGTAATGTTGGGGGGGTATTGTATTTTTATTTTCAGGTAAAAGAGCTGATTACTTTGGGGCAATGCCCCGCAAAAAGCCCTTTTAAGGGCTGGAAAAAGAGCTGATTTACTTTTGTATTTTAGAATAGGGTAGGGAATTTTTTATTTTGGGGGGATTTTTTATTTTATTAGGGGGCTTAGATTAGGTGTAATTAGTTAAAACGGCTTGTAATTCTTTTTTATTTTTTGAAATTTAGTGTTTGTTTTTTTTGTATTATAGTATAGTTTATTTTATTGTATTTTATTTTATGTAATTGTATGTAATTTATTTAATTAATTTAATGATAGTGTAGTGTTAGGTGTATTTGTAACTTAGGTTAGGATTTATTTTACATGTAATTTTGTATTTATTTTAACTAGGTAGCTATTAAATAGTTATTATCTATTTAATAGCTATTGTACCTAGTTAAAATAAATACAAAGTTGCCTGTAAAATAAATATAAATCCTAAAATAGCTACAATGTAATTATTATTTATATTGTAGCTATATTAGGGTTTATTTTATAGGTAAGTATTTAGTTTTAAATAGTATTAATTTAGTTAATTTTAGGAATATTATTTCGTTTTATTTAAATTATATTTATGTTAGGGGAATGTTAGGGTTAGGGTTAGAGTTAGGTCTAGGGGTTAATAACTTTATTATAGTAGCGGCGACGGTGCGGGCGGGAGATTAGGGGTTAATAATTGTAGGTAGGTGGCGGCGATGTTAGGGAGGGCAGATTAGGGGTTAATAAAATTTATTATAGTGTTTGCGAGGTGGGAGTGCGGCTGTTTAGGGGTTAATATATTTATTATAGTGGCGGCGAGGTCCGGTCGGCAGATTAGGGGTTAATAAGTGTAGTTAGGTAGCGGCGACTTTGGGGGGGCAGATTAGGGGTTAATAAATATAATATAGGGGTCGGCGGTGTTAGGGGCAGCAGATTAGGGGTTCTTAGGTATAATGTAGGTTGCGGCGGTGTCCGGAGCAGCAGATTAGGGGTTAATAAAAATATGCAGGGGTCAGCGATAGTGGGAGCAGCAGATTAGGGGTTAATAAGTGTAAGGTTAGGGGTGTTTAGACTCGGGGTTCATGTTAGGGTGTTAGGTGTAGACTTAGAGAGTGTTTCCCCATAGGAAACAATGGGGCTGCGTTAGGAGCTGAACGCTGCTTTTTTGCAGGTGTTAGGTTTTTTTCAGCCCAAAATGCCCCTTTGTTTCCTATGGGGATATCGTGCACGAGCATGTTTTCCCAGCTTACCGCTACCATAAGCAACGCTGGTATTGAGGGTTGAAGTGGAGCTAAATTAGGCTCAACGCACCCTTTTTTGAGCCTAACGCAGCCCCTCAGACACCTCTACATACCAGCGTTGTTGGAAGGGTGCGTTGTGAAAAAAAGCAGCGTTAGCTACGCGGGTTTTTACCGACAAAACTCTAAATCTAGGCGTTAGTTTTCTTGTTATCCTTATTTGAAAAGCAGAAATGTAAGCTCAAGAGTGTGCACGTGTCTGCAGCACTATATAGCAGAAGTTTTGCAACAATGTTAAACATTAGCAGTAGCACTAGATGACAGCACTATTTCCTGTCCTGTAGTGCTTCAGGGATGTGCACGCTACCTACCTAGGTATCTCTTTAACAAAGAATAACATGAGAATGAAACATTTTTGATAATAGAAGTAAATTGGAAACTAAAAATTGTATTCTCTATCTGAATAACAAAATACATTTTTTGAGTTTAATGTCCCTTTAAACAATGGGGCCTATCTATCAAGCTCCGAACGGAGCTTGATGGCCCGTGTTTCTGGCGAGTCTTCAGACTCGCCAGAAACACAAGTTATGGAGCAGCAGTCACAAAGACCGCTGCTCCATAACCCTGTCCTCCTGCTCTGAGCAGGCGGACAGGAATCGCCGGAATTCAACCCGATCGAGTACGATCGGGTTGATTGACATCCCCTGCTGGTGACCCATTGGCCACGAGTCTGCAGGGGGCAGCGTTGCACCAGCAGCTCTTTTGAGCTGCTGGTGCAATGCTGAATACGGAGAGCGTATTGCTCTCTGCATTCAGCAATGTCTTTCAGACCTGATTCGCACTGACGGATCAGGTCCCCAAGACATTTGTTAAATTGGCCTCAATGGCTGCACTACAATGTATTTTGAAATAGAAGTGCAATGGTATAAAGGTTTTTTTGAACCCTAGACACTGGGGAATCCCCAACATGGAGGGATCATGCACCTCAGCTAGACAATAGATTATTTTATTTATTTATAATAAAATGAATAAATAAAACATGTTCAGATTATAGGGGTGGGAAGATATGCCATTAACCCTTCATTATTATGTTGCCCTAGGCACAGGCCTAGCCACCTTAGGCCAAAATACACCTCTGTGCACATAGTTTGACCAGGATGAGCTTTATGGCCAGAAATATTGTTAAGAGTTTTACACATTTACAATTTAACAAACATGGGGGTTTAGCAAAGGGTTAACCTTGATTGGCAAGGAGATATAGGGAAGTTGAAGGAGTAAATGCTGCCTCCTAGTCAGTAAGCAAAAGGGAATGAAGAAGACATTCTTAACAGTCTCCTTCTTTAACACCAACACATTGGACTTAGTTCATGGACTTTTTTAGGCCACTGAGGGGCCTTATGTTTACTATTATCATTTATTTGTATAGTGCTGCAGGATTCCGTAGCGCTGGGTACAAAGATAGGGGTATACAATGACAAGGATTTGTGATAAAATACAAAACATAACAACTAAACAAATCTGGTACAGGAGGAAGAGGGCTATGTACAACATTCATTGGGTCTCACTTCACCAATATTTTCTTTTTGGGCATTCCTGCCATTATCACAAATAGTTGTGTTAAATGGCCCCAACACATGATATCTCACACAACAAAGAAGTACTGCTAGCAGCATGAATACAAAACAACTGCAATACTTTGGAAACACATTTGCAAAAGGGGCTCTGTAAATGTGTGTAATTGTTAAATATTCACATCTCATTTGTTATAGTAAAGTAATATTGCTGAATAGAATAGAATTTGCCTTGGTATTCTTGCAGGTGCAAATGAGGGCATTACATGGGTGTTCTTTCTGGGGTGTTCTTCAGGTGTGGTTGAGATTTTTCACCTAAACTGTAGCTCTGCATTCAGGATTAAGAAAGATGTACTTGCCCATGTGACGTATTTTCTATTGGAAATAATGGTAACAAATTCAAAATGAATATTTGGCACACATAAATGACATTTGTCTGAAATAAACATTGTGAAAATTCCAAAACAGATCTTATGTACAAAACAAAATTTTCACCTGTGCACATCTATAATGCTGACAGAACACAAGATATTTATGGACCCATAAAAAGGATCATATTCCACCTCTCTTGCCATTAAGTTAATTGCTGGTGGTTCTCGACTGAAAATCTACTCTGTAATATGGCAGGAGACTTTTAATGAAAGCTATGTTTATATTAAGGTGAAAAACAAGATCTCACGTTGTAAACTAATTTGATTTTGCCCTGCCCCACAATGAGCTAGATTACGAGTGGCGTGCTAACTGTAGTGCGTGAGCAATATGGGGTATTTTGTCGGAACTAGTGTGCGTATTATGAGTTGAAAGTAAACAAGTTCGCTTTAGCCCAATCAAATTTAGTCGGTTTAGCGTGACTTCAGAGCTCTGGTTAATTGTTACTCAAGACAAAAAAAGTGGCATAAAAAAACATCAAAAATACATTTAAATGTAGTGTTACACTCATAATAACACTGTCTGATAAAAAATATTTTTAAAAAATTGCATTATGAATGTATAAGGGTTCAAAGATATGAGGTCTCAGGTGTTTGAAAAAAAGGCATGCAAAGGGCTTTAACATAGATATACAAACATAAACATGTCTAAATATGTATGTGTGTATATATATATATATATATTTATGTGTGTACATATGTATTTATATGTGTATATATGTCAAGAAGCTGAAAACATGAAGAATCATATTTATGAAATATTCATATTTAATAAGGTTTTAACTATGTATTAACTGTAAATATTTCACATTCCAATGTTCTACACTTAGGGCAATATGTTCTATGTATTTTTAAAAAAGATATTCCTATACTGTATATATATATATATATATATATATATATATATATATATATATGTATATATATTTCTTTCATGTAATTGGCAAGAGTCCATGAGCTAGTGATGTATGGGATATACAATCCTAGCAGGAGGGGCAAAGTTTCCCAAACCTCAAAATACCTATAAATGCACCCCCCACCACACCCACAATTCAGTTTTAGAAACTTTGCCTCCTATGGAGGTGGTGAAGTAAGTTTGTGCTAAGATTTCTACGTTGATATGCGCTTCTCAGCATTTTGAGAGTACAGTGAATGTCAGAGGGTTGTGAAGGGAGTATCACCTATTGAATGCAATGGTTTTCCTCGCGGAGATCTATTTCATAGGTTCTCTGTTATCGGTCGTAAAGATTCATCTCCTACCTCCCTTATTCAGATCGACGATATACTCTCATATTCCACACTCTCAGCTATGGTTTGACACTTTATGTATTAATATAAAGTTCTAAATATATGTATTGTACTTATATTTGCCATGAGTCAGGTTTATGTATATTTCCTTTTGCAGACTATCAGTTTTAAAATTGGGAAACATATTTAGGAAGTTATTTTTTCTTACCTGGGGTTTAGTCTTTTTTTCAAATTGACTGCTTTTTCATTAATTTTTGGTGGGCAAAATTAGGCTCGCGAGGTCGCAAAATGCTGATGTTTATTGCGTCATATATGGCGTGAGAATTTTTTTTGCACGAAGTTATGTTTGGTGACGCAAATTCATAATTTCCAGCGTCTTAGTTGACGCCGGGTTTCCTTGCACAAGATTGCATCTGCAATTACGCGAGTTGCGTCATTTCCGGATGTTAGCGCCAAAAAAATTCATTTTGCATTGTGCATCATACTTGGCGCCAAATAAATGAATTGTTTAAACCCCACTTCCTATATGCCTTATTCAGATCGACGATATACTCTCATATTCCATTACTTCTACTGATAACTGTTTCATTACTGGTTTGGCTATCTGCTATATGTGGATGGGTGTCTTTCGGTAAGTATGTTTTCATTACTTAAGATACTCTCAGCTATGGTTTTGCACTTTATGCATTAATATAAAGTTCTAATTATATGTATTGTACTTATATTTGCCATGAGTCAGGTTTATGTATAATTCCTTTTGCAGACTATCAGTTTCATATTTGGGAGGAAAACATATTTAGGAAAATATTTTTCTCACCTGGGGTTTAGTCTTTTTTCAGTTGACTGCTTTTCCATTAAATTTTGCGGGCAAAATTAGGCTCGCAAGGGCGCAAAATGCCAAAGTTTATTGCGTCATTCTTGGCGCGATAATTTTTTGGCGCAAAGGTACATCCGATGACGCAAAATCGTCATTTCCAGCGCCTTTGTCGACGCCGAGTTCCTTGCACAAGGTTGCTTCTACAATTGTTAGCGCCAAAAAAATTTCAGTTTGCGTTGTGCGTAATTCTTGGTGCCAAATATTTTCTTTATTTAAAACCCCATTCCTATATGCCTCTTGCCTTTTTCTATATCAGAGGGCTATGTTGTTTGCATTTTGTTCCCATTCCTGAAACTGTTATATAAGGAAATTGATAATTTTGCTTTATAAGTTGTTTTTTCTCTTACATTTGCAAGATGTCTCAATCTGATCCTGTCTCATAAACCACTGTTGGAACCCTGCAGCCTGATAACAGTTCTACCAAAGCTAAGTGCATTTGTTGTAAATTTGTGGAGATTATATCTCCAGCTGTGGTGTGTAATAGTTGTCATGATAAACTTTTACATGCAGAGAATGTGTCCATCAGTAATAGTACAATAGTACCTGTTGTTCCTTCAGCATCTAATGTACATGATATACCTGTGAATATAAAAGATTTTATTGCTGATGGAATTCAGAAGGCTTTGTCAGCCATCCCGCCTACTAATAAGCGTAAAAGGTCTTTTAAAACTTCTCATAAAGTTGATAAAATTTCAAATGACCGACAACATACTGAATTATCCTCCTCTGATGAGGATCTATCTGATTCAGAAGATCCTTCCTCAGATATTGACAATGACAAATCTACTTATTTATTTAAAATGGAGTATATTCGTTCCTTAAAAGAGGTGTTGATTACATTGGATATTGAGGAAACTAGTCCTCTTGATATTAAAATGAGTTAACTTTTAAATTCTGTTTAGAAACCTCCTGTGGTTACTGCAGAGGTTTTCTTTCATGTAATTAGCAAGAGTCCATGAGCTAGTGACGTATGGGATATACATTCCTACCAGGAGGGGCAAAGTTTCCCAAACCTCAAAATGCCTATAAATACACCCCTCACCACACCCACAAATCAGTTTTACAAACTTTGCCTCCCTTGGAGGTGGTGAAGTAAGTTTGTGCTAGATTCTTCGTTGATATGCGCTTCGCAGCAGGCTGGAGCCCGGTTTTCCTCTCAGTGTGCAGTGAATGTCAGAAGGATGTGAAGAGAGTATTGCCTATTTGAATTCAATGAATTCTCCTTCTACGGGGTCTATTTCATAGGTTCTCTGTTATCGGTCGTAGAGATTCATCTCTTACCTCCCTTTTCAGATCGACAATATACTCTTATATATACCATTTCCTCTACTGATTCTCGTTTCAGTACTGGTTTGGCTTTCTACTACATGTAGATGAGTGTCCTGGGGTAAGTAAGTCTTATTTTTGTGACACTCTAAGCTATGGTTGGGCACTTTTATATAAAGTTCTAAATATATGTGTTTAAACATTTATTTGCCTTGATTCAGGATGTTCAACATTCCTTATTTCAGACAGTCAATTTCATTATTTGGGATCATGCATATGAATAATCAATTTTTCTTACCTTAAAATTTTACTTTTTTCCTGTGGGCTGTTAGGCTCGCGGGGGCTGAAAATGCTTCTTTTTATTGCGTCATTTTTGGCGCTGACTTTTTTGGCGCAAATATTTTCTTTGTCATTTCCGGCGTCATACTTGTCGCCGGAAGTTGCGTCATTTTTTTGACGTTTTTTGCACCAAAAATGTCAGCGTCACCGGATGTGGCGTCATTTTTGGCGCTTAAAGCATTTAGGCGCCAAATAATGTGGGCGTCTTTTTTTGCGCCAAAAAATATGGGCGTCATTATTGTCTCCACATTATTTAAGTCTCATTGCTTATTTGCTTCTGGTTGCTAGAAGCTTGTTCATTGGCATTTTTTCCCATTCCTGAAACTGTCATTTAAGGAATTTGATCAATTTTGCTTTATATGTTGTTTTTTCTATTACATATTGCAAGATGTCTCAGAGTGACCCTGAATCAGAAGATACTTCTGGAAAATTGCTGCCTGATGCTGGATCTACCAAAGTTTAGTGTATTTGTTGTAAACTTGTGGTAACTGTTCCTCCGGCTGTTTGTAATGAATGTCATGACAAACTTGTTAATGCAGATAATATTTCCTTTAGTAATGTTCCATTACCTGTTGCTGTTCCATCAACATCTAATATTCAGGGTGTTCCTGTTAACATAAGAGATTTTGTTTCTAAATCTATTAAGAAGGCTATGTCTGTTATTCCTCCTTCCAGTAAACGTAAAAGGTCTTTTAAAACTTCTCATTTTTTAGATGAGTTTTTAAATGAACACCATCATTCTGATTCTGTTTCTGATAATGATTTTTCTGGTTTAGAGGATTCTGTTTCAGAGGTTGATACTGATAAATCTTCATATTTATTCAAAATGGAATTTATTCGTTCTTTACTTAAAGAAGTTTTAATTGCATTAGAAATAGAGGAGTCTGGTCCTCTTGATACTAAATCTAAACGTTTTTAAACCTCCTGTAGTTATTCCGGAGGTTTTTCCCGTCCCTGGTGCTATTTCTGAAGTAATTTCCAGGGAATGGAATAATTTGGGTAATTAATTTACTCCTTCTAAACGGTTTAAGCAATTATATCCTGTGCCATCTGACAGATTAGAGTTTTGGGACAAAATCCCTAAGGTTGATGGGGCTATCTCTACTCTTGCTAAACGTACTACTGTTCCTACGGCAGATAGTACTTCCTTTAAGGATCCTTTAGATAGGAAAATTGAATCCTTTCTAAGAAAAGCTTACTTATGTTCAGGTAATCTTCGTAGACCTGCTATATCTTTGGCGGATGTTGCTGCAGCCTCAACTTTCTGGTGGTTGGAAGCTTTAGCACAACAAGTAACAGATCATAATACTCATAGCATTGTTAATCTTCTTCAACATGCTAATAACTTTATTTGTGATGCCATCTTTGATATCATTAGAGTTGATGTCAGGTATATGTCTTTTGCTATTTTAGCTAGAAGAGCTTTATGGCTTAAAACTTGGAATGCTGATATGTCTTCTAAGTCAACTTTGCTTTCCCTTTCTTTCCAGGGTAATAAATTGTTTGGTTCACAGTTGGATTCTATTATTTCAACTGTTACTGGGGGAAAGGAACTTTTTTACCACAGGATAAAAAATCTAAAGTTAAATTTAGGTCTGCTAATCATTTTCGTTCCTTTCGTCACAATAAGGAACAAAAACCTGATCCTTCCCCTACAGGAGCGGTATCAGTTTGGAAACCATCTCCAGTTTGGAATAAATCCAAGCCTTTTAGAAAGACAAAGCCAGCTCCCAAGTCCACATGAAGGTGCGGCCCTCATTCCAGCCCAGCTGGTAGGGGGCAGATTACAATTTTTCAAAGAAATTTGGATCAATTCGATTCACAATCTTTGGATTCAGAATATTGTTTCACAAGGGTACAGAATAGGCTTCAAGATAAGGCCTCCTGCAAGAAGATTTTTTCTTTCCCGTGTCCCAATAAATCCAGTGAAGGCTCAAGCATTTCTGAAATGTGTTTCAGATCTAGAGTTGGCTGGAGTAATTGTGCCAGTTCCAGTTTTGGAACAGGGGCTGGGGTTTTACTCAAATCTCTTCATTGTACCAAAGAAGGAGAATTCCTTCAGACCAGTTCTGGATTTAAAAATATTGAATCATTATGTAAGGATACCAACATTCAAAATGGTAACTATAAGGACTATTCTGCCTTTTGTTCAGCAAGGGCATTATATGTCCACAATAGATTTACAAGATGCATATCTGCATATTCCGATTCATCCAGATCACTATCAGTTTCTGAGATTCTCTTTTCTAGACAAGCATTACCAGTTTGTGGCTCTGCCGTTTGGCCTAGCAACAGCTCCAAGGATTTTTACAAAGGTTCTCGGTGCCCTTCTATCTGTAATCAGAGAGCAGGGTATTGTGGTATTTCCTTATTTGGACGATATCTTGGTACTTGCTCAGTCTTCACATTTAGCAGAATCTCATACGAATCGACTTGTATCGTTTCTTCGAGAACATGGTTGGAGGATCAATTTACCAAAGAGTTTGTTGATTCCTCAGACAAGGGTAACCTTTTTAGGTTGCCAGATAGATTCAGTGTCCATGACTCTGTCGCTGACGGACAAGAGACGTCTGAAATTGGTTTCAGCTTGTCGAAACCTTCAGTCTCAATCATTCCCTTTGGTAGCCTTATGCATGGAAATTCTAGGTCTTATGACTGCTGCATCGGACGCGATCCCCTTTGCTCGTTTTCACATGCAACCTCTTCAGCTCTGTATGCTGAACCAGTGGTGCAGGGATTATACAAAGATATCACAATTAATATCTTTAAAACCGATTGTACGACACTCTCTGACGTGGTGGACAGATCACCATTGTTTAGTTCAGGGGGCTTCTTTTGTTCTTCCAACCTGGACTGTGATCTCAACAGATGCAAGTCTGACAGGTTGGGGAGCTGTATGGGGGTCTCTGACAGCACAAGGGGTTTGGGAATCTCAGGAGGCGAGATTACCAATCAACATTTTGGAACTCCGTGCGATTGTCAGAGCTCTTCAGTCGTGGCCTCTTCTAAAGAGAGAGTCGTTCATTTGTTTTCAGACGGACAATGTCACAACCGTGGCATATGTCAATCATCAAGGAGGGACTCACAGTCCTCTGGCTATGAAAGAAGTATCTTGAATGCTTGTATGGGCGGAATCTAGCTCCTGTCTAATTTCTGCGGTTCATATCCCAGGTATAGACAATTGGGAAGCGGATTATCTCAGTCGCCAAACATTACATCCGGGCGAATGGTCTCTTCACCCAGAGGTATTTCGTCAGATTGTACAAATGTGGGGACTTCCGGAAATAGATCTGATGGCTTCTCATCTAAACAAGAAGCTTCCCAGGTATCTGTCCAGATCCAGGGATCCTCAGGCGGAAGCAGTGGATGCATTGTCACTTCCTTGGAAGTATCATCCTGCCTATATCTTTCCGCCTCTAGTTCTTCTTCCAAGAGTGATTTCCAAGATTCTAAAGGAGCATTCGTTTGTTCTGCTGGTAGCTCCAGCATGGCCTCACAGGTTTTGGTATGCCGATCTTCTCCGGATGGCTACTTGCCAACCATGGACTCTTCCGTTAAGACCAGACCTTCTATCGCAAGGTCCTTTTTTCCATCAGGATCTCAAATCCTTAAATTTGAAGGTATGGAGATTGAACGCTTGATTCTCAGTCATAGAGGTTTCTCTGACTCCGTAATTAATACTATGTTACAGGCTCGTAAATCTATATCTAGGAAGATATATTATCGAGTCTGGAAGGCTTACATTTCTTGGTGTTCTTCTCATCATTTTTCTTGGCATTCTTTTAGAATTCCTAGAATTTTACAGTTTCTTCAGGATGGTTTGGATAAAGGTTTGTCTGCAAGTTCCTTGAAAGGACAAATCTCTGCTCTTTCTGTTCTTTTTCACTGAAAGATTGCTAATCTTCCTGATATTCATTGTTTTGTTCAGGCTCTGGTTCGTATAAAACATGTCATTAAGTCAATTTCTCCTCCTTGGAGTTTGAATTTGGTTCTGGGGGCTCTTCAAGCTCCTCCGTTTGAACCTATGCTGGATATTAAATTACTTTCTTGGAAAGTTTTGTTTCTTTTGGCCATCTCTTCTGCTAGAAGAGTTTCTGAATTATCTGCTCTTTCTTGTGAGTCTCCTTTTCTGATTTTTCATCAGGATAAGGTGGTGCTGCGAACTTCATTTAAATTTTTACCTAAGGTTGTGAATTCTAACAACATTAGTGGAGAAATTGTGGTTCCTTCTTTGTGTCCTAATCCTAAGAACTCTAAGGAAAGATCGTTGCATTCTTTGGATGTAGTTAGAGCTTTGAAATATTATGTTGAAGCTACTAAAGATTTCCGAAAGACTTCTAGTTTATTTGTTATCTTTTCTGGTTCTAGGAAAGGTCAGAAGGCTTCTGCCATTTCTTTGGCATCTTGGTTAAAGTCTTTGATTCATCATGCTTATGTTGAGTCGGGTAGAACTTCGCCTCCCTCTCTAGTGACTCTTGCGTGGAAGATCCACATCTTGGGTATTCATTATCCCATACGTCACTAGCTCATGGACTCTTGCTAATTACATGAAAGAAAACATAATTTATGTAAGAACTTACCTGATAAATTCATTTCTTTCATATTAGCAAGAGTCCATGAGGCCCACCCATTTTGAGGTGGTTATGATTTTTTTGTATAAAGCACAATTATTCCAATTCCTTATTTTTTATGCTTTCGCACTTTTTTCTTATCACCCCACTTCTTGGCTATTCGTTAAACTGATTTGTGGCTGTGGTGAGGGGTGTATTTATAGGCATTTTGAGGTTTGGGAAACTTTGCCCCTCCTGGTAGGAATGTATATCCCATACGTCACTAGCTCATGGACTCTTGCTAATATGAAAGAAATGAATTTATCAGGTAAGTTCTTACATAAATTATGTTTTTCCAGTTCCTGATGCTATTTCTGATATGATTTCTAAGGAATGGAATAAGCCTGGTACTTCTTTTATTCCTTCTTCAAGGTTTAAAAAATCGTATCCTTTGCGAGCAGTTAGATTGAAGTTTTGGGAAAAGATCCCCAAAGTTGATGGGGCTATTTCTACTCTTGCTAAATGTACTACTATTCCTATGGAAGATAGTACTTCTTTTAAAGATCCTTTAGATAGGAAATTTGAGTCCTATCTAAGGAAAGCTTATTTATATTCTGGCCATCTTCTTAGGCCTGAAAAGGATGCAAGGAGAGGAGCGCTACAATAATGTAGCTTAAGGTGGTGTCCACAATGTGTATTGACTTATGTACAATTGGTACAATTTAATTAGCAAAAGGATACATGAGATATTCAATATACAGGGAGTGCAGAATTATTAGGCAAGTTGTATTTTTGAGGATTAATTTTATTATTGAACAACAACCATGTTCTCAATGAACCCAAAAAACTCATTAATATCAAAGCTGAATAGTTTTGGAAGTAGTTTTTAGTTTGTTTTTAGTTATAGCTATTTAGGGGGATATCTGTGTGTGCAGGTGACTATTACTGTGCATAATTATTAGGCAACTTAACAAAAAACAAATATATACCCATTTCAATTATTTATTTTTACCAGTGAAACCAATATAACATCTCAACATTCACAAATATACATTTCTGACATTCAAAAACAAAACAAAAACAAATCAGTGACCAATATAGCCACCTTTCTTTGCAAGGACACTCAAAAGCCTGCCATCCATGGATTCTGTCAGTGTTTTGATCTGTTCACCATCAACATTGCGTGCAGCAGCAACCACAGCCTCCCAGACACTGTTCAGAGAGGTGTACTGTTTTTCCTCCTTGTAAATCTCACATTTGATGATGGACCACAATGGGGTTCAGATCAGGTGAACAAGGAGGCCATGTCATTAGATTTTCTTCTTTTATACCCTTTCTTGCCACCCACGCTGTGGAGTACTTGGACTCGTGTGATAGAGCATTGTCCTGCATGAAAATCATGTTTTTCTTGAAGGATGCAGACTTCTTCCTGTACCACTGCTTGAAGAAGGTGTCTTCCAGAAACTGGAGTTGAGCTTGACTCCATCCTCAACCCGAAAAGGCCCCACAAGCTCATCTTTGATGATACCAGCCCAAACCAGTACTCCACCTCCACCTTGCTGGCGTCTGAGTCGGACTGGAGCTCTCTGCCCTTTACCAATCCAGCCACGGCCCATCCATCTGGCCCATCAAGACTCACTCTCATTTCATCAGTCCATAAAACCTTAGAAAAATCAGTCTTGAGATATTTCTTGGCCCAGTCTTGACGTTTCAGCTTGTGTGTCTTGTTCAGTGGTGGTCGTCTTTCAGCCTTTCTTACCTTGGCCATGTCTCTGAGTATTGCACACCTTGTGCTTTTGGGCACTCCAGTGATGTTGCAGCTCTGAAATATGGCCAAACTGGTGGCAAGTGGCATCTTGGCAGCTGCACGCTTGACTTTTCTCAGTTAATGGGCAGTTATTTTGCGCCTTGGTTTTTCCACACGCTTCTTGCGACCCTGTTGACTATTTTGAATGAAACGCTTGATTGTTCGATGATCACGCTTCAGAAGCTTTGCAATTGTAAGAGTGCTGCATCCCTCTGCAAGATATCTCACTATTTTTTACTTTTCTGAGCCTGTCAAGTCCTTCTTTTGACCCATTTTGCCAAAGGAAAGGAAGTTGCCTAATAATTATGCACACCTGATATAGGGTGTTGATGTCATTAGACCACACCCCTTCTCATTACAGAGATGCACATCACCTAATATGCTTAATTGGTAGTAGGCTTCCGAGCCTATACAGCTTGGAGTAAGACAACATGCATAAAGAGGATGATGTGGTCAAAATACTCATTTGCCTAATAATTCTGCACTCCCTGTAATAAAATATTTAATGCACAGTGGTTAAAAAATACAGCAAATAAAAAATACAATATAAAAAGTACAATATCTCTGGCTATATAAAAAATACAATATCTCTAAGCTTATCTATCTTGGAAATACATAAGAGGCATTTACAATTGGTAAAGGTTTTTTTCCATTACTTGATTCAGCTGCTTGTCATCACTTAATACATACAGAAAAAGAAAGATTCATTGTCACTGTTGAAATATTGTGTGACTTATCTCATGAAAGACATTCAGAAACTGCAGAGACGTTGAAGACCTACAATGCAGGTGTAGAGAACCAGTTTGGAAGAAAGCATGAAGCACTTCTAACAGACCACAGTGGAGGTTGATGCCATATAAGATTATTATACTACATTTGGAAGAAGATCACAAATATTACCAACAATACTATCACACATAAGTTCTAACAACCAATGAAACATTAAGGAATTATCTACTACTATATAAAGTTATCAAAACAGGATCTTATTGTTTGAGGACATTCTCAACAGCACCACATTGTCTGAGGACACATCCAATATATCCGCAACTTATATTATTATTATTTTTTCATCTATATTTTTCAACAGTATACATATATTTTTCATCATCATCATCATCATCATCATCATCATTTTAGGATATAACTTTTAGGTGTACACCTCTTTTTTTCACTTGTTTTTTACCCACATTTTTGGATACACAATTTTCACCTGAACACTCCATTTTTAATTTTTAACTTTTAATTTTTATTTTTAATTGTCAATTTTAATTTTCGTTTTTCAATTTTTTGGCTTTTTGGTTTTCACTAATTTTGACTTTTGTTTTTTGTCAATTTTTGCCAATTTTTGCTTACACTTATATTTTGATCATTGTTGGATATAGTTATTTCAGTACATTTTGGATAATTTTGGATTAAAATTTTGGATTATAAATTTTGGATTATAAATTTTGGATTTTAGTCACCGCACACGACATCACAACTATTACCACCACCTTAACCATCATAACATTTAAGTATCAATTACTTTTGGATATCTATCGGGACATTTATGTGGATATTAACTGTACCATTATTTGGCCCAATTTGCCAGAACCTCAGCTCCTTTGGACCCAATTCATTGTACCTTATTTATTTCATATTGTTATTATTATCGATTGTGAATGCCTCTTAGCAATTTTTATTAATTGTAATTGCCCCTTACAATTTTTATTATCAATTGTAAATGCCTCTTATGTATTTCCAAGATAGATAAGCTTAGAGATATTGTATTTTTTTATATAGCCAGAGATATTGTACTTTTTATATTGTATTTTTATTTGCTGTATTTTTTAACCACTGTGCATTAAATATTTTATTATATTGAATAGCTCATGTATCCTTTTGCTAATTAAATTGTACCAATTGTACATAAGTCAATACACATCGTGGACACCACCTTAAGCTACATTATTGTAGCGCTCCTCTTCTTGCATCCTTTTCTGACATTATTTTGAGATCTGGTTGGGAGACCTCGCAAAATCTTTTGGAAAGGAGCTTGTGTGGTTTTTATTTTCTGGCGCTTTCTGATACCATTTTTTTGTTGACCATCTTCTTAGGCCTGTCATTTCTATGGCTGATGTTGCAGCTGCATCAACTATTTTAGTTAGAAAGTTTAGCGCAACAGGAAATGGATCCTGATTTGTCTAGCATTGTTCGCTTGCTTCAACATGCTAATCATTTTATCTGTGATGCCATTTTTGATATCATCAAAATTGATGTCTATTTTAGCTAGAAGAGCTTTGTGGCTCAAATATTGGAATGCTGACATGGTATCTAAATCTAGATTACTATCTCTTTCTTTCCAAGGTAATAAGTTATTTGGTTCTCAGTTGGATTTGATTATTTCAACTGTCACTGGGGGAAGGGAATTTTTTTGCCTCAGGATAAAAGACCTAAGGGTAAATCTAAAGCTTCTAGCTGTTTTCGTTCCTTTCCAAAAAGTAAGAATCAGAAACCTAATCCTTCCCCCAAAGAATATGGTTCCAATTGGAAACCTTCTTCAAGTTGGAGTAAATCCAAGCCATTTAAGAAACCAAAGCCAGCCCCCAAGTCTGCACGAAGGTGCAGCCCTCATTTCAGCTCAGCTGGTAGGTGGCAGATTAAGATTCTTTCAAAACATTTGGGCAGATTCTGTCCAAAATCAATGGATTCAGAATATTGTCTCTTAAGGGTGCTGAATAGGATTCAGAGTAAGACCTCCTTGAGAAGATTTTTTCTCTCACGCATCCCAACAAATCCAGTAAAGGCTCAGGCTTTTCTGGAGTGTGTTTCAGACCTGGAACTTTCAGGGGTAATCATACCAGTTCCGTTTCAGGAACAGGGTCTGGGGTTTTATTCAAATCTATTCATTGTCCCATAGAAAGAAAATTCATTCAGGCCGGTTCTGGATCTGAAAATTTTGAATTGTTATGTAAGAGTGCCAACTTTCAAAATGGTGACTATAAGGACTATTTTGCCTTTTGTTCAGCAAGGGCATTGTATGTCCACAATAGACTTACAGGATGCATATCTTCATATACACATTCATCCAGACCACTATCAGTTTCTGAGATTCTCTTTTCTAGACAAGCATTACCAATTTGTCGCTCTTACATTTGGCCTAGCGACAGCTCCAAGAATCTTTTCAAAGGTTCTCGGTGCCCTACTCTCTGTTATCAGAGAATGGGGTATTGCAGTGTTTCCTTATTTGGACGATATCTTGGTACTAGCTCAGTCTTTCATTCTGCAGAATCTCACATGAATCAACTAGTGTTGTTTCTTCAAAGACATGGTTGGAGGATCAATTTACCAAAAAGTTTTTTGATTCCTCAAACAAGGGTCACCTTTGTAGGTTTACAGATAGATTCAGTGTCCATGACTCTGTCTCTAACAGACAAGAGACGATTAAAATTGGTTTAAGCTTGTCGGAACCTTCAGTCTCAATTATTCCCTTCAGTAGCTATGGGCATGGAAGTTTTAGGTCTCATGACTGCAGCATCGGACGCGATCCCCTTTGCTCGTTTTCATATGAGACCTCTCCAGCTTTGTATGTTGAACCAATGGTGCAGGGATTATACAAGGATATCACAATTAATATCCTTAAATCCCAATGTTCGACTTTCTCTGACTTGGTTAGATCACCATCATATAGTTAAAGGGGCTTCTTTTGTTCATCCAACCTGGACTGTGATCACAACAGATCCAAGTCTTTCAGGTTGGCGAGCTGTCTGGGGATCTCTGACAGCACAAGGGGTTTGGAAATCTCAAGAGGCGAGGTTACCAATCAACATTTTAGAACTCTGTGCTATTTTCAGGGCTCTTCAGGTTTGGCCTCTATTGAAGAGAGAACCATTCATTTGTTTACAGACAGACAATATCACCACTGTGGCATATGTCAA
This sequence comes from Bombina bombina, assembly GCF_027579735.1. NCBI lineage: Eukaryota > Metazoa > Chordata > Amphibia > Anura > Bombinatoridae > Bombina > Bombina bombina. Next base: position 782,621,105 of record NC_069501.1, on the reverse strand, counting down.
TCATCAGGGTGGGACTCACAGTCCCCAAGCTATGAAAAAAGTATCTTGGATACTTGTTTGGGTGGAATCCAGCTCCTGTCTAATTTCTGTGGTTCATATCCCAGGTATAGACAATTGGGAAGTGGATTATCTCAGCCATCAGACTTTACATACGGGGGAGTGGTCGCTACATCCCGATGTGTTTTCTCAGATTTTTCCAGAAATAGATCTTATGTCTTCCCATCTAAACAAGAAACTACCCATCTACCAAGGTAGCTCCAGCATGGCCTCACATGTTTTGGTATGTGGATCTTGTTCGGATGTCCAGTTGCCAACCTTGGTCACTTCCATTAAGGCCAGACCTTCTGTCTCAAGGTCCATTTTTCCATCAGGATCTCAAATCATTAAATTTGAAGGTATGGAAATTGAACGCCTAGTGCTAAGTCATAGAGGATTCTCTGACTCAGTGATTAATACTATGTTACAGGCTCGTAAATCTGTTTCTAGGAAGATTTATTATCGAGTTTGGAAGATTTATATTTCATGGTGTTCTTCTCATAAATTCTCCTGGCATTCTTTTAGAATTTCTAGAATGTTACAGTTTCTTCAGGATGTTTTGGATAAGGGTTTGTCTGCAAGTTCCTTGAAGGGACAAATCTCTGCTCTTTTTGTTTTATTTCACAGAAAGATTGCTAATATTCCTGATATTCACTGTTTTGTACAGGCTTTGGTCCGTATCAAGCCTGTCATTATATCAATTTCTCCTCCTTGGAGTCTTAATTTGGTTTTGAAGGCTTTACAGGCTCTTCCATTTGAGCCTATGCATTCTTTGGACATTAAACTACTTCTTGGAAAGTGTTGTTCCTTTTGGCCATCTCTTCTGCTAGAAGAGTTTCTGAATTATCTGCTCTTTCTTGTGAATCTCCTTTTCCATCAGGATAAGGCAGTTTTGCGAACTTCATTTAAATTTCTACCTAAGGTTGTGAATTCTAACAACATTAATAAAGGAATTGTTGTCCCTTCTTTGTGTCCTAATCCTAAGAATTCTTTGGAAAGATCCTTACATTCTTTGGATGTGGTAAGAGCTTTGAAATATTATGTTGAAGCTACTAAAGATTTCAGGAAGACTTCTAGTCTATTTGTTATCTTTTCTGGTTCTAGGAAAGGTCAGAAGGCTTCTGCCATTTCCTTGGCATCTTGGTTAAAGCTTTTGATTCATCAGGCTTATTTGGAGTCGGGTCAGGACCCGCCTCAGAGAATTACAGCTTATTCTACTAGATCAGTCTCCACTTCATGGGCTTTTAAGAATGAAACTTCAGTTGATAAGATTTGCAAAGCAGCAACTTGGTCTTCTTTGCATACATTTACTAAATTCTACCGTTTTGATGTATTTGCATCTTCGGAAGCAGTTTTTGGTAGAAAAGTTTTTCAGGCAGCTGTTTCAGTTTGATTCCTCTGCTTATGTTTGAGTTTTTTATTTTCATTATGAGAATAAATTTATATTTTGGGTTGTGGATTTATTTTTTTCAGCGGAAAATGGCTGTTATTATTTTACCCCTCCCTCTCTAGTGACTCTCCTGTGGAGTTCCACATCTTGGGTATTACTATCCCATACATCACTAGCTCATGAACTCTTGCCAATTACATGAAAGAAAACATAATTTATGTAAGAACTTACCTGATAAATTCATTTCTTTCATATTGGCAAGAGTCCATGAGACCCACCCTTTTTATGGTGGTTATGATTTTTTGTATAAAGCACAATTATTTCCAAATTCCTTTGTTGATGCTTTTTACTCCTTTCTTTATCACCACACTACTTGGCTATTCGTTAAACTGAATTGTGGGTGTGGTGAGGGGTATATTTATAGGCATTTTGAGGTTTGGGAAACTTTGCCCCTCCTGGTAGGATTGTATATCCCATACGTCACTAGCTCATGGACTCTTGCCAATATGAAAGAAATTAATTTATCAGGTAAGTTCTTACATAAATTATGTTATATAAATATATATATATATATATATATATATATATTGTGTGTGTATATATATATATATATATATATATATATGCTCTGCAGAATCTGTTGGCGCTCTACAAATAAATGATGATAATAATAATAATATATATATCAGTATATATCTATACCTATAAATAATCATCTCGATATGTAGGTATAGATAAATATTTTACCAAAAAATCATTTTATATATATATATATATATATATATATATATACAGTATAGACATATTTTTTAAGAATAAATAGAACATATTCTTCTATGTGAAGAACATGTGAATGTGAAATATTCATATTTCATGTCATGTTTAGCGCCTGTGGGCTTTTCTCTGCCGTGATATCGCTCAAAATAGCAAGATCGCACTATTTCTTCATGCCTCACGAGTGGGGCACTGCACACATAGATTTACAGAGATATTGATGCAGAGAGGGCCACTCTGTGGCCCTCTCTGCATCGCACAGTGGTGGTGCCGATCATTGGTGGGTGGGAGTGTTATGAAGGAGGCTGGTGGGCGCCCCATCGCTGGAGGAGGTGGGAAGAGGGCGGGAGTGGGTGGGAACACTTTGCAACGCAACACGTTAGGGAACAAAAAAGTGCTGGTTACACCGGGAAGTGAAGGGGAAGGAGGGAGGAGGGAGGAAGAGCAATGAGCAGGATCCTATGTGGGATCCATTGAGGGAAAGGAATCTGGGAGGGGAAGGGGGTAGGATAATGAGGGGTGCAGCTACACTACAGAAAAAGGTATTTTAATTTATTTATTTTTTAAATTGCCTAATTTGCTGCAAACTGGGTACTGGAAGCTGCCAGTACCTAAGATGGTGGCAAATAGGTAGAGAGGGGAGGCTTAGAGAGCTGTTTGGGGGGGGGTCAGGGAGGTAGGGGGGAAGGGGAGATAATACACTGCAGTAAACCTTAAAAAAAAGCTACCTTTTTTTAGTACTGACAGACTTTCTGCCAGTAATTAAGCTGGGGGTGATCTTGGGGGGGGGGGGGAGGGAAGAGAGCTGTTTGAGAGGGGTCAGGGAGGGATCAGAGGGTGGGATGTGTCAGGTGGGAGGCTGATCTCTACACTAAAGCTAAAATTAACCCTTCAAGCTACCTAATTAACCCCTTCACTGCTGCGCATAATACAAGTGCAGTGCGCAGCAGCATTTACCGGCCTTCAAATTACCAAAAAGCAATACCAAAGCTATATATGTCTGCTATTTCTGAACAAAGGGGATCCTAGAGAAATATTTACAACCATTTGTGCCATAATTGCACAAGCTGTTTGTAAATAATTTCAGTGAGAAACCTAAAATTGTGAAAAAGTTAATATTTTTTTTTATTTGATCGCATTTGGTGGTGAAATGGTGGCAGGAAATATAAAAATGGGCCTAGATCAATACTTTGGGTTGTCTACTAAAAAAATATACATAGTTTTGATAGGAAAATATAAAAAAGGCTCTATTTCTGTTTAAATGTAGTGATGGCAAAAAAGCTAAAAATGCTCTGGTCTTTTGGGGAAGTTTTTGTCTGAAGGGTTAGAGAGCTGTTTGGAGGGATCAGGGATTTAGGAGTATTGAGGAGGATCACTTCACTGCAGGAAAAAATAATAATAATAAAAAAAAATAACTAAACTGCATACTGGCAGACTGTGTGCCAGTACCTAAGATAGTGGAGATGATTGTGTGTGTGTGTGGGGGGGGAGTGGACAGCTGTTTGGGAGAGATCAGGGGGTGGGAGGTGTCAAGTGGGAGGGTAATCTCTACACTACAGCTAAAATTAACCTTACACTACCTAATTAACCCCTTCACTGATGGGAATAATAGAAGTGTGGTGTGCAGCTGCATAGAAGTTTTTACAATAATTTGTGTCATGATTGCACAAGCGGTATATAAATAATTTCCGTAAGAAACCCAAAGTTTGTGAAAAAATTAACTTTTTTTTAAATATGATCACATTTGGCGGGGAAACGGGAGCATGAAATATACCAATGTAGGCCTAGATCAATACCTTGGAGTTTCTACTAAAAAATGTATAGTTTTGACAGGTAACTTTATTTACTTGGTATCCTTTGTTAATGGGGCAGCAATGAACTACTGGGAGATAGCTGAGCCAATAACAAGAAGAATATATGTTCACCAATCAGCAGCCTTCTCTCAGTAGTGTGGTGCTTCTCAGCCTACCTAGGTATGCTTTTCAACAAAAAATACCAATAGAATGAAGAATCTGAATCATGAATGTTTAATTTTTACTTTATTGATTCTTTAATATACAAGGTCTTTAATTCAGACTCTATTAGACTTTTCACCCTAGCTGCTAGAAAAGATTACTTTCTTTTTTCAAGTCTAGAAAAAGACAGATCAGTATTGTTTCACTGTAATGCTAGTTACTTCATCTCTCATTACAAATATAGCAGATTAAAAAGTGATAAAGAAGATGCCGAACACCATTGATGTATAAACACCATTTAAAATCTTATCACAAAGAAAAAAAAACTTCTAATAAGATCAGTGGCTGTAATCCAGTCATATGTGTTGATTTCCCTCCACTATGCTTTGTCTGACATCACTCCAGCAAAGAATGATAGAACTGACCAATTCATCATTATACCAATTAATAAGTAAGAGTATGATGTCATGAATAATATGATAGCGCACCCCACACTTGTACATAGTATTAAGATTTATTTTTTTTTTCCATAAAAGAGGACAATTCAAAATGTACTGTGTTTCCTAAGAGGAAAAAAGCTTTCTAAAATAATGATTTTTGTACATATAGACATAGTGCTGAATTCCATTGATTTTAGAATATGTATGTTACATAACGCCTGCAAATCAAGCATACTGTGATATGGGGGCATATATTTCTAGCTCCGAATGGAACTTGATGCCCCGTGTTTCTGGCGAGCCTGCAGGCTCACCAGAAACAGCAGTTATGAAGCAGCGGTCACAAAGACCGCTGCTCCATAACCTGTCCGCCTGCTCTGAGCAGGCGGACACACATCGCCGCAATTTAACCCGATTGAGTATGATCGGGTTAATTGACACCCCCCTGCTGGCGGCCTATTGGCCACGAGTCAGCAGGGGGCGGCGTTGCACCAGCAGCTGTTGTGAACTGCTGGTGCAATGCTGAATACGGCGAGCGTATCGCTCGCCATATTCAGCGATGTCTGTCGGACCTGATCCGCACTGTCGGATCAGGTCCGACAGACATTGATAACTAGAGGCATGGGGTCTAACTGATTTTCTGAATAGGACACTAGAAGACGTGGAGCAACTTATATTCAGATTAGTAGCAATACGAAGTCTTAAAAATGTGTGTGTCTGGCTGAGTTATAGCATTTGTTGTTTTTAATTGTCAAATTCCTATATGTTGTATTATGTATAGTCCTAGTAGGAAGACCATGTACAGTAGCTGGTTATGCCCCCTACTGTATTTCAAAATATTCACAATCTACCATAGAAAACAGCACCATTGGCATGTTATTTTGTTGTTTTTTTGGGGGGTTATATTGTATTTCTTTAATTGTAAATAGGGTTGCACCGATACCGATACTAGTATCGGTATCGGTGCCGATACCAAGTATTTGCATGAGTACTTGTACTCGTAAAAATGCACCGATACTTAAACCGATACCTCCAATTCCTACCCATACACCATCTTGTGGCGTTTTTCAAACTGCATGTTCCCATTTAATTTTAAGCTGGAGTGGAGACGTAACTAAAAATTGTTCACTTCTGTTCTGCCAATACAAATTGCTGTTATTTGTATTATTGTACGTCAGAGCAGTGCTCCAAAAGCTGCTACTTTACAGCTGGAAGCCTACCTGGGAGATATTACTGTACCTCATTCAGACAAACCCCTGAACTACTGGGCAGTTAATAAACTGAGATTTAATGGCCCAAAAATATCTTTCTGACCCATGCAGTAGTGTGAAAAGTGAAAGACTGTTCAGCTTAGCGTCAAACGTCCTTACTGACAGCAGAAAAAGACTTATAGTTGAACATGCAGAGATGCTTCTGTTCCTTAATAAGAACTTGCCACTAACTTTTGAAAAAATATTCTAATTGTTAGATTGCCTGTTATACTGCTAGTTCTCATCTTGCACAATTATGCTCAAAACATACTGTACTCTGAGGAACATCCTTAGTCAGGGCGGGACTGGGAATAAAAAGCAGCCCTGGAAAAATATGAAGACCAGCCCTATTTTCTGTTAAGTCAGTAGAATGCAAATGCCCCCTTTTTCTCAAAGGGGATTACTGGGATACTCCTTCCCCAATATTTTCAGAATCAATTATATTACTTTGTAATAAGTACAAATGTCAGATTGAGTTATATAGGCACCCTACAACCCAATTGCATCCAGTAATCAACCCTTTAAATTGCAGCTTTCCAGCCCCAGCTGCTGCAGCTGTTATTCATTGTCGTTATTAATATTTGTTATTGCAATATTTGTATTTATTATAAACATGTTCTGTAAACTTTGTGACAAGCAGCACATAAAACTGTTTTATTATTTCAAAATGTCTTTTGAGATACAGTTCATAATTATAAAAAAGCAATCTTAAATCATTAGTCTGTATTGTGCTTGTTAAACTGTCATGACATAAAAAAAAAAGTATCGGTACTTGGTATCGGTGAGTATTTGAAAAAAAGTATCGGTACTTGTACTCGGTCTTAAAAAAATTGTATCGGTGCAACCCTAATTGTAAATATATAAACTATTATAACAGCTTGTAAATTAGTATAACTGCAACATAACACAATTGTGAAGACTTTAGAATTTAGTTAATTAATTATTTCAGTTTCTGATTTAAACTGTTGATCATCTCCTTCCATCATTATGAGGCAGACAAACTGCCAATTGGTGCTCAACATTTTGACGGATTGCCAAGCCTTGTGCTGGCACCACTAGATAATGTGGCAATCTATCTTGATGATCTGCTCTCTCAACTGTTCCTGATTGCAGCATTCATGAAAACATATCTTCCAGCTTGTCTAAAACACTGAACTGTTTACAAAGATAATTACCAGACAATTGCCAGTTACACAATGAAAATTAAGTGATTAAATTGAAAAAAAAAACAAACTGATCCACTTAGAAATCTTGCTATGTCACACAACACATAGTTTAGAATGTCAACAGACATCTAATTATATTTTTTTCTCAGCATATTCTTGTTATATGTCAGAATTACATTTATTAAGTTCCTGCTACATAAAAAGCTTTGAGATTTAGTATAAACAGTGATTAAATTATGTTGAAATGAAGTTACCAGAGAAATACGTATCACGCAGTTACTCTGTGTCCCGCCTCAGCTATCAGCCTACAGTCTTCACATTAATCAGTCATGAGTAGTGTTGACGTCAGATTCATTCGTCTTGCTTGTCATCTGTTAATCCTTAAATTGGCTTTCAATATCATTTAGAATAAAAATGAAAATTCCAACATAAAAGGCTCCTTAAGCTTCTGCATAGATTTTTTTTATCACGGTGGGTTTTCTATACTTTGTACTATAATTTCCTAGTGACCTTGTGCAGCAATATGTGATTAGATTTTTTTTTTCTTGCATGACTAACATTATTATTATTATTATCGGTTATTTGTAGAGCGCCAACAGATTCCGCAGCGCTATAAACGAAGGCGGAGTACAATTATTTGGATCAAATGGGAATGAGAAAAAAAGACAGATATCAAATATTACAAAAGTAGAAAATGTTATTATTTAGGAAACAACTGAAGAAATAACTTTCTGACCAAACTTGGCAGACTGTCTGATATCCAGCTTGTAGTGAGACGCAAAGGTATGAGGTGTCCTCCAAACTGCTGTCTGTCAAATTTCAGAAGGAGTAGCATCAGCTTCAATATCCCATGAAGTTGCTACTGCCCTGGTGGAGTGTGGCTTTAGCCTATCAAGAACATTCATCAGCTTGTAAGCTTTAGAAATAGCTTGCACTATACAATTTGAAATTGACTGCCTGTAATTTGCGTGTCAACCTCACAGAAATGAGACCTGGCCTAATACTATTACTGTGTCACCAGAAACCCAACTTTTTCCATCTCAGAGACATTAGAATATAAAGAGGGAAGCGTGATAATAGCCTCATGTCATGTGACCCTCCAACACACATTTCATTATCTACTGCGCCAATAGTGTCTCTCTCACCCCACATCTCAGTCTCTGTTCTTCTTCTGTCACTCGTGTCTATCTGACTGAGTGTCTAAATACTCTGTTCTGATTTTGCTCCTGCTTCCTTTCCCCTTTTGTTAATCTTTATCGCTTTTTTTCTTACTATTTTTTTTTCTTTTCTTCTGCCTCTTGATCCCTCAACTCCTTTATTTTGCCCATGAAAATCTTACTATATTTTCTATTCACTGGGCTCCATTTATCAAGGTTGCTGCTTCGAAGTCTGAAACAAAAGTTAAGAAGCAGTGGCCGTAGGACTGCTGTTCCTTAAAGTGACATGAAACACACCATTTCTCCAACATAGGTGTGTCCGGTCCACGGCGTCATCCTTACTTGTGGGATATTCTCTTCCCCAACAGGAAATGGCAAAGAGCCCAGCAAAGCTGGTCACATGATCCCTCCTAGGCTCCGCCTTCCCCAGTCATTCTCTTTGCCGTTGTACAGGCAACATCTCCACGGAGATGGCTTAGAGTTTTTTGGTGTTTAAATGTAGTTTTTATTCTTCAATCAAGAGTTTGTTATTTTAAAATAGTGCTGGTATGTACTATTTACTCTGAAACAGAAAAGAGATGAAGATTTCTGTTTGTAAGAGGAAAATGATTTTAGCAACCGTTACTAAAATCGATGGCTGTTTCCACACAGGACTGTTGAGAGGAATTAACTTCAGTTGGGGGAAACAGTGAGCAGACTTTTGCTGCTTGAGGTATGACACATTTCTAACAAGACTTGGTAATGCTGGAAGCTGTCATTTTCCCTATGGGATCCGGTAAGCCATTTTTATTTAATAAGAATAAAGGGCTTCACAAGGGCTTAAAGACTGGTAGACATTTTTCTGGGCTAAAACGATTGATTTATAAGCATTTTTAATAGTTTATAGCTTTGAGGAGTTATTTTATTCTTGGGAATTATGTTAAATAACCGGCAGGCACTGTATTGGACAACTTTTTCACTGGGGGCCTTCTCTAATCATAGGCAGAGCCTCATTTTCGCGCCTCTATTGCGCAGTTGTTTTTGGGATGCAAGGCATGCAGATGCATGTGTGAGGAGCTCAGATACATAGAAAAAGCTTACTGAAGGCGTCATTTGGTATCGTATTCCCCTCTGGGCTTGGTTGGGTCTCAGCAAAGCAGATACCAGGGACTGTATAGGGGTTAAATATAAAAACGGCTCCGGTTCCGTTATTTTAAGAGTTAAAGCTTTCAAATTTGGTGTGCAATACTTTTAAGGCTTTAAGACACTGTGGTGAAATTTTGGTGAATTTTGAACAATTCCTTCATACTTTTTCACATTTTCAGTAATAAAGTGTGTTCAGTTTAAAATTTTAAGTGACAGTAACGGTTTTATTTTAAAACGTTTTTTGTACTTTGTTATCAAGTTTTTGCCTGTTTAACATGTCTGAACTATCAGATAGACTATGTTCTGTGTGTGAGGAAGCCAAGGTTCCTTCTCATTTAAATAGATGTGATGTATGTGACACAAAATTTAGAGAAAATGATGCCCAAGATGATTCCTCAAGTGAGGGGAGTAAGCATGGTACTGCATCATCCCCTCCTTCGTCTACGCCAGTCTTGCCCACACAGGAGGCCCCTAGTACATCTAGTGCGCCAATACTCCTTACTATGCAACAATTAACGGCTGTAATGGATAATTCTATCAAAAACATTTTAGCCAAAATGCCCACTTATCAGCGAAAGCGCGACTGCTCTGTTTTAGAAAATACCGAAGAGCATGAGGACGCTGATGATAATGGTTCTGAAATGCCCCTACACCAGTCTGAGGGGGCCAGGGAGGTTTTGTCTGAGGGAGAAATTTCAGATTCAGGGAAAATTTCTCAACAAGCTGAACCTGATGTGATTACATTCAAATTTAAATTGGAACATCTCCGCGCTCTGCTTAAGGAGGTGTTATCTACTCTGGATGATTGTGACAATTTGGTCATTCCAGAGAAATTATGTAAGATGGACAAGTTCCTAGAGGTCCCGGGGCCCCCCGAAGCTTTTCCTATACCCAAGCGGGTGGCGGACATTGTAAACAAAGAATGGGAAAGGCCCGGCATACCTTTTGTCCCTCCCCCTATATTTAAGAAATTGTTTCCTATGGTCGACCCCAGAAAGGACTTATGGCAGACAGTCCCCAAGGTCGAGGGGGCGGTTTCTACTCTAAACAAACGCACTACTATCCCTATAGAAGATAGTTGTGCTTTCAAAGATCCTATGGATAAAAAATTAGAGGGTTTGCTTAAAAAGATGTTTGTTCAGCAAGGTTACCTTCTACAACCAATTTCATGCATTGTTCCTGTCACTACAGCAGCGTGTTTCTGGTTCGATGAACTAGAAAAGTCGCTCAATAAAGATTCTTCTTATGAGGAGATTATGGACAGAATTCATGCTCTTAAATTGGCTAATTCTTTTACTTTAGACGCCACTTTGCAATTGGCTAGATTAGCGGCGAAAAATTCGGGGTTTGCTATTGTGGCGCGCAGAGCGCTTTGGCTAAAATCTTGGTCAGCGGATGCGTCCTCCAAGAACAAATTGCTTAACATACCTTTCAAGGGGAAAACGCTGTTTGGCCCTGACTTGAAAGAGATTATTTCAGATATCACTGGGGGTAAGGGCCACGCCCTTCCTCAGGATAGGTCTTTCAAGGCTAAAAATAAACCAAATTTTCGTCCCTTTCGCAGAAACGGACCAGCCCCAAGTTCTACATCCTCTAAGCAAGAGGGTAATACTTCTCAAACCAAGCCAGCCTGGAGGCCAATGCAAGGCTGGAACAAAGGTAAGCAGGCCAAGAAACCTGCCACTGCTACCAAGACAGCATGAGATGTTGGCCCCCGATCCGGGACCGGATCTGGTGGGGGGCAGACTTTCTCTCTTCGCTCAGGCTTGGGCAAGAGATGTTCTGGATCCTTGGGCGCTAGAAATAGTCTCCCAAGGTTATCTTCTGGAATTCAAGGAGCTACCCCCAAGGGGGAGGTTCCACAGGTCTCAATTGTCTTCAGACCACATAAAAAGACAGGCATTCTTACATTGTGTAGAAGACCTGTTAAAAATGGGAGTGATTCATCCTGTTCCATTAGGAGAACAAGGGATGGGATTCTACTCCAATCTGTTCATAGTTCCCAAAAAAGAGGGAACATTCAGACCAATCTTAGATCTCAAGATCCTAAACAAATTTCTCAAGGTTCCATCGTTCAAAATGGAAACCATTCGGACAATTCTTCCTACCATCCAGGAAGGTCAATTCATGACCACGGTGGATTTAAAGGATGCGTATCTACATATTCCTATCCACAAGGAACATCATCGGTTCCTAAGGTTCGCCTTTCTGGACAAGCATTACCAGTTTGTGGCACTTCCATTCGGATTAGCCACTGCTCCAAGAATTTTCACAAAGGTACTAGGGTCCCTTCTAGCGGTGCTAAGACCAAGGGGCATTGCAGTAGTACCTTACTTGGACGACATACTGATTCAAGCGTCGTCTCTACCTCAAGCAAAGGCTCATACGGACATTGTCCTGGCATTTCTCAGATCTCACGGGTGGAAAGTGAACGTAGAAAAAAGTTCTCTATCTCCGTCAACAAGAGTTCCCTTCTTGGGAACAATAATAGACTCCTTAGAAATGAGGATTTTTCTGACAGAAGCCAGAAAATCAAAACTTCTAAGCGCTTGTCAAGTACTTCATTCTGTTCTTCTTCCTTCCATAGCGCAGTGCATGGAAGTAATAGGTTTGATGGTCGCGGCAATGGACATAGTTCCTTTTGCGCGAATGCATCTAAGACCATTACAACTGTGCATGCTCAGTCAGTGGAATGGGGATTATACAGACTTGTCTCCGACGATACAAGTAGATCAGAGGACCAGAGATTCACTCCGTTGGTGGCTGACCCTGGACAACCTGTCACAAGGGATGAGCTTCCGCAGACCAGAGTGGGTCATTGTCACGACCGACGCCAGTCTGGTGGGCTGGGGCGCGGTCTGGGAACCCCTGAAAGCTCAGGGTCTTTGGTCTCGGGAAGAATCTCTTCTCCCGATAAATATTCTGGAACTAAGAGCGATATTCAATGCTCTCAAGGCTTGGCCTCAGCTAGCAAAGGCCAAATTCATACGGTTTCAATCAGACAACATGACGACTGTTGCGTATATCAACCATCAGGGGGGAACAAGGAGTTCCCTGGCGATGGAAGAAGTGACCAAAATAATTCAATGGGCGGAGACTCACTCCTGCCACTTGTCTGCAATCCACATCCCAGGAGTGGAAAATTGGGAAGCGGATTTTCTGAGTCGTCAGACATTTCATCCGGGGGACTGGGAACTCCATCCGGAAATCTTTGCCCAAATAATTCAATTGTGGGGCATTCCAGACATGGATCTGATGGCGTCTTGTCAGAACTTCAAGGTTCCTTGCTACGGGTCCAGATCCAGGGATCCCAAGGCGACTCTAGTGGATGCACTAGTAGCACCTTGGAGCTTCAACCTAGCTTATGTGTTCCCACCGTTTCCTCTCATTCCCAGGCTGGTAGCCAGGATCAAACAGGAGAGGGTATCGGTGATCTTGATAGCTCCTGCGTGGCCACGCAGGACTTGGTATGCAGATCTGGTGAATATGTCATCGGCTCCACCATGGAAGCTACCTTTGAGACAGGACCTTCTTGTTCAAGGTCCGTTCGAACATCCGAATCTGGCCTCACTCCAACTGACTGCTTGGAGATTGAACGCTTGATTTTATGAAAGCGAGGGTTCTCAGATTCTGTCATTGATACTCTTGTTCAGGCCAGAAAGCCTGTAACTAGAAAAATCTACCATAAAATATGGAAAAAATATATCTGTTGGTGTGAATCTAAAGGATTCCCATGGAACAAGATAAAAATTCCTAAGATTCTATCCTTTCTTCAAGAAGGTTTGGAGAAAGGATTATCTGCAAGTTCTTTGAAGGGACAGATTTCTGCTTTATCTGTTTTACTTCACAAAAAGCTGGCGGCTGTGCCAGATGTTCAAGCTTTTGTTCAGGCTCTGGTTAGAATCAAGCCTGTTTACAAACCTTTGACTCCTCCTTGGAGTCTTAATTTAGTTCTTTCAGTTCTTCAGGGGGTTCCGTTTGAACCCCTACATTCCGTTGATATCAAGTTATTATCGTGGAAAGTTTTGTTTTTGGTTGCAATTTCTTCTGCTAGAAGAGTTTCAGAGTTATCTGCTCTGCAGTGTTCTCCTCCTTATCTGGTGTTCCATGCAGATAAGGTGGTTTTGCGTACTAAACCTGGTTTTCTTCCGAAAGTTGTTTCTAACAAAAATATTAACCAGGAGATAGTCGTGCCTTCTTTGTGTCCGAATCCAGTTTCAAAGAAGGAACGTTTGTTGCACAATTTGGATGTAGTTCGTGCTCTAAAATTCTATTTAGAGGCTACAAAGGATTTCAGACAAACATCTTCCTTGTTTGTTGTTTATTCTGGTAAAAGGAGAGGTCAAAAAGCAACTTCTACCTCTCTCTCTTTTTGGCTTAAAAGCATCATCAGATTGGCTTATGAGACTGCCGGACGGCAGCCTCCTGAAAGAATCACAGCTCATTCCACTAGGGCCGTGGCTTCCACATGGGCCTTCAAGAACGAGGCTTCTGTTGATCAGATATGTAAGGCAGCGACTTGGTCTTCACTGCACACTTTTACCAAATTTTACAAATTTGATACTTTTGCTTCTTCTGAGGCTATTTTTGGGAGAAAGGTTTTGCAAGCCGTGGTGCCTTCCATCTAGGTGACCTGATTTGCTCCCTCCCATCATCCGTGTCCTAAAGCTTTGGTATTGGTTCCCACAAGTAAGGATGACGCCGTGGACCGGACACACCTATGTTGGAGAAAACATAATTTTTTTTTACCTTATAATTTACTTTCTCCAACGGTGTGTCCGGTCCACGGCCCGCCCTGGTTTTTTAATCAGGTCTGATGATTTATTTTCTCTAACTACAGTCACCACGGTATCATATGATTTCTCCTATGCAAATATTCCTCCTTTACGTCGGTCGAATGACTGGGGAAGGCGGAGCCTAGGAGGGATCATGTGACCAGCTTTGCTGGGCTCTTTGCCATTTCCTGTTGGGGAAGAGAATATCCCACAAGTAAGGATGACGCCGTGGACCGGACACACCGTTGGAGAAAGTAATTTATCAGGTAAACATAAATTCTGTTTTTTCTTTCATGATTCATATAGAGAATACAATTTTAAACAACATTCCAATTTACTTATATTATGTAATTTCCTTCATTCTTTAGATATCCTTTGTTGAAGAAATAGCAATGCACCTGGGTGAGCCAATCACACAAGGCATCTATGTGCAGCCACTAATCAGCAGTTACTGACCCTATTTAGATATGCTTTTCACCAAAGGATGTCAAGAGAATGAAGCACATTAGATAATAGAAGTAAATTAGAAAGTTGTTTAAAATTGCACGTGCTTCCTAAATCTTGAGAAAAAAAAATTGGGTTTCATGTCCCTTTAACCTGTCCACCACCAAATCATCCCGATCTGATCGGGAAGATTGGCAGCCCCTGTTAACTGCTGATTGGCCTTGCACAAGCGTCTCTGGTGAAATGCTTGTGCAATGATAAATGCGGACATCGTATGCTGTCCACCTGATTTGCTACAGCGATAACTGCTCCCTTAGGTCTCTATTCAGACTTTGCTCACCTCTTCCATATATATATATATATATATATATATATATATACATGCATAGAGACGTAATGCTACCCTGCGCTGTGGCCCTAGTCAAATATCAAAAATCAGAATTGTTCCAGCACTCAAGCATATAACAGTATAGGCATTGCAAGTCACCTGTGGGCTACTGTCCCAAGCCCAAAATATCATACAATGAAACAGACTCAGGTGACAGCAAATCTATTTCTTATTTATTCATCAAAGGAGACAAACAGGCGACGTTTCGGGACAATATCCCTTATTCATGCCATGTCTTGCAAACATTAATTACACACTTATGTACCTTAAAACCACTAGGTGGCGCTAACAGACATTTTAATTATTTTCGTTTAACCCCTTAAGTACAGATATGTTTAAGGTAGTCAACAATATAGAACAAGACTTAGCAAGATCAACAACTTAAACCATATCATTATGTGTAGCATATAATACTATCTCTTAGAAAAAAATCTGATACTATCTATAGAAAATCTAATAAACAAATCTAATAGTATCTACAAAAAAAACTGATAGATCCCAATCTCTGTTTAAACCCTTAGGTTCTAATGTTCCTAATTAAAAAATCCAATATGATTCTCTTTGTTTTAACAGCAACTCCCTATCCCCTCCTCTACGGGGTTGAATAATGTGATCAATGATCTGAAACTTAAGTTGGCTGATAGAGTGACTGTGACCTACAAAATGACTGGCTAAGGGAGCTTTAAGATTGCCAGTACGGATGTTACTTTTATGATGCGGTCCTTAGCACTTCTAGTTGACTCCCCAATATATACCCCCCCCACATGGACATTTAACCATGTAAATATATGTAGTAAGGCAGGTATAAAACCCTTTGATATGATATTTCTTACCGGTATGGGGATGCAAAAAAATAGGACCAAATTGAGCAGCTCAAGCAAGGGTAACATCCCAAATTTTTGGACCAAATATAACTATCTCTATTTAATATTAGACCCAATGTCAGCTCTAATCAATGTAGCTTGTATATTAGGAACCCTCCTATAAGCAGGCATGGGGTACTGTTTAAAAGCGTTTATATTCGGATTAAATTCGGATAATACACCCCAATGTTTCCTAATAATCTGCTGTGTTTCATTACTCTGAGAGTTATATTCAGTTACAAACATCAGTCTATCTACTTCCTTTTTTCTAGTAGAAACACCATCAAGTTTTTCAATATATCAGTTCTAGGGATAGATTTTACTTTTTTAATTTCATCTTCAATTAATGTAGCTGGGTAGCCCCTCTCTTTAAATCTAGCTCCCATTTCTTCTAGTCTCAAATTTAACAAATGTTCATTAGAAACAATTTTCCTTACTCTTAACAATTGACTATGAGGGAGACTCTTAATTAATGAAGGGGGGTGGGCACTCTTATATCGCAACAAACTGTTACGATCAGTTTCCTTTTTTAAATAAATCTGTCTTAAAAGTAACCTTTCTTAACATCCCTAACATCAAGAAAATATATAAATTCATCGCTCCAGGAAAGTTTAAATTTAATATATCTTGTGGTAATATTCAAATCATTAATAAACTTCTCCAGGGTTCCAATGTTGCCCCTACCAGGAGTTAACTGCAACATCTTTAGGCTGTGTGAAATTCTAAAATTACTTTAAATCTGTATACCATTCTGAAATTGTAAAGAACAATTGTAACATATACTTTACATGCAGCTATACTTATAAGCAAAATAATCAGAAACACACCTTTTATACACACACACATATGTATATATATATATATATATATATATATATATATATATATATATATATATAATATATACACACACTCAAACACATTTACACATATAAACACATACATATAGTCATATACACACACAGACATGTGTACTCACACATAAAGACATGCACACACACATACACATACACACACAGACATGTGCACGCACACATAAAGACATGCACACACACATACACATACATATACACACACACAGACGTGCACGCAGACATAAAGACATGCACACACACATACATATACACACACAGACGTGAACGCACACATAAAGACATGCACACACACATACACATACATATACACACACAGACATGTGCACGCACACATAAAGACATGCACACACACATACACATACATATACACACACACAGACGTGCACGCACACATAAAGACATGCACACACATATACACACACAGACATGTGCACACACAGATAAAGACATGCACACACACATACACATACAAATACACACACAGACGTGCACGCACACATAAAGACATGCACACACACATACACACACATGTGCACACACAGATAAAGAAATGCACACCACGTACATATACACACACAGACATGTGCACGCACACATAAAGACATGCACACACACATACACATATACACACACAGACATGTGCACACACAGATAAAGACATGTACATACACATACACAAGAGGGAGTTGATGCACAGCCTAGCAAACATAACAGCACTAAGAAAAACTTCACCGCAAGCTGCTTGCTTTCTGTGGGAAGAGGTAGAGGCATGCCAGGATACACAATAAAACAATATTTAAAGATCAAATGACGTATTTTTACTGCTTTAGTTGTAATCCCCGCCTTTTTGTCATATTGTGCAAGTGACTCATTATTTAACAAAGCAAATCTGCTAGCCTGACTGATGTGCAAGTAATGTGTATGTTGTTATTATTGCAGGATCTGTCCTACAAGGATCGTCACTGGCATGAGTCCTGCTTCCATTGCTTTCAGTGCAAGCGCTCCCTGGTGGACAAACCTTTTGCTGCTAAAGATGAACACCTGATTTGTACTGAATGTTACTCCAATGAATACTCTTCCAAGTGCAATGAGTGCAAGAAGACCATCATGCCAGGTGAGCCGTGTGGTGTTGATAGGCGAGTTTAAATACATGAGAAAACAAACAAATTATTTGTTGGAAACACAAAAAGTTCAAATTAAACTTTCATGATTCAGATAGGGCATGTCATTTTAAACAACTTTCTAATTTACGTTTATCATCAAATTTGCTTTGTTCACTTGTTATTCTTAGTTGAAAGCTAAACTTAGATAGGCTCATATGCTAATTTCTAAGCCCTTGAAGGCCACCTCTGCATTTGACAGTTTTTCACAGCTAGAGGGCATTAGTTCTTGTGTTTCATATAGATAACATTAAGCTCATGCACGGGAAGTTATTTAAGAGTCAGCACTAATTGCCTGAAATGCAAGTCTGTCAAAAGATCTGAGATAAGGAGGCAGTCAGCAGAAGATTAGATATAAGGTAAATACAGAGGTAAAAAGTATATTTCTATAGCAGTGTTGGTTATGCAAAACTGGGGAATGGTAAGGGATTATCTATCTTTTTAAAAAAGTTAAATTTTTAGTGTTTACTATCCCTTTAAAAAAAACGAGTAGAATGTATTTCTCCTGTGTCTATAAATATACTTATGCCACTCCTATTATATCACCAATACTGGTGTAGTAAGTAGCATATTGGTCTACTAGTATCATACTCAGCAATTGGAATAAAGTTGTGTGTTGTCAGATCTCTCATTGCATCAGTGTTCTGCTTTAGACTCAACCAAACTAAATAAATAAAATGTATCTACATCAATCATCATTGTTGCCTTGCTCCCAGTATATTACTGGCATATTCAGTAACATAAATCTAAAATGACACAGCATAGTTAAACAACAAAGTGATTTTACTACATGTGGTTACAACTCTAGGTGCATCAGCCACTAAGTTACATTCGGCTGTGCATTAAGTTGAGACGCTATGTATCAGTTATTCATCAGTCTGACTAGTGGATAATATATGTGATAGAAGTACTCTTTCATGCATGAACCCAAAAGTATATTGATCATAAATATTGACCTAATCAACTAACGGCAATTTTAACATTATGATGTGGCTCAGTATGATAACAATTTATGCTGTAATAACATCACGCTATCAGTACAAGTGGCCGATGCACATTCTGACATTACACAATTATCTCTGCTGTAGCTAGCTCGAAAAATGGGATTGGCGTGTTAATTACGTTAAAAGAAACACAAATACTGAAATTAAAATAAGGGCCCCATGATTCCCACTCCCCTTGACATGTTTCGCCCAAAGCATTTATTAAGGGCAGTTAAGTAGATGAAAACATGAAAAAACATATTTATGAAATATTAATTTTTAATAAAGGTTTTAACTATGTATTTACTGTAAATAGCAGAATATGTTCTATGTTTTTATAAATAGATATTCATTTATATATATATATATATTTAAGAATAAATAGAACATATTCTTGTATGTGAAGAACATTAGAATGTGAAATGTTCGTATTTTCAAGTCAGGTTAGTGCACAAGAGAATATGCAATCGGATTTGTGCAGATTTTTCGCTCCATTGACTTCTATAGGGAATATGTGAATGCGCGCGCAATATTCTAAGTTCGACTTTTTGAGATTCTCAGTTTACCGCTAGAGCAAAAACAGTTTACTTTCAACTTATAATACAAGCGCAACCCGACAAGCGCAAACATCTTACTTCTAGTGCAATTAACACTCAAGCAGGAGCGTTAATTTGTGCTCCAAACGTAATCTGGCCCTCAGTTGGGTAGGACATTCCAAAATGTTCACCCTCAGAGCAAATTTTGTTGTGTTAAATGACTATGATATGGGTCAATTTATCAAGCTACGGTGGACAGGGGTGGCCGCGTACATATATGCCCTTGTTTGCCGCAGCTCGCCTCTGGCAGGCTGAATTCCACTGCTGGAATTGAGCATTGCCCAAGAACGCTATTTTGCGCTCTTGTGCAATGCCCCCCCATGCCCGCACACAGCCAACCATGCGTGAGCAGGAGCTATCAATCTCCCTGGTCGGAAGAGACCAGGAAGATTGAAATTCTCCACCTATGAGGAATATGTGAACGCACATGTTAATTAGTGCTCCACTTGTAATCTGGCCCATAGAAGGCAAATTTGACAAAATAATTTATTTCAGTATTCTGGCTCATTTTAATGTTTTGCCGTATACAGATGTTTAGCATATTTCTTTTGAAAGAGACGATGAGTCCACGGGTTTCATCCTTACTTGTGGGATTACGCCTCCTGGTCAGCAGGACGAGGCAAAGAGCACCACAGTAGAGCTGTTATATAGCTCCTCCCTTCTCTCCCACTCCAGTCATTCTCTTTGCCTACATTAGTGATAGGAAGAGGTAAAGTGAGGTGTTAGTATAGATTTTTCAAGTTTATTATTTTAAAAGTGGCGCAAGATTGTACTGCTTTATTCTGGGGTGTAGCCGTATTCCATATCAGTCTCTTCAGTAGAGCTCTTGGTGGCTTTAGAGCAATAGGAACTGGTGGGACATAATTCTCACTGCGCCTCCTATACATTTATGCTGCCCTTATCCTGATGGCCTAAGCAATTTCTAACTCAGGCTTTATCATTGTCCACAGGGCTATAGGAGGGAGAGGACCTCTTACACCTGTTGGGGCTGTCGGACAGTATGAAGGTAACTGCAGACTTTCTTTTTTTCCTGGGACACAGTAAAGGACTCAGAGGAAAGGTGAACTGCACTTGTACATTTATACCTTTAATTCTCATATGAGAACTGGGGACACAAGGCTCTCTATGTGTGTAGTTTTTTTTTATTGGTGACAGCTTATGTACAGGCACCGTGGGCTGGGAGGAAAGCTGTTTTTTATAGGTGAATTCATTAAAAAATAAGCCGGTATTGGCTGTGTACACGTTAACGCCCATGATGGGTGGGACTATCTTTCTCTTGTAAAGGTGTATCCAGTCCACGGGTTCATCCATTACTTGTGGGATATTCTCCTTCCCAACAGATGTAGCCGTATGCCATATCAGTCTCTTCAGTAGAGCTCTTGGTGGCTTTAGAGCAATAGTAACTGGTGGGACATAATTCTCACTGCGCCTCCTATACATTTATGCTGCCCTTATCCTGATGGCCTAAGCAATTTCTAACTCAGGCTTTATCATTGTCCACAGGGCTATAGGAGGGAGAGGACCTCTTACACCTGTTGGGGCTGTCCTGCTGTCGGACAGTATGAAGGTAACTGCAGACTTTCTTTTTTTCCTGGGACACAGTAAAGGACTCAGAGGAAAGGTGAACTGCACTTGTACATTTATACCTTTAATTCTCATATGAGAACTGGGGACACAAGGCTCTCTATGTGTGTAGTTTTTTTTTATTGGTGACAGCTTATGTACAGGCACCGTGGGCTGGGAGGAAAGCTGTTTTTTATAGGTGAATTCATTAAAAAATAAGCCGGTATTGGCTGTGTACACGTTAACGCCCATGATGGGTGGGACTATCTTTCTCTTGTAAAGGTGTATCCAGTCCACGGGTTCATCCATTACTTGTGGGATATTCTCCTTCCCAACAGGAAGTTGCAAGAGGACACCCACAGCAGAGCTGTCTATATAGCTCCTCCCCTAATTGCCACTCCCAGTCATTCTCTTGCAACTCTCTACAAGATAGGAAGTGTAAGAGAGATGTGGTGACTTAGTGTAGTTTTTACCTTCAATCAAGAGTTTGTTATTTTTAAACGGTACTGGCGTTGTACTGTTTTACTCTCAGGCAGAAATTAGAAGAAGAATCTGCCTGGAGGTTGATGATCTTAGCGGTTTGTAACTAAGGTCCATTGCTGTTCTCACACATAACTGAAGAGTATGGAAAGAAAACTTCAGTTGGGGGGACGGTTTGCAGAATACCTGCTTTGAGATATGTTCAGTATATTTATTTCTAGAGTGATGATAAGGTCTAGAAAATGCTGACAGAGCCTTGTATATTTGAGCTAAGCCTGATGCAGTGATTTAACAACGACTGGGATCATGCTTACAAAAAAGGGTAATATTCATGTTAATACTCATATTACTTAGTGTCAAAACGTTTGCATGGTTTATAGAAAAAAACGTTTTTTCTCTGAGGGTGATAAATCTTTATTTGGGGCCTAGTTTTCCACATGGCTAGTCAGATTACTCCTAGGAGTACTTTTTTAAGGCCCTCTGACATCGAGTGCATGGTGGGAGGGGCCTATTTTCGCGCTCTAAATGCGCAGTTGATATTCAGATTGAGACATCCAGCTTCCCTAAAGGAGTCCTCTGGCATCTAGGACCACTATAGAAGGTTTTTTTCCTGCAAAAATCGTGTTTAAGGGCAGGTAGGAGCCACAGCAGAGCTGTGGCAGTGTGTTTGACTTTATTAACGGTTTTAACGTTTTTCAAATCCGGTTTGGGGCCTAAAGGGTTAATCATCCATTTGCAAGTGGGTGCAATGCTGCTTTAGTCCCTTATACACACTGTAAAAATTTAGTAGAGTTTACTACTTTTTATCACTGTTTTGCAGTTTATGTGGTAGTTTTTTTCTCTTAAAGGCACAGTACCGTTTTTGTTTAATTGTTGTTTCACATTTATTAAAGTGTTTTCCAAGCTTGCTGGTCTCATTACTAGTCTGTTAAACATGTCTGACATAGAGGAAACTCCTTGTTCATTATGTTTAGAAGCTATTGTGGAACCCCCTCTTAGAATGTGTACCAAATGTACTGATATTTCTATAAGTTATAAAGACCATATTATGGCATTTAAAGATTTATCACCAGAGGTTTTTCAGACTGACAAAAGGGAGGTTAAACCACCTAGCTCTCCCCATGTGTCAGAACCTATATCTCCCACTCAAGTGACGCCAAGTACATCTGGCGCGTCCAATGCGTTTACCTTACAAGACATGGCGGCGATTATGACTAATACCCTCACAGAGGTATTGTCCAAACTTCCAGGGTTACAAGGAAAGCGAGA
Source organism: Bombina bombina (assembly GCF_027579735.1). Lineage (NCBI taxonomy): Eukaryota > Metazoa > Chordata > Amphibia > Anura > Bombinatoridae > Bombina > Bombina bombina. The sequence continues at coordinate 782,598,419 of NC_069501.1, read as the reverse complement.
CAGCTCTGGGGCTAGAACAAATACAGAGCTTTCTGACGCTTTAGTAGCTATGTCCGATATACCCTCAAAATATGCAGAAGCCGAAGCAGGAGAGCTTCTATCTGTGGGTGACATTTCTGATTCAGGGAAGGCGTTACTTCAGTCTGACTCTGAAATGACAGCGTTTAAATTTAAGCTTGTTGCTCAGGGAGGTTTTAGCGACTCTGGATGACTGTGACCCCATTGTAGTCCCAGAGAAATTGTGTAAAATGGACAAATACTTTGCAGTGCCTGTTTACACTGACGTTTTTCCAGTCCCTAAGAGGTTTTCAGAAATTATTACTAAGGAATGGGATAGACCAGGTGTACCGTTCTCTCCCCCTCCTGCTTTTAAAAAGATGTTTCCCATAGATGCCGCAACACGGGACTCGTGGCAGACGGTCCCTAAGGTGGAGGGAGCAGTCTCTACCCTAGCTAAGCGTACAACTATCCCCGTCGAGGACAGTTGTGCTTTCCTAGATCCAATGGATAAAAAATTAGAGGGTTTCCTTAAGAAAATCTTTATACAACAAGGTTTTATTCTCCAGCCTCTTGCATGCATTGCCCCAGTCACTGCTGCAGCGGCTTTCTGGTTCGAGTCTCTTGAGGAGGCTCTACAGGTGGAGACCCCGTTAGATGATATTCTAGACAGGATTAAAGCTCTTAAGTTAGCTAATTCCTTTATTTCTGACGCCGTTTTTCATTTAACCAAGCTAACGGCTAAGAATTCAGGTTTTGCCATTCAGGCGCGTAGGGCACTATGGCTTAAATCCTGGTCAGCTGATGTTACTTCAAAGTCTAAGCTTCTCAACATCCCCTTCAAAGGGCAGACCCTATTCGGGCCTGGACTGAAGGAGATCATTTCTGATATTACTGGAGGAAAAGGTCACGCCCTTCCTCAGGATAGGTCCAACAAATTAAGGACCAAACAGACTAATTTTCGTTCCTTTCGAATCTTCAAGAGTGGCGCAGCTTCAACTTCCTCTAATGCAAAACAAGAGGGAAATTTTGCCCAGTCCAGTCTGGAGACCTAACCAGGCTTGGAACAAGGGGAAGCAGGCCAAAAAACCTGCTGCTGCCTCTAAGACAGCATGAAGGAGTATCCCCCGATCCAGGACCGGATCTAGTTGGGGGCAGACTTTCTCTCTTCACCCAGGCTTGGGCAAGAAACGTCCAGGATCCCTGGGCTCTGGAGATTGTTTCCCAGGGATATCTTCTGGACTTCAAAGCTTCATCTCCAAAGGGGAGATTTCATCTCTCACAATTATCTGCAAACCAGATAAAGAGAGAGGCATTCTTACGTTGCATTCAAGACCTACTGGTTATGGGAGTGATCCACCCAGTTCCAAGGGAGGAACAGGGCCAGGGTTTTTATTCAAATCTGTTTATAGTTCCCAAAAAAAGGGAACTTTCAGACCAATCTTGGATCTCAAGATCCTAAACAAATTTCTCAGGGTCCCATCCTTCAAGATGGAGACTATTTGAACCATCCTACCTATGATCCAGGAGGGTCAATATATGACTACCGTGGACTTAAAGGATGCTTATCTCCACATTCCGATACACAGAGATCATCATCAGTTCCTCAGGTTCACCTTCCTAGACAGGCATTACCAGTTTGTGGCTCTTCCCTTTGGGTTAGCCACGGCACCAAGAATCTTTACGAAGGTTCTAGGGTCCCTACTGGCGGTTCTAAGGCCACGAGGCATAGTGGTGGCTCTTTACCTAGATGAAATTCTGATACAGGCGTCAACTTTTCAAATCGCCAAGTCCCATATGGACATTGTTCTGGCATTCCTGAGGTCTCACGGGTAGAAGATGAACAAAGAAAAGAGTTCTCTCTCCCCTCTCACAAGAGTTTCCTTCCTAGGAACACTGATAGATTCAGTAGAAAGGAAAAATTTTCTGACAGAGGTCAGGTTGTCAAAACTTCTCAGACCACTGCAACTTTGCATGCTCAATCAGTGGAATGGGGACTACACAGATTTGTCTCCTCGGATAAATCTGGATCAAGAGACCAGGGATTCTCTTCTCTGGTGGCTATCTCGGGTCCATCTGTCCAGGGGAATGAGTTTCCGCAGTCCAGAATGGACTATAGTGACGACAGATGCCAGCCTTCTGGGCTGGGGCGCAGTCTGGAACTACCTGAAAGCTCAGGGTTCGTGGACTCAGGAGGAAGCCCTCCTTCCGATAAACATTCTGGAACTAAGAGCAATATTCAATGCTCTTCAGGCTTGGCCTCAGCTATCTGCGGTCAGGTTCATCAGATTTCAGTCGGACAACATCACGACTGTAGCCTATATCAACCATCAGGGGGAACAAGGAGCCCCCTGGCAATGTTGGAGGTTTCAAAGATAATTCTATGGGCAGAGGTTCACTCTTGCCATCTCTCAGCTATCCATATCCCAGGAGTAGAGAACTGGGAGGCGGATTTTCTTAGTCAGCAGACTTTTCATCCGGGGGAGTGGGAGCTCCATCCGGAGGTATTTGCCCAGCTGATTCAACTATGGGGCAAACCAGAACTGGATCTCATGGCGTCTCGTCAGAACGCCAAGCTTCCTTGTTACGGGTCCAGGTCAAGGGATTCCCAGGCAGCGCTCATAGATGCTCTAGCAGTGCCCTGGTCCTTCAGCCTGGCTTATGTGTTTCCACCTTTTCCTCTGCTCCCTCGTCTGATTGCCAAGATCAAGCAGGAGAGAGCTTCAGTGATTTTGATAGCTCCTGCATGGCCACGCAGGACTTGGTATGCAGATCTGCTGGACATGTCATCCTTTCCACCATGGACTCTGCCGCTAAGGCAGGACCTTCTACTTCAAGGTCCCTTCAAACATCCAAATCTAATTTCTCTGCGTCTGACTGCTTGGAGATTGAACGCTTGATTTTATCAAAGCGTGGTTTTTCCAGGTCAGTCATTGATACCTTAATTCAGGCTCGAAAGCCTGTCACCAGGAAAATCTATCATAAGATATGGTGTAAATATCTTCATTGGTGTGAATCCAAGGGTTACTCATGGAGTAAGGTCAGGATTCCTAGGATATTATCCTTTCTCCAAGAAGGATTGGAGAAGGGATTGTCAGCTAGTTCCTTAAAGGGACAGATTTCTGCTCTGTCTATTCTTTTGCACAAACGTCTGGCTGAGGTTCCAGATGTTCAGGCGTTTTGTCAGGCTTTGGTTAGAATCAAGCCTGTGTTTAAACCTGTCGCTCCGCCATGGAGTTTAAATTTAGTTCTTAAAGTTCTTCAAGGAGTTCCGTTTGAACCTTTGCATTCCATAGATATTAAACTTTTATCTTGGAAAGTTCTGTTTTTAGTAGCTATCTCCTCAGCTCGAAGAGTTCGGAGTTATCTGCTTTACAGTGTGATTCCCCTTATCTGATTTTCCATGCAGATAAGGTAGTTTTACGTACCAAACCTGGGTTTCTTCCTAAGGTGGTATCTAATAAGAATATCAATCAGGAGATTGTTGTTCCTTCATTATGTCCTAATCCTTCTTCAAAGAAGGAACGTCTATTACACAATCTTGATGTGGTTCATGCTTTAAAGTTTTATTTACAAGCTATGAAGGATTTTCGTCAAACATCTGCTTTGTTTGTTGTCTACTCTGGACAGAGGAGAGGCCAAAAGGCTTCGCCAACTTCTCTTTCTTCTTGGCTAAGAAGCTTAATCAGCTTAGCTTATGAGACTGCTGGCCAGCAGCCTCCTGAAAGAATTACAGCTCATTCTACTAGAGCAATAGCTTCCACATGGGCTTTTAAACATGAGGCCTCTGTTGAACAGATTTGTAAGGCAGCAACTTGGTCTTCGCTTCATACCTTTTTTAAATTCTACAAATTCAATACTTTTGCTTCCTCTGAGGCTATTTTTGGGAGAAAGGTCTTACAGGCAGTGGTGCCTTCCGTTTAAGTTCCTGCCTTGTCCCTCCCTTCATCCGTGTCCTAAAGCTTTGGTATTGGTATCCCACAAGTAATGGATGAACCCGTGGACTGGATACACCTTTACAAGAGAAAACAAAATTTATGCTTACCTGATAAATTTATAAATTTATTTCTCTTGTGGTGTATCCAGCCCGCCCTGTCATTTTAAGGCAGGTGTTTTTTATTTTTAAACTACAGTCACCACTGCACCCTATAGTTTCTCCTTTTTTCTTGCTTGTCTTCGGTCGAATGACTGGGAGTGGCAGTTAGGGGAGGAGCTATATAGACAGCTCTGCTGTGGGTGTCCTCTTGCAACTTCCTGTTGGGAAGGAGAATATGCCACAAATAATGGATGAACCCGTGGACTGGATACACCACAAGAGAAATAAATTTATCAGGTAAGCATAAAATTTGTTTTTCATGCGCTTCAGTCTCCCTTAGAGGACGCTGCGCAGTTGCTCATAGTGTTGTTTCTCAGGAAGAGTTCCGGTTTGAGCTACTACTGTTAAGTACCCACAAGGATTGCAGAGACCGGTGACTCTACGCATTGCCCTGGAACCGTGTGGTTGTTAAACAGAGCAAGCGTTTGTTAGGGCTCTGAACCTTGAGCTGGTCATCTCTGAAGCATTGCTGGGAATCATTGCTGGGGGACCGGTTGGCAGGTAGGCGCCTCAGCAGAGCTGCTGAGGCGTAAAGGTGTCTGATTGTGGGGATAAAAGACGTGTTAGTGTTTCATAAACTACTCGTTTTTTTGTTTGTTTAAACTCAGGAAAATAGTTGCATTTAATATTAAAGGCACAGTATCCCTTCTACACAGGTAGAATTTATAAGTATACGTTTTTTTTAACAAAGATGGGTTTATTTTTCCGGCTTCCTTTTTTTCACATGCAGTAAAAATGTTTTGTTTGTTTAAAATTTAAAGGGCCATTAACATTTTATTTTTTTTGCATATTAAAAAATTGTACATTATTGTCTGTTCTCTAGAATGGATTCAGAAGCTGTACATAATGTTACTTGCGCAATGTGTTTGGATGCCAATGTGGAACCACCTGTTCCTTTTTGCCCCTCATGTGGTTTTAAGTTATAGAGAAAAAAATTTTTTCAAAGGCAGATGCTTCTCAAGAGTCTACTGATGAGAGGCAAGATATGCCGCAGCTTTCTCCCCAAGCGTCCCAGCCTTTAACGCCTGCTCAAGCGGTGCCCTGTACTTCTTCTCTAGCTTCTACTGCAGTAACGTTAAAAGACATAGCTGCGGTCATGTCTTCTACACTTTCTGACACGTTATCTGCCTTTCCTATACTTCAAGGCAAACGTAAAAGGAAGGACAACTATGTGGTCAATGAAGTTTCTGATGCTATGGTGGCAATCTCGGATATACCCTCTCAGGGATCTGGGATGGAGGGTATGGAGGTTCTATCAGAAGGTGAAATTTCAGACTCAGGGAGTTCCTTACCTTTGACTGATTCAGAAGTTGTTTCGTTCAGTTTTAAACTAGAACACCTCTGCCTGTTACTCAGGGAGGTTCTAGGGACATTGGATGACTGTGACTCCACGGTAGTAGTCATTCCTGAGAAATCAAGTAAGTTGGACAAATACTTTGAGGTTCCTTCTTACTCAGATGTTTTTCCAGTTCCCAAGCGAACTTCAGAGATTATTTCTAAGGAATGGGAGAGACCAGGTATTCCATTCTCTCCTTCTCCTATTTTCAAGAAGATGTTCCCTATAGCGGACGCTATCAGGGAATCTTGGCAGACGGTACCTAAGGTGGAGGGGGCTATTTCTACTTTGGCCAAACGGACTTCTATTCCTATTGAGGATAGTTGTGCCTTCAAAGATCCTATGGACAAGAAGTTGGAGGGTCTACTTAAAAGGATCTATGTTCACCAGGGTTTGCTATTGCAACCGGCTGCGTGCATCGCTATGGTCACTAGTGCGGCAGCTTATTGGTTCGATGCTCTTGCGGAGTCTCTTAAGACTGAGACTTCTTTAGCAGAAATCCAGGATCGGATTAAAGCTCTGAAGTTAGCCAATTCTTTTATTACAGATGCTTCTCTTCTTCCTCTAAACAGGAAGGAAACTTTTTACAATCTAAGTCTATCTGGACACCCAACCAATCTTGGAACATGGGTAAACAATCCAAGAAACCAGCTGCTGCTTCTAAGTCAGCATGAAGTGTTTGCCCCCGATCCGGGACCGGATCTGGCAGACTTTCCTTCTTCATTCAAGCTTGGGTGCGGGATGTTCAGGATCCCTGGGCTATAGAAATAGTGTCTCAGGGGTACAAACTGGAGTTCAAAAATTCTTTCCCCCGAGGAAGATTTCTTCTTTTAAGATTATCTGCAGACCAGATAAAGAGAGAGGCATTCTTACATTGTGTAAGAGACCTCTCTTCCATGGGAGTAATTTGTCCCATTCCAATACAGGAACAGGGACAGGGTTTTTATTCAAATCTATTTGTAGTTCCCAAAAAGGAGGGAACCTTCAGACCTATTTTAGACCTCAAGAGTCTAAACAAGTTTCTCAGAGTTCCATCGTTCAAGATGGAAACCATTCGTACCATTCTTCCATTGATCTAGGAGGGTCAATTTATGACGGCAGTGGATTTAGAGTGCATGTCTCATGTTCCTATCCACAGAGATCAAGTGCCTGAGGTTTGTTTTTCTGGACAAACACTTTCAGTTCATGGCTCTTCCTTTCAGTCTGGCCACGGCACCCAGAATTTTCACAAAGGTTCTGGGGTCTCTGCTGGCGGTTCTAAGACCGCGGGGCATTGCGGTGGTGCCTTATCTGGATGATATTCTAATCAGCAAACAAGGTCCCATACCGACATTGTACTATCCTTCCTGAGAACTCACGGGTGGAAGGTAAATCTGGAAAAGAGTTCTTTAACCCCGAAGACAAGGGTGCCTTTCTTGGGAACTCTAATTGATTCTATATCCATGAGAATTTTTCTGACAGAGGTCAGAAAGTCTAAGATTCTGGATACATGTCGATCCCTTCAGTCCACTCCTCAGCCGTCAGTGGCTCAGTGCATGGAGGTAATCAAACTGATGGTGGCGGCAATGGACATCATACCATTTGCTCGGTTTCACCTCAGACCTCTGCAGTTAAGTATGCTCAGGCAGTGGAATGGAGATTATACAGACTTGTCTCCTCAGATAACCCTGGAACAGGAGACAAGGGAGTCTCTTCAATGGTGGTTGTCTCTGGATCATCTATCCCAGGGGACATGCTTTCGCAGACCTTCATGGGTGATTGTGATAACGGACGCCAGCCTTCTAGGATGGGGAGCAGTTTGGGGCTCTTTAAAGGCTCAGGGAGTATAGACTCAAGCAGAGTCTCTCCTTCTTATCAATATCCTGGAGCTGAGGGCAATCTTCAATGCTCTTCGGGCTTGGCATCAGTTGGCTTCGGCCCAATTCATCAGATTCCAGTCGGACAACATAACGACAGTGGCTTACATCAATCATCAGGGAGGAACAAAGAGTTCCTTAGCCATGACCTAAGTAGCAAAAATAATCCAGTGGGCGGAGGCCCATTCTTGCCATCTGTCAGCGATTCACATACCAGGGGTGGACAACTGGGAAGTGGATTTTCTGAGCAGGCAGATCTTTCATCCAGGAGAGTGGGAACTCTATCCGGAAATATTCTCTGACCTAATTCTCAAATGTGGTCGGCCGGAGTTGGATCTCATGGCATCTCGTCAGAATGCCAAGCTTCCGAGGTACGGGTCCAGGTCCAGGGATCCACAGGCGGAACTGATAAATGCATTGGCAGTTCCGTGGTCTTTCAGACTAGCATATCTATTCCCCCCGTTTGCTCTTCTTCCCCGGGTTATTGCTCGAATCAAACAGGAGAAGGCATCAGTGATCATCATCGCTCCTGCATGGTCTCGCAGGATTTGGTATGCCGATCTGGTGGATATGTCATCCCTGCCACCTTGGAAACTTCCATTGAGGAATGACCTTCTCATTCATGGACCCTTCCTTCACCCAAATCTAGTTTTTCTGAAGCTAACTGCTTGGGGATTGAATGCTTAATTCTATCCAAGCAGGGTTTTCCTGATTCGGTCATAGATACCTTGATTCAGGCGTGTAAACCTGTAACTAGGAAGATTTACCATAAGATATGGTGTAAATATCTCTATTGGTGTGAATCCAAGGGCTACTCATGGAGTAGAGTTAGGATTCTCCAATCCTTTTTGGAGAAAAGACAAAATCCTAGGAATCCTAGGAATCCTAACTCTACTCCATGAGTAGCCCTTGGATTCACACCAATAGAGATATTTACACCATATCTTATGGTAAATCTTCCTAGTTACAGGTTTACACGCCTGAATCAAGGTATCAGCAAGTTCCCTAAAGGGGCAGATCTCTGCCTTATCTATTTTGTTACACAAGCGTCTGGCAGATGTTCCAGATGATCAATCCTTTTGTCAGGCTTTGATTAGAATTAGGCCTGTGTTTAAACCAATTGCTCCTCCATGGAGTTTGAATTTAGTTCTTAAAGTTCTTCAAGGGGTTCCGTTTCAGCCTATGCATTCCATAGATATTAAGTTGTTATCTTGGAAGGTTTTATTTCTTGTTGCCATTTCTTCAGCTAGAAGAGTGTCTGAGCTTTCGGCATTACAATATAATTCACCTTACCTTATTTTTCATTCGGATAAGGTGGTTTTACGTACTAAACTTGGTTTTCTTCCTAAGGTTGTTTCAGACAGAAACATTAATCAGGAGATTGTTGTTCCTTCCTTGTGTCCTAATCCTTCTTCTCGGAAGGAACGTCTTCTGCACAATTTGGAGGTAGTACGTGCTTTAGAATTTTACTTACAAGCGACTAAGGACTTTCATCAATCGTCTTCACTGTTTGTCATTTTTTCTGGAAAACGTAAGGGTCAGAAATTTATGGCTACCTCTCTTTCATTTTGGCTGAAGAGTATCATCCGTTTTGCATATGAGACTGCTGGACAGCAGCCTCCTGAAAGAGTTACGGCTCATTCCACCAGGGCTGTTGCTTCCTCATGGGCATTCAAAAATGAAGCTTCTGTAGAACAGATTTGCAAGGCTGCAACTTGGTCCTCTCTTCACACTTTTTCTAAATTTTACAAATTTGATACCTTTGCTTTGGCTGAGGCTTTGGCTGGTGCCTTTGGTTTAGGTTCCCTGTCTTGTCCCTCCCTTTTCATCCGTGTACTCTAGCTTTGGTATTGTATCCCACAAGTAGGGATGAAACCCGTGGACTCATTGTGTCTTTAAAAAGAAAAGAAAATTTATGCTTACCTCATAAATTTGTTTCTTTTTAGCCACGATGAGTCCACGGCCCACCCTGTTCTATGAGACAGGTTATTCATTTTTGTAAACTTCAGACACCTCTGCACCTTGGCTTTTCCTTTCTCTTCCTAACTTCGGTCGAATGACTGGAGTGGGAGGGAAGGGAGGAGCTATATAACAGCTCTGCTGTGGTGCTCTTTGCCTCCTCCTGCTGACCAGGAGGCGTAATCCCACAAGTAAGGATGAAACCCGTGGACTCATCGTGTCTAAAAAGAAACAAATTTATCAGGTAAGCATAAATTTTCTTTTTATAAAGTACAGTTTTAAACACAAGAATCCATTTGTAAAGGAAATGTAACTGATACCTTAATATGAATATTTAAGCTTTACAAAAAAAGACGTGACTAAAAATGTTCCCATATACTGTACTTGCATCTACTTCTCCAGCCTCAAACCACAAAAATACTTTATTATTAATCCAGACAAAGAAAAAATATTCCGAAACAAAAAAATCATTGCCAGAAATCTAGTTCCCTGAGCTCAACACAGAAATAGTGCTGGCTAATGCTTTTATTTAATACATACACCAGTCTATCTCTCCCTCAAACTGAGCCATTGGTGGTCAAGGCAAATTAGAAACACTTGAGTCTGCTCATTCTGCAAATTCCACATGCAAACAATAGCCTGCTTCTTTTGTACCTGGAGCGCAAATCATCTGTGGCAGAAGCATAAACAAACTACATGTAATGTGAGTTCAAATTCTCTTAGTGCTAGATAGTTCTGTACTGTTATAAATGAAAGAGATTATGAGTTGTGCAATGCTCAGAGACACTGTGTTTGGACTAATATTATTTATTTAACATCATAGTAAACATTTTATGTTACTATAGTCATATTCTGTAAAAACATTTGCTGAACTACCCTGTGCATTAACAAAGTTCCATTATAGGAATAGTCAAATATAAAGATAACACTCTGTATTCACAGGCAGTATGTTATTACTTTAATTTTTGTTAGATATAACTTTTGTTTTTTTGGTGAAATAATGAATAAATAAATGGATACTCAGTAATATGTTTCTCCAGCTATTAGATAGAATGAACTGCTAGGGAGAGAGGGAGGGGGAGTTAGAAAGAGAGATACGGAGGGGAAGTTAGAGAGATTGGAAGGGAGAGGTAGAAAGAGAATGATAGTGAAGGAGAGAGATAATCAGGAATCACGGAGAGAGATATAGGCAGGGAAAGTAGAAAGAGATAGGGAGCAAAAGTATCTAAAGAAATCGATAAAGGGGAAGGTATACAGAGAGAGGGAGTAGAGGCAGAGAGAGACATATAGGCCCCTATTTAAAAAAGTCTGGCGGACCTGATCCGACAGTGCGGATCAGGTCCGCCAGACCTCGCTGAATACGGCGAGCAATACGCTTGCCGTATTCAGCATTGCACCAAGAGCTCACAAGAGCTGCTGGTGCAACACCGCCCCCTGCAGACTCGCGGCCAATCAGCCCCCAGCAGGGGGTGTCAATCAACCCGATCGTACTCGATCGGGTTGATTTCCGGCGATGTCTGTCCACCTGCTCAGAGCAGGCGGACAGGTTATGGAGCAGCGTTCTTTGTGACCGCTGCTTCATAACTGCTGTTTCTGGCGAGCCTGCAGGCTCGTCAGAAACACGGGGCATCAAGCTCCATTCAGAGCTTGATAGATAGGCCCCATAGGGAGGGGAAGTAGAAAGAGTTAAGGGAGGTAGAGAGGGAAAAATAGAGAGGGGGAGGTAGAGAGAGATTGGGAGGGGAGGTAGTGTGCAATGCCGGCCCCTGCATTGTGCTGTCAAGCTCCCTAGTTGGAAAAGTCTGTGAGGATTGAGATACACTGCATAACAGGTGGCAAAGTGGGTTAAGAAGCAGCAGTCATCAGACTTAACTCTCATGCAAGCCTGAAGCTGGTACTTTTGATAAATCTGGCCCATAGTGGCAATGAGCAGACAAAACAAACATGCATAGTCAAGTGAGAAGCGGAAAGTGTGTTGACAGGATAGAAAGAGGGAACAGTGAGAGTTGAGAAGAGAGAGATGGGGAGAGAAGAGAGGGATGGGGAGAGATGAGAAAAGAGAGGAGAGATGGGCGGAGAAATGAAGAGAGAGAGACAGTGATGCAACTTATACAGCACACTTGTATCTTTCCGCAACAGGAACCTCATGTACTTCATGCTCAGCATCAGGGTTCTGTCTCTCAGCTCTTAATCATACTGTTCTGGCAACTGTACCTTATGCAGAACAATGTTGCAGCTCCTAGTTTAGCCTTACTTTGGTCACTGTCAGCAAACTTAAGAAGAAGAGGGAGGAAACTAGAGAAGTGTGGTTCCCCCGGCCCTCCCAAGCTGCCCTTACGAGCTTGAGATTACTAAACACATGTCTCGGTGGCCTAGTCATTGTGGTCTGCAATAAATCCAACAAAACTCTCTCCTTAAGAAGAGAAGAAAGGAGGCTGGAGGAGAACTGTGCTGCTCAGCCCCACCCACCCTCCTGCACTGCTCCAGCCGGCCAGCCAGCTCCCAGATTGTTCCCTGTCTCAGTGGCCTAGGGATGGCGAGTGATGGTCAGACTAAGGGCCAAATTACAGGTTGTGCACTAGTTACCACTTTCTCTTAAGCAATAACACCGGCCGAAGTAAAGATTTTGCATGCATGGGTTAGTGAACGTATTAAAAGTTAAAAGTAAAACTTTTGTGCCCAAGCAAAACCCAACAGCTCCCTAACTAAAGAACTTCAGATATTGTGACCATGTTAACTTTTTCTCCCATAGACTTCAATGGAGAGCACAGAAGATAAAAAAACACATTGCTTGCCCTAACCTGACAGCAGTAATAAATATTTCAAATTTCAATGTTTTTCACATAGAGGAAAATGTTATTTTTATTTTAAATATATATTTCTATATATACAGTATCTCACAAAAGTGAGTACACCCCTCACATTTTTGTAAATATTTTATTATATATTTTCATGTGACAACACTGAAGAAATTATACGTTGCTACAATGTAAAGTAGGGAGTGTACAGCCTGTATAACAGTGTAAATTTGCTGTCCCTACAAAATAACTCAACACACAGCCATTAATGTCTAAATCGTTGGCAACAAAAGTGAGTACACCCCTAAGTGGAAATGTCCAAATTGGGCCCAAAGTGTCAATATTTTGTGTGGCCACCATTATTTTCCAGCATTGCCTTAACCCTCTTGGGCATGGAGTTCACCAAAGTTTCACAGGATGCCACTGGAGTCCTCTTCCACTCCTCCATGCTGACATCAGGGAGCTGGTGGATGTTAGAGACCTTGCACTCCCTCACCTTCCATTTGAGGATGCCCCATAGATGCTCAATAGGGTTTAGGTCTGGAGACATGCTTGGTCAGTCCATCACCTTTACCCTCAGCTTCTTTAGCAAGGCAGTGGTCATCTTGGAGGTGTGTTTGGGGCCGTTATCATGTTGGAATACTGCCCTGCGGCTCAGTCTTCGAAGGGAGGGGATCATGCTCTGCTTCAGTGTGTCACAGTACATTTTGGCATTCATGATTCCCCCAATAAACTGTAGCTTCCCAGTGCCGGTAAGACTTATGCAGGCCCAGACCATGACACTCCCACCACCATGCTTGACTGTAGGCAAGACACATTTGTCTTTGTACTCATCACGTTGTTGCTGCCACACATGCTTGACACCATCTGAACCAAATAAGTTTATCTTGGTGTCATCGGACCACAGGACACAGTTCCAGTAAACCATGTCCTTAGTCTGCTTGTCTTCAGCAACCTGTTTGCAGGTATTCTTGTGCATCATCTTTAGAAGAGGCTTCTTTCTGGGACGACAGCCATGCAGACCAATTTGATGCAGTGTGCGGCATATGGTCTGAGCACTGACAGGCTGACCCCCCCACCCCTTCAACCTCTACAGCAATGCTGGCAGCCTTCATACGTCTATTTCCCAAAGACAACTTCTGGATATGACACTGAGCACGTGCACTCAACTTATTTGGTCGACCATGGCGAGGCTTGTTCTAAACGGAACCTGTCCTGTGAAACCGCTGTATGGTCTTGCCTACCGTGCTGCAGCTCAGTTTCAGGGTCTTGGCAATCTTCTTGTAGCCTAGGCCATCTTAATGTAGAGCAACAATTCTTTTTTTCAGATCCTCAGAGAGTACTTTGCCATAAGGTGCCATATTGAACTTCCAGTGACCAGTATGAGAGAGTGTAAGAGCGATAACACCAAATTTAACACACCTGCTCCCCATTCACACCTGAGACCTTGTAACACTAACGAGTCACATGACACCGGGGAGGGAAAATGGCTAATTGGGCCCAATTTGGACATTTCCACTTAGGGGTGTACTCACTTTTGTTGCCAAAGGTTTAAACATTAATGGCTGTGTGTTGAGTTATTTTGAGGGGACAGCAAATTTACACTGTTACACAGGCTTTACACTCATTACTTTACATTGTAGCAAAGTGTCATTTCTTTAGTGTTGTCACATGTATTGTCATACCAATACAAACAAAAGAAATAAAAATGAGAATGCCTAAACATTTGTAATTGCAATCTGTAATCTGAGCGAAGTGGTGCATTATCTGACAGAAATGCAGGGGTGCCAATATTTTTGCCCATGACTATATATATATATATATATTTATGTATACCTGTATATCTAGTCATATAGTTAGATAGGTATACATATATACTTTACATTAACATTATATATATATCTTTTTTAAGCATACATACAAATTAAACTAGACTTGTCAACCATTTGAAACCATGTACCATCATGCACACAATGGGGCCGAATTATCAAGCTCTGAATGGAACTTGATGTCCCTGTTCCCGCGCGAGCCTTCAGGCTCGCCGGAAACAGCAGTTATGAAGCAGCGGTCTAAAGACCGCTGCTCCATAACTGGTCAGCCTGCTCTGAGGCTGCGGACATAAATCCGCCCGATCCTATACGATCGGGCTGATTGACACCCCCTGCTAGCGGCCAATCTGCAGGGGGCGGCATTGCACAAGCAGTTCACAAGAACTGCTTGTGCAATGATAAATGCCGACAGCGTACGCTGTCGGCATTTATCGATGTGTGGCGGACATGATACACTACATCGTATCATGTCCGTCCGCACTTTAATAAATCAGCATCAATGCCTTAAAGGGACAGTATACACCAATTTTCATATAACTGCATGTAATAGACACTATTATAAAGAATACGATGCACAGATACTGATATAAAAATCCAGTATAAAACTGTTTAAAAACTTACTTAGAAGCTCTCAGTAAGCTCTGTTGAAAAGGTTAGCTCTGTTGAAAAGGTTACTGGAACACCCACTGCAAGTGGGAAATAAGACACTCCCCCTCCCCCTTCTTTTGCATATGAAAAGACCCTTTACACAAACAGGAGCAAGCTGGAGTAGGTATCTGACGGTATTCTCTAAAGTCTAAAAATCAGAGCAAATATAAGCAAAACTATACATTTAAAAAAAACTAAAATCTTTATGGGCTATATAAATAGATCATCTACAAAACATTTATGCAAAGAAAAAAATGAGTGTATAATGTCCCTTTAACTCTGATTAAGAGGTGGCTGAACCATTCAGCACTGCAGGAGGAACCTAGAGATGCTGCTGACATCACCACACATGAGCTGGAAGTCCCAGGCTGCTGCAGGCACAATAAAGAAGCGGGATAATTGGTAAGTATTAAAACCCTTCAATGTCAGCTCCCTTGACTACGAGAAGCCATCAAGACTCACCGTTTCTAAGAGAATTGTCTGCTGTGTCTTGAGGGTATAAAGTTTAAGCATAATTTGTTTTTAAAATAAGGGTCTCTAGGCTATTATAATAGGCCATCAAAAAAGGCATATAGAGACCGCCAAGCTCCCTTGTTTTAAAGCACATAAGCCCCTCTTTAAAAGAAAACTCCTATAAAGGTTTTAATAGTCAGGTGATCACTATCGGCTAGATTTAGAGTTCTGCGGCCAAAGGGGTGCGTTAGCTACGCGTGCTTTTTTTCTCCCACACCTTTTAAATACCGCTGGTATTTAGAGTTCACAGAAGGGCTGCGTTAGGCTCCAAAAAGGGAGCGTAGAGCATATTTACCGCCACTGCAACTCTCGATACCAGCGGTGCTTACGGACGCGGCCAGCTTCAAAAACGTGTTCGTGCACGATTCCCCCGTAGGAAACAATGGGGCTGTTTGAGCTGAAAAAAAACCTAACACCTGCAAAAAAGCAGCGTTCAGCTCCTAACGCAGCTACATTGTTTCCTATGGGGAAACAATTCCTACGTCTGCACCTAACACCCTAACATGTACCCCGAGTCTAAACACCCCTAACCTTACACTTATTAACCCCTAATCTGCCGCCCCCGCTATCGCTGACCCCTGCATATTATTATTAACCCCTAATCTGCCGCTCCGTACACCGACGCCAGCTACGTTATCCCTATGTACCCCTAACATCGCCGACCACTATGTTATATTTATTAACCCCTAATCTGCCGACCCCGCTATCGCTGACACCTGCATATTATTATTAACCCCTAATCTGCCGCTCCGTAAACCGCCGCAACATACATTATAGTTATGTACCCCTAATCTGCTGCCCCTAACACCGCCGACCCCAATATTATATTTATTAACCCCTAATCTGCCCCCCACAACGTCGCTGCCAGCTACCTACAATAATTACCCCTAATCTGCCGACCGGAGCTCACCGCTACTATAATAAATGTATTAACCCCTAAAGCTAAGTCTAACCCTAACACTAACACCCCCCTAAGTTAAATATAATTTAAATCTAACGAAATAAATTAACTCTTATTAAATAAATTATTCCTATTTAAAGCTAAATACTTACCTGTAAAATAAACCCTAATATAGCTACAATATAAATTATAATTATATAGTAGCTATTTTAGGATTAATATTTATTTTACAGGCAACTTTGTATTTATTTTAACCAGGTACAATGCCTATTAAATAGTTAATAACTATTAAATAGTTACCTAGTTAAAATAATTACAAAATTACCTGTAAAATAAATCCTAACCTAAGTTACAATTAAACCTAACACTACACTATCAATAAATAAATTAAATACAATACCTACAATTATCTACAATTAAACCTAACACTACACTATCAATAAATAAATTAAATAAAATACCTACAATTATCTACAATTAAACCTAACACTACACTATCAATACATTAATTAAATACAATATCTACAAATAAATACAATGAAATAAACTAACTAAACTACAAAAAATAAAAAAGAACTAAGTTACAAAAAATAAAAAAATATTTAGAAACATTAGAAAAATATTACAACAATTTTAAACTAATTACACCTACTCTAAGCCCCCTAATAAAATAACAAAGACCCCCAAAATAAAAAAATGCCCTACCGTATTCTAAATTAAAAAAGTTCAAAGCTCTTTTACCTTACCAGCCCTGAAAAGGGCCATTTGCGGGGCATGCCCCAAATAATTCAGCTCTTTTGCCTATAAAAAAAAACATACAATACCCCCCCCCCAACATTACAACCCACCACCCACATACCCCTAATCTAACCCAAACCCCCCTTAAATAAACCTAACACTAAGCCCTTGAAGATCTTCCTACCTTATCTTCACCATGCCAGGTTCACCGATCCGTCCTCCGAAGTCTTGATCCAAGCCTCCGAAGTCTTCATCCAAGCCCAAGCGGGGGCTGGCGATCCATAATCCGGCTGAAGTCTTCTATCAAGCGGCGGCTGAAGAGGTCCAGAAGAGGCTCCAAAGTCTTCATCCTATCCGGGAAGAAGATGAGATCCGGACCGGCAACCACCTTGATCCAAGCGGCATCTTCTATCTTCATCCGATGACGAACGGCTCCATCTTGAAGACCTCCAGCGCGGATCCATCTTCTTCTCCCAAGATGGCGTCCCTCGAATTCCGATTGGCTGATAGGATTCTATCAGCCAATCGGAATTAAGGTAGGAAAATTCTGATTGGCTGATGGAATCAGCCAATCAGAATCAAGTTCAATCCGATTGGCTGATCCGATCAGCCAATCAGATTGAGCTCGCATTCTATTGGCTGTTCCAATCAGCCAATAGAATGCGAGCTCAATCTGGCTGATCGGATCAGCCAATCGGATTGAACTTGATTCTGATTGGCTGATTCCATCAGCCAATCAGAATTTTCCTACCTTAATTCCGATTGGCTGATAGAATCCTATCAGCCAATCGGAATTCGACGGACGCCATCTTGGATGACGTCATTTAAAGGAACCGTCATTCGGTGAGTAGGCGTCGGTAGAAGAGGTTGGATCCGCGTCGGCTGGAAGATGATGGCTCCGGAAGAAAGAAGATTGAAGATGCCGTTGATAGAAGACTTCAGCCGGATCATGGACCTCTTCAGCTCCCGCTTGGATGAAGACTTCATCCGGATCATAGACATCTTCAGCCCCCCAGCTTGGGCTTGGTTCAAGACATCGGAGCCAGGACGGATCGGTGTGATACCCGGCGAGGTGAAGATAAGGTAGGAAGATCTTCAGGGGCTTAGTGTTAGGTTTATTTAAGGGGGGTTTGGGTTAGATTAGGGGTATGTGGGTGGTGGGTTGTAATGTTGGGGGGGTATTGTATGTGTTTTTTTTACAGGCAAAAGAGCTGAATTCTTTGGGGCATGCCCCGCAAAGGGCCCTTTTCAGGGCTGGTAAGGTAAAAGAGCTTTGAACTTTTTTAATTTAGAATAGGGTAGGGCATTTTTTTATTTTGGGGGTCTTTGTTATTTTATAAGGGGGCTTAGAGTAGGTGTAATTAGTTTAAAATTGTTGTAATATTTTTCTAATGTTTGTAAATATTTTTTTATTTTTTGTAACTTAGTTCTTTTTTATTTTTTGTAGTTTAGTTAGTTTATTTCATTGTATTTATTTGTAGATATTGTATTTAATTAATGTATTGATAGTGTAGTGTTAGGTTTAATTGTAGATAATTGTAGGTAGTTTATTTAATTTATTTATTGATAGTTTAGTGTTAGGTTTAATTGTAGATAATTGTAGGTATTGTATTTAATTAATTTATTGATAGTGTAGTGTTAGGTTTAATTGTAACATAGGTTAGGATTTATTTTACAGGTAATTTTGTAATTATTTTAACTAGGTAACTATTTAATAGTTATTAACTATTTAATAGCTATTGTACCTGGTTAAAATAATTACAAAGTTGCCTGTAAAATAAATATTATTCCTAAAATAGCTACAATATAATTATTATTTATATTGTAGCTATATTAGGGTTTATTTTACAGGTAAGTATTTAGCTTTAAATAGGAATAATTTATTTAATAAGAGTTAATTTATTTCGTTAGATTTAAATTATATTTAACTTAGGGGGGTGTTAGGGTTAGGGTTAGACTTAGCTTTAGGGGTTAATACATTTATTATAGTAGCGGTGAGATCCGGTCGGCAGATTAGGGGTTAATAATTGTAGGTAGGTGGAGGCGACGTTGGGGGCGGCAGATTAGGGGTTAATAAATATAATATAGGGGTCGGCGGTGTTAGGGGCAGCAGATTAGGGGTACATAGGGATAATGTAGCTGGCGGTGGTGTACGGAGCGGCAGATTAGGGGTTAAAAAAAATATGCAGGTGTCAGCGATAGCGGGGGCGGCAGATTAGGGGTTAATAAATATAATATAGGGGTCGGCGATGTTAGGGGCAGCAGATTAGGGGTACATAGGGATAACGTAGCTGGCGGCGGTGTACGGAGCGGCAGATTAGAGGTTAAAAAATTTTAATAGAGTGGCAGCGATGTGGGGGGACCTCGGTTTAGGGGTACATAGGTAGTTTATGGGTGTTAGTGTACTTTAGAGCACAGTAGTTAAGAGCTTTATAAACCGGAGTTAGCCCAGAAAGCTCTTAACTCCTGTTTTTTTTCTGCGGCTGGAGTTTTGTCGTTAGATTTCTAACGCTCACTTCAGCCACGACTCTAAATACCGGCGTTAGAAAGATCCCATTGAAAAGATAGGATACGCAAATGGCGTAGGGGGATCTGCGGTATGGAAAAGTCGCGACTGCAAAGTGAGCGTTAGACCCTTTCCTGACTGACTCCAAATACCAGCGGGCGGTAAAAACCAGCGTTAGGACCCTCTAACGCTGGTTTTGACGGCTACCGCCCAACTCTAAATCTAGGCCTAAGGTAATAGTGATCACCTGGCATAATTAAATATGTTT
The DNA here is from genome assembly GCF_027579735.1 of Bombina bombina. Lineage (NCBI taxonomy): Eukaryota > Metazoa > Chordata > Amphibia > Anura > Bombinatoridae > Bombina > Bombina bombina. The sequence goes on along the minus strand of NC_069501.1, from coordinate 782,578,974 downwards.
GGGTTTTTTTGAGCAGGAGCCCCTATGTGCAGATCAAAGTTATCTGTATACACTTAAAGGGACAGTCAACACCAAAATGTTTATTGTTTAAAAAGATAGATAATGCCTTACTACCCATTCCCCAGCTTTGCACAACCAACATTATTTATACTTGATAACGTTTAAACCTCTAAATTTCTGCCTGTTTCTATAGACAGCCTCTTATCACTTTTGTAATAGCTTTTCACACAAGGAGACTGCTAGTTCATGTGGGCCATATAGAGAACATTGTGCCAAACGCCAATTGTTGTGGCAGACACTGCACTAATTGGATAAAATGCAAGTCAATAAATAATAAATAAAAAGTCATCTGATCAGGGGGCTGTCAGAAAAGGCTTAGATACAAGGTAATCACAGAAATAAAAAGTGTATTAATATAACAATGTTGGTTGTGCAACACTGGGGAATGGGTAATAAAGGGATTATCTTTTTAAACAATAAAACATTTTGAGTTGACTGTGCCTTTAATAGCAAAGCTCTTATTATCTGAAGATAAACCCTGCTTCTTTTGGCTAAAGAGTTTAAATAAAAACAGATATGCATTTGTTTACAACCCTGTTTATTAAAATGTTAAAATATGAATTTTTCACAATTTTATTTTATAGATTTGTAATGTCATGATATATACATAAAATAATGGTATAGTTTGAATTTGCTGGGTCTGCTAAAAAAAATTACTATATAATTTGGGTGAGTTTCTCAATGAAAAGTGGGCGTGGAGAGGGTGTGTTTCAGGGTGTGGCTTGGGGAGTGGCTTCTCGTGGCCTCAAAACCATTATGAAATCAATTTTTATATATATATATACCAAATTGAAACCCCAATACCAAGTATAGGCTAGCCGAGAAAATTATTTAGAGAAGATAAACTCAGATTAACAAGCTTAACAGAAAATATAATTGACACTGTTATTCCGTTAAATCACAAACTAACATTTGGGCAACAACTTTACAAAATTATTGGAGCAGTGTTTGGAGATGAGATGGAGATGAGACCGCGCATTACCTGGGATTGCTTGCGGGCATCGTGAACCAGTGTGACCGGACTCGGATAACTAGTGGGGCGGACTGGTGCGCGTGATGTCTTGCCTCTCGCTGCCGCAGGATGTGACGACTCCCCTCCTCGACCCTCTTCCCCCCTCCCACTGTCCCACATCATCCTCCGTCTCTCCTGCAGACTCCACCTACCCGTTTTTTTTTAGTACTCCCGGGCTAAGCGCTCCTCTGGCCAGCTTATTTTTTGTAAAGTCTGTGCTCACTACTGCTTGCTGCACCAGGGGAGCTCTTAGCCCGGGGCATTTGAGGCTAGTTCCGGGACAAGGGACACAGAGCCTCAGACCCGGACTGTCCCGGTAAAACCGGGGCGGGTGGCAATCCTACCTACAGTAGATCTTAAATGAGAAGAGCTAAAAACTCCAATACAGCTCAGCGCAGGGGTGTGAAATGGCTCAGCAGTTAAGGGGTTAAACATCAATTTATAATTATTAATGTGTGTTCTTCATATTCATTGTGAAATAAATCCTTTTTTGGAAGGCCAAATGTTTTAAACAAACATAGCTTTCTGTTTATCAGACATGCTGATTGGGGAGACAGTGTTGTGTAAACAGATTCAATGCTTCCATGTTAATGTTTATTTACTTTGACTTTTTTTGTTGTATTTGGCATTATTAAACTTTGGGAAGTGTAAAGAAAAGATGTTTAGGTGCCCAAGGCCCATATAAGTGTAAAGAAAGCTGATTAAAGGGATATGAAACCCCAAATGTTTCTTTTATGATACAGATAGAACATGCAATTTTAAACAACTTTTTAATTTACTCCTATTATCAAGTTTTCTTCAATCTCTTGGACATCTTTTGTGGAAAAATAAGGATGTAAGCTTAGTTGCCCATTTCTGGAGCACTATATGGTAGCTGTTTTGCAAGAATGTTATTCATTTACAAAAGCACTAGATGGCAGCACTTTTTCCTGTCATGTAGTGCTCCAGATGCCTACCTAGGTATTTCTTCAACACAGGATATCATGGGATTAAAGCAAATTTGCTAATGGAAGTGAATTGGATTTTTTTTTTAAATGGTATGCTTTGTCTGAGGCCCTGATATTCAAAACGTTGACAGTCCATTAGTCTGTTGATATATGCTTAAAAAAAAAAGTGGGCCGAACCTCTTTGCGCTGACGAGTGGCGATGTGTCTCCCTTAGGATATAATAGGGATCACCACTGAACTGCGATGTAGGCGGCAGAGAGGGTTTACAAAAAATAGACTCTGCATTCGCGAAAATAAAAAAAGTTTTAGTGTAGTAGCACTTCAAATTATGCATAAGTATATTCAGGTTCACTGTCACTCTGGGAAATATCGCTATATATATATTATATATATAGCTAAGATGGAGGACAGTGCTTTGAATATTAGAAACCCACAACAATGTTTCCCTATTAAAATACAGGTTACTCCCATGGAACACAAATTATCCAAACCTCTAGCAGATAAATTTATTTATTATTAGGACAATTATTATATTATCATGCACAGGGTCCAACAAAGAAAAAGTGACATTTTGGGCTTAATGCTAGCCCTTATTCATGCTTAACCTTCCCCATATCACCATAACAACTTTCCAACTTACTTTTATAATCTAATTTGCTTTGTTCTCTTGGTATTCTTTGTTGAAAGCTAATTTTTAAGCCGTTGAAGTCCCCCTCTTATTTCAATGCATTTTGACAGCTTTTCTCACAGCTATACAGCACTAGTTCATGTGTGCTATATTAGATAACATTGTGCTCACTCACATGGAGTTACTTATGAGTCAGCACTGATTGGCTAAAATGCAGTCTGTCAAAATAACTGAAATAAGGGGTTTAGATACAAGGTAATCACAGAGGTAAAAAGTGTATTAGTATAACAGTGTTGGTTATGCATAGCTGGAGAATAGGTAATAAAGGGATTATCTATCTTTTTAAACAATAACAATTGTGGAATAGACTGTTTCTTTAATGCTTTTTGTCTCCTTTGCAGCAGTATATTATTAGTTCCTCTAAGGTAAAATGTTGGACTTTGTGTAGCATTGTCTTATACAGTAACTTCAAAATGCATTCTACGTCCCCAACACTATTTGCAATACAGCAATTTCAGAGCAAATAAATAATGTTTGATAATTTTATACTGAGGTAAATTAAAGTAATATCCAGGACAATAAATTATGACTGTTCATTGCAATATTTATTTTAAAACTATGGTAAATTGTATATGTAATTATAATTATTTCCAATTTACTTCTATTATCAAATCTGCTTCATATCTTTTGTAGAAGGAGCAGCAGTGCACTACTGGGAGATAGCTGAACACATTGAGTAAGCCAATGACAAGAGTTATATTTGTGCAGCTTCCACTCAAAAGCTACTTCCCAGCAGTGCATTGTGTTTCTGAGCCTACATAGGTATGCTTTTTAACAAATGATACAAAGAAAACAAAGCAAATTAGATAATAGAAGTAAATTAGAAAGTTATTTAAAATTGTATGTTCTATCTGAATCATAAACATTTTGACTTTACTGTCCCCTTAAATTTGCCTATTAAAATTAGTATTCAGAAACTCTTTATGGTAAAAAAAAAAATTCAATTGAAATTTAAGGGACTTTAAAGTATTTTGTTTGCAATAAAAAGAGGGTGTTTAATATGTATTGCAGTTTCCTTGAAACATGGATGCATCTTTGTTAAAAATAAACTATGGGAGTTATCCTTATCCATAGTTGTCTTCAGTGGTTCATGGGAACTGTAAGGTTTATTACAGTACTTGTAGTAAATATTACTAGAATGCAGCTGTCTTGTTGTCACACTTACCAAATCCAGCAGTGCACCCAACCTTTCTAAAGTTGGCCCTTTTATAAATAGTTATTACATTGCCTGTACCGCTCTGCCAGTCCCTACACTGGTTCTTTGGAGCAGGGCCCTCCTCCAGCAGAATTTGACAATGCTATACAAGTTAATGAGGATAATAATAATTACAATCATCATCATAATCAAATTTCCTTTTTTTGGAAATTTTGAAATAATGAAAATAATATTTTTTTTGGAAGTAATAATGTGTATGGGAAAACATTCAAATAGAATACAATTTGTAAGAAAATATTCATGTGAAGAGTAGATCCATTTTTCATGTCTGTGTGTTAAACAATTGTTTTTTCTTTGTGTATTTGATTAAATATAGCGCTGCCGAATCTGTTGGCGCTCTACAAATAACCAATAATAATAATAAAATAATAATTAAACATAGTGTTTGTAAATCACCAACTCTAGTTAGAGGGACATTTATCTCAAAACTATCATGTAGAGCATTTTTGTTGGGATTCATTGTTCTTTTGTTGTTTTGTAATGAAAAAGGTTAATGGGACACTAAAGTCAAAATTAAATTTTCATGATTAAGATAGAACACACAATTTCTTTCATGTAATTAACAAGAGTCCATGAGCTAGTGACGTATGGGATATACATTCCTACCAGGAGGGGCAAAGTTTCCCAAACCTTAAAATGCCTATAAATACACCCCTCACCACACCCACAAATCAGTTTTACAAACTTTGCCTCCAAGGGAGGTGGTGAAGTAAGTTTGTGCTAGATTCTACGTTGATATGCGCTCCGCAGCAAGTTGGAGCCCGGTTTTCCTCTCAGCGTGCAGTGAATGTCAGAGGGATGTGAGGAGAGTATTGCCTATTGAATGCAGTGATCTCCTTCTACGGGGTCTATTTCATAAGGTTCTCTGTTATCGGTCGTAGAGATTCATCTCTTACCTCCCTTTTCAGATCGACGATATACTCTTATATTTACCATTTCCTCTACTGATTCTCGTTTCAGTACTGGTTTGGCTTTCTACAAACATGTAGATGAGTGTCCTGGGGTAAGTAAGTCTTATTTTCTGTGACACTCTAAGCTATGGTTGGGCACTTTATTTATAAAGTTCTAAATATATGTATTCAAACATTTATTTGCCTTGACTCAGAATGTTCAACTTTCCTTATTTCCAGACAGTCAGTTTCATATTTGGGATTATGCTTTAATTATCATATTTTTCTTACCTCAAAAATTTGACTTTTTTCCCTGTGGGCTGTTAGGCTCGCGGGGGCTGAAAATGCTTCATTTTATTGCGTCATTCTTGGCGCGGACTTTTTTGGCGCAAAAATTCATTTCCGTTTCCGGCGTCATACGTGTCGCCGGAAGTTGCGTCATTTTTTTTGACGTTATTTTGCGCCAAAAATGTCGGCGTTCCGGATGTGGCGTCATTTTTGGCGCCAAAAGCATTTAGGCGCCAAATAATGTGGGCGTCTTATTTGGCGCCAAAAAAATATGGGCGTCGCTTTTGTCTCCACATTATTTCAGTCTCATTTTTTATTTGCTTCTGGTTGCTAGAAGCTTGATGTTTGGCATTTTTTTCCCATTCCTGAAACTGTCTTATAAGGAATTTGATCTATTTTGCTTTATATGTTGTTTTTTCTCTTACATATTGCAAGATGTCTCACGTTGCATCTGAGCCAGAAGATACTACAGGAAAACCTCTGCCTGCTGGATCTACCAAAGCTAAGTGTATCTGCTGTAAACTTTTGGTAGCTATTCCTCCAGCTGTTGTTTGTATTAAATGTCATGACAAACTTGTTAATGCAGATAATATTTCCTTTAGTGATGTACCATTGCCTGTTGCAGTTCCCTCAACATCTAAGGTGCAGAATGTTCCTGATAACATAAGAGATTTTGTTTCTGAATCCATAAAGAAGGCTTTGTCTGTTATTTCTCCTTCTGGTAAACGTAAAAAGTCTTTTAAATCTTCTCTCTCTACAGATGAATTTTTAAATGAACACCATCATTCTGATTCTTTGGACTCTTCTGGTTCAGAGGATTCTGTCTCAGAGATTGATGCTGATAAATCTTCATATTTATTTAAGATGGAATTTATTCGCTCTTTACTTAAAGAAGTACTAATTGCTTTAGAAATAGAGGATTCTAGTCCTCTTGATACTAATTCTATACGTTTGGATAAGGTTTTTAAAGCTCCTGCGGTTATTCCAGAAGTCTTTCCTGTTCCTAATGCTATTTCTGCAGTAATTGCTAAGGAATGGGATAGATTGGGTAATTCATTTACTCCTTCTAAACGTTTTAAGCAATTATATCCTGTTCCGCCTGACAGATTAGAATTTTGGGACAAAATCCCTAAAGTTGATGGGGCTATTTCTACCCTTGCTAAACGTACTACCATTCCTACATCAGATGGTACCTCGTTTAAGGATCCTTTAGATAGAAAAATTGAATCTTTTCTAAGAAAAGCTTATCTATGTTCAGGTAATCTTCTTAGACCTGCTATATCATTGGCTGATGTTGCTGCAGCTTCAACTTTTTGGTTGGAAACTCTAGCGCAACAAGTAACAAATCGTGATTCTCATGATATTATTATTCTTCTCCAGCATGCTAATAATTTCATCTGTGATGCCATTTTTGATATTATTAGAGTTGATGTTAGATTTATGTCTCTGGCTATCTTAGCCAGAAGAGCTTTATGGCTTAAGACTTGGAATGCTGATATGGCTTCTAAATCAACTCTACTTTCCATTTCTTTCCAGGGAAACAAATTATTTGGTTCTCAGTTGGATTCTATTATTTCAACTGTTACTGGTGGGAAAGGAACTTTTTTACCACAGGATAAAAAGTCTAAAGGTAAAAACAGGGCTAACAATCGTTTTCGTTCCTTTCGTTTCAACAAAGAACAAAAGCCTGATCCTTCGTCCTCAGGAGCAGTTTCAGTTTGGAAACCATCCCCAGTCTGGAATAAATCCAAGCCTGCTAGAAAGGCAAAGCCTGCTTCTAAGTTCACATGAAGGTACGGCCCTCATTCCAGTTCAGCTGGTAGGGGGCAGGTTACGTTTTTTCAAAGAAATTTGGATCAGTTCTGTTCACAATCTTTGGATTCAGAACATTGTTTCAGAAGGGTACAGAATTGGTTTCAAGATGAGACCTCCTGCAAAGAGATTTTTTCTTTCCCATGTCCCAGTAAATCCAGTGAAAGCTCAAGCATTTCTGAATTGTGTTTCAGATCTAGAGTTGGCTGGAGTAATTATGCCAGTTCCAGTTCCGGAACAGGGGATGGGGTTTTATTCAAATCTCTTCATTGTACCAAAGAAGGAGAATTCCTTCAGACCAGTTCTGGATCTAAAATTATTGAATCGTTATGTAAGGATACCAACGTTCAAGATGGTAACTGTAAGGACTATATTGCCTTTTGTTCAGCAAGGGAATTATATGTCCACAATAGATTTACAGGATGCATATCTGCATATTCCGATTCATCCAGATCATTATCAGTTCCTGAGATTCTCTTTTCTAGACAAGCATTACCAATTTGTGGCTCTACCGTTTGGCCTTGCTACAGCTCCAAGAATTTTCACAAAGATTCTCGGTGCCATTCTGTCTGTAATCAGAGAACAGGGTATTGTGGTATTTCCTTATTTGGACGATATCTTGGTACTTGCTCCGTCTTTACATTTAGCAGAGTCTCATACGAATCGACTTGTGTTGTTTCTTCAAGATCATGGTTGGAGGATCAATTTACCAAAAAGTTCTTTGATTCCTCAAACAAGGGTAACCTTTCTGGGTTTCCAGATAGATTCAGTGTCCATGACTTTGTCTTTAACAGACAAGAGACGTCTAAAATTGATTACAGCCTGTCGAAACCTTCAGTCTCAATCATTCCCTTCGGTAGCCTTATGCATGGAAATTCTAGGTCTTATGACTGCTGCATCGGACGCGATCCCCTTTGCTCGTTTTCACATGCGACCTCTTCAGCTCTGTATGCTGAACCAATGGTGCAGGGATTACACGAAGATATATCAATTAATATCTTTAAAACCGATTGTTCGGCACTCTCTGACGTGGTGGACAGATCACCATCGTTTAATTCAGGGGGCTTCTTTTGTTCTTCCGACCTGGACTGTAATTTCAACAGATGCAAGTCTCACAGGTTGGGGAGCTGTGTGGGGATCTCTGACGGCACAAGGAGTTTGGGAATCTCAGGAGGTGAGATTACCGATCAATATCTTGGAACTCCGTGCAGTTTTCAGAGCTCTTCAGTTTTGGCCTCTTCTGAAGAGAGAATCGTTCATTTGTTTTCAGACAGACAATGTCACAACTGTGGCATACATCAATCATCAAGGAGGGACTCACAGTCCTCTGGCTATGAAAGAAGTATCTCGAATTTTGGTTTGGGCGGAATCCAGCTCCTGTCTAATCTCTGCGGTTCATATCCCAGGTGTAGACAATTGGGAAGCGGATTATCTCAGTCGCCAAACGTTGCATCCGGGCGAATGGTCTCTTCACCCAGAGGTATTTCTTCAGATTGTTCAAATGTGGGGGCTCCCAGAGATAGATCTGATGGCCTCTCATCTAAACAAGAAACTTCCCAGGTATCTGTCCAGATCCCGGGATCCTCAGGCGGAGGCAGTGGATGCATTATCACTTCCTTGGAAGTATCATCCTGCCTATATCTTTCCGCCTCTAGTTCTTCTTCCAAGAGTAATCTCCAAGATTCTGAGGGAATGCTCGTTTGTTCTGCTAATAGCTCCGGCATGGCCTCACAGGTTTTGGTATGCGGATCTTGTCCGGATGGCATCTTGCCAACCATGGACTCTTCCGTTAAGACCAGACCTTCTGTCTCAAGGTCCTTTTTTCCATCCGGATCTGAAATCCTTAAATTTAAAGGTATGGAGATTGAACGCTTGATTCTTGGTCATAGAGGTTTCTCTGACTCCGTGATTAATACTATGTTACAGGCTCGTAAATCTGTATCTCGAGAGATATATTATAGAGTCTGGAAGACTTATATTTCTTGGTGTCTTACTCATCATTTTTCTTGGCATTCTTTTAGAATACCGAGAATTTTACAGTTTCTTCAGGATGGTTTAGATAAGGGTTTGTCCGCGAGTTCTTTGAAAGGACAAATCTCCGCTCTTTCTGTTCTTTTTCACAGAAAGATTGCTATTCTTCCTGATATTCATTGTTTTGTACAAGCTTTGGTTCGTATAAAACCTGTCATTAAGTCAATTTCTCCTCCATGGAGTTTGAATTTGGTTTTGGGAGCTCTTCAAGCTCCTCCGTTTGAACCTATGCATTCATTGGACATTAAATTACTTTCTTGGAAAGTTTTGTTCCTTTTGGCCATCTCTTCTGCTAGAGGAGTTTCTGAATTATCTGCTCTTTCGTGTGAGTCTCCTTTTCTGATTTTTCATCAGGATAAGGCGGTGTTGCGAACTTCTTTTGAATTTTTACCTAAAGTTGTGAATTCCAACAACATTAGTAGAGAAATTGTGGTTCCTTCATTATGTCCTAATCCTAAGAATTCTAAGGAGAAATCATTGCATTCTTTGGATGTTGTTAGAGCTTTGAAATATTATGTTGAAGCTACGAAATCTTTCCGTAAGACTTCTAGTCTATTTGTTATCTTTTCCGGTTCTAGGAAAGGCCAGAAAGCTTCTGCCATTTCTTTGGCATCTTGGTTGAAATCTTTAATTCATCTTGCCTATGTTGAGTCGGGTAAAATTCCGCCTCAAAGAATTACAGCTCATTCTACTAGGTCAGTTTCTACTTCCTGGGCGTTTAGGAATGAAGCTTCGGTTGACCAGATCTGCAAAGCAGCAACTTGGTCCTCTTTGCATACTTTTACTAAATTCTACCATTTTGATGTATTTTCTTCTTCTGAAGCAGTTTTTGTTAAACTTTATTTTGGGTGTGGATTATTTTCAGCAGGAATTGGCTGTCTTTATTTTATCCCTCCCTCTCTAGTGACTCTTGTGTGGAAAGATCCACATCTTGGGTAGTCATTATCCCATACGTCACTAGCTCATGGACTCTTGTTAATTACATGAAAGAAAACATAATTTATGTAAGAACTTACCTGATAAATTCATTTCTTTCATATTAACAAGAGTCCATGAGGCCCACCCTTTTTTGTGGTGGTTATGATTTTTTTGTATAAAGCACAATTATTCCAATTCCTTATTTTATATGCTTCGCACTTTTTTTCTTATCACCCCACTTCTTGGCTATTCGTTAAACTGATTTGTGGGTGTGGTGAGGGGTGTATTTATAGGCATTTTAAGGTTTGGGAAACTTTGCCCCTCCTGGTAGGAATGTATATCCCATACGTCACTAGCTCATGGACTCTTGTTAATATGAAAGAAATGAATTTATCAGGTAAGTTCTTACATAAATTATGTTTTTAAACAACTTTCCAATTCTCTTTCATTATCTAAATGTGCACAATCTTTTTATATGCACACTTTCTAAGGCACCAGCTCCTACTGAGCATGTGCAAAAATCATAGAATATAAGTATATGCATTTTGTTATTGGCTGATGGCTGTCACATGATGCATTAGGAAAGAAAATGTAGCTAACTTTGACTTTTGTCAGCAAAAAATCTACTACTAATTTGAAATTCAAACTAAATTCTTTTGCATTGTCTCTTTATTATGCATTTATTGGATATGCTATTCTTTTGTGTTTAGTGGTCCTTTAAGATAAAGCTTTGTTCATTAATATTGACAAGCGCATGTTTGTGATCGTCCCTATGTACAGCTTACTCATCAACTGTTAAAGGGGCAGTAAAAAGCATTGTAATTGCATCACTTTTTTGCATTTTACCAATCCATAACATATTAATATTTTTACTATAATAGATAGACACTTTATTTGCTGCAATTGTTTTTCAATTGCCAAACTCCATCCATCATTTTCCTTATTTAAAATTGAGTCTGGAGAAAATTGAGGCTTGCTATGTCATTGTCTTAACAAAATCTCTCCATTGTTTGGTTCAGCAGAAAAGGTAACAACAGGGCCGTGTGACAGAGTATGACTGCAATACTCCCAAAACGTATAAATGACTTAGGAGTCACCAGCACTTTAAAAATCTTATACATTTTTATTAGGAATAATTTGTTACAGCAAAGTTTTTGGGATTTAACCCCTTAATCATTCTAGTGATACAATCTCTTCAAGATACTTTTATATACAATGTTTGGCGCCAAACTGACCTCATAGGGTCCTATGGCTCCAACTAGTGGTGGTTTTCATTAACACTTTATTCATTAAAAAAAACAGTGAAATAAGTATCAGCAATATTAAAAACATAAGGTAACATAATGACAGATGTATTTTTCATTTCTTTGTTTATCTTAATTTATATCTCTAAATTACTGAGTAACATTTAATTTTTGATATAGACTGCAAGCTTTTACATTGTTATTTTATCTATCCATTAAGGATCTTATTTAATTGGAAGTTGATTTAGTGGAAACAAGATAGGTCAAAATCCTTGTTCAGGCCTTTAGGAATTAGTGTATCAAAATGGTGAATCCACCACATCCCACGTTGTTTAAGTAGTTTTTCCCTATTTATGCCATTTCTTTGTATCTTAACCTGTTCTATAATTTGCCATCTCAATTGGCTAATGGCATGTCCTTTTTCCAAAAAATGTTTGGACAAGGGTGCCTCAATGTTCTTCCTTCTTATATTAGAACAATGTTGGCTAAGCCTCTCTCTGATCTTTTGGGTGGTCTCTCCCAAATAGACCAAAGAGCATGGACATTTGATTAAGTATATTACAAAGCTGCTGTTACACGTATTATACCCCTCAACATTATAACATTTTCCATTTTGAGGATTAAATATTTTTTTCCCTTTTATAATAGAGTTACAGCTGGCACAATTTAGACAAGGATAATTGCCATGCCTTTTTGTTCCTATGTATGATTGTTTCTCCACTCTATTGGGTCCTATATCAGATCTTACTAAGTGGTCTCCAATATTTTTGACCCTTCTATAGGCCATCATGGGAGTTTTTTTAAATAGATCTATGTTAAGGTTACAATCTTTCAGCACATGCCAATTTTTTCTGATGGCTTTGCTAATAACATTGCTATATGGATTATGCTGTGTAACAAATACCAATCTATTTGTGTCCTTATCTTTATTAGTTTTAATTGAGGGGCTTTGTATTTACTTAACCTTCTCTTTTAATTTATGTGAGTAACCTCTTTTTTCAAATTTCTTGGCCATTTCCTCTAATCTTATTTTACACAATTCCTCATTATTACTAATTCCAAAAGGCCTGAACAAGGATTTTGACCTATCTTGTTTCCACTAAATCAACTTCCAATTAAATAAGATCCTTAATGGATAGATAAAATAACAATGTAAAAGCTTGCAGTCTATATAAAAAATTAAATGTTACTCAGTAATTTAGAGATATAAATTAAGATAAACAAAGAGATGAAAAATACATCTGTCATTATGTTACCTTATGTTTTTAATATTGCTGATACTTATTTCACTGTTTTTTTTAATGAATAAAGTGTTAATGAAAACCACCACTAGGTGGAGCCATAGGACCCTGTGAGGTCAGTTTGGCGCCAAACATTGTATATAAAAGTATCTTGAAGAGATTGTATCACTAGCATGATTAAGGGGTTAAATCCCCGAAACGTTGCTGTAACAAATTATTCCTAATAAAAATGTATAAGATTTTTAAAGTGCTGGTGACTCCTAAGTCATTTAGGGCCGTTTCTAGGGGCGGGCAGACTGGGCAGTGGCCCGGGGCGCATTAGGGAGCAGTAGGGAGCACTTTAAAAAAAAATATATATATATTTTTTTTTAAAATATGTTAAAGTGGCAGTGCTTGCTTGATAAACTACTGGTATAGCAAATGTTAAAATACACAGATCACAAGCAAATACATTATATATATATATATATATATATATATATATATATATATATATATATATATATATATATATATATATAATATATATATATATATATATATATATATATATATATATATATATATATTTGAAAGGAAGCTGTTATGTTAATTGGCTGCATTGGATGTCAATCATACTAATAGAGCAACAAGATCACAGTGGGGGGGGGGGGGGGGTTAAGACCGGATAACTACTTAGAGTTAAAACTGAAAAAAAAAACCTGAAAGTAAAAAAGAGAGGAATCACTCTGAGGAAAGCAGTCTCCTATCTCACTGATCTGTGTCACTAAAGAGGTGATGTTTTATGCATATGACAGATTATACATGGTCTTTACATAATGATATGTACATATTTTTTGTTTTACTGAGCTAATTTAAAAAGGTGCTTTATAAAAATTTCCATATACTAAGGAACAGGTTTTCTGTTAAAGGGACAGTATACACTCATTTTCATATAACTGCATGTAATAGACACTACTATAAAGAATACGGTGCACAGATACTGATATAAAAATACAGTATAAAACTGTTTAAAAACTTACTTAGAAGCTCTCAGTTTAGCTCTGTTGAAAGGGTAGCTGGAAAGCCCACTGCAAGTGGGAAATAAGACACTTCCCCCCTCCCCCTTCTTTTGCATATGAAAAAACCCTTTACACAAACAGGAGCAAGCTGGAGTAGGTAGCTGACGGTATTCTCATAAAACCTTGGGGCTTGGTTAGGAGTTTAGAATCAGAGCAATGTTATTTAAAAATAAGCAAATCTAACTATACATTTAAAAAAGCTATATAAATAGATAATCTACAAAACATTTATGCAAAGAAAAAAATTAGTGAATAATGTCCATTTAAGGACTGTTGAATAAAAAAAAATCTTTTTGACATTATGCCTTTTTTTAAAAAATTTATTTACTTACGCCTAGATTTAGAGTTCTGCGGTAGCCGTCAAAAGCAGCGTTAAGGGGTCCTAACGCTGCTTTTGGCCACCCGCTGGTATTTAGAGTCGTGTAGGTAAGGGTCTAATGCTCACTTTCAAGCCGCGACTTTTCCATACCGCAGATCCCCTTACACCAATTGCGTATCCTGTCTTTTCAATGGGATCTTCCTAACGCCGGTATTTAGAGTCTTGGCTGAAGTGAGCAGTAGACCCTCTACTGACAAGACTCCAGCCGCAGAAAAAAGTCAGTAGTTAAGAGCTTTCTGGGCTAACGCCGGTTTATAAAGCTCTTAACTACTGTGCTCTAAAGTACACTAACACCCATAAACTACCTATGTACCCCTAAACCGAGGTCCCCCCACATCGCCGCCACTATAATAAAAAATTTTAACTCCTAATCTGCTGACCGAACACCGCCGCCACCTACATTATCCCTATGAACCCCTAATCTGCTGCCCCTAACATCGCTGACACCTATATTATATTTATTAACCCCTAATCTGACCCCCCCAACGTCGCCGCTACCTAACTACACTTATTAACCCCTAATCTGCCGACCGGACCTCGCCGCTACTATAATAAATGTATTAACCCCTAAAGCTAAGTCTAACCCTAACCCTAACACCCCCCTAAGTTAAATATAATTTTAATCTAACAAAATAAATTAAATATTATTAACTAAAGTATTCCTATTTAAAGCTAAATACTTACTTGTAAAATAAACCCTAATATAGCTACAATATAACAAATAATTATATTGCAGCTATTTTAGGATTTATATTTATTTTACAGGCAACTTTGTATTTATTTTAACTAGGTACAATAGCTATTAAATAGTTATTAACTATTTAATAGCTACCTAGTTAAAATAATTACAAAATTACCTGTAAAATAAATCCTAACCTAAGTTACAATTAAACCTAACACTACACTATCAATAAATAAATTAAATAAATTAACTACAAGTACCTACAATTAAATACACTAAACTAAATTACAAAAAATAAAAAAAGATTACAAGAATATTAGGCTAATTACACCTACTCTAAGCCCCATAATAAAATAAAAAAGCCCCCCAAAATAATAAAGGTCCCTACCCTATTCTAAATTAAAAAGTAACCAGCTCTTTTACCAGCCCTTAAAAGGGCTTTCTTTCATGTAATTAGCAAGAGTCCATGAGCTAGTGACGTATGGGATATACATTCCTACCAGGAGGGGCAAAGTTTCCCAAACCTTAAAATGCCTATATATACACCCCTCACCACACCCACAATTCAGTTTTACAAACTTTGCCTCCGATGGAGGTGGTGAAGTAAGTTTGTGCTAGATTCTACGTTGATATGCGCTCCGCAGCAAGTTGGAGCCCGGTTTTCCTCTCAGCGTGCAGTGAATGTCAGAGGGATGTGAGGAGAGTATTGCCTATTTGAATGCAGTGATCTCCTTCTACGGGGTCTATTTCATAGGTTCTCTGTTATCGGTCGTAGAGATTCATCTCTTACCTCCCTTTTCAGATCGACGATATACTCTTATATATACCATTACCTCTGCTGATTCTCGTTTCAGTACTGGTTTGGCTTTCTACAAACATGTAGATGAGTGCCCTGGGGTAAGTAAATCTTATTTTCTGTGACACTCTAAGCTATGGTTGGGCACTTTGTTTATAAAGTTCTAAATATATGTATTCAAACATTTATTTGCCTTGACTCAGAATGTTCAACTTTCCTTATTTTTCAGACAGTCAGTTTCATATTTGGGATAATGCATTTGAATTAATAATTTTTTCTTACCTTCAAAAATTTGACTCTTTTTTCCCTGTGGGCTGTTAGGCTCGCGGGGGCTGAAAATGCTTCATTTTATTGCGTCATTCTTGGCGCGGACTTTTTTGGCGCAAAAATTCTTTTCCGTTTCCGGCGTCATACGTGTCGCCGGAAGTTGCGTCATTTTTTGACGTTATTTTGCACCAAAAATGTCGGCGTTCCGGATGTGGCGTCATTTTTGGCGCCAAAAGCATTTAGGCGGCAAATAATGTGGGCGTCTTATTTGGCGCTAAAAAATAAGGGCGTCGCTTTTGTCTCCACATTATTTCAGTCTTATTTTTTCATTGCTTCTGGTTGCTAGAAGCTTGTTCTTTGGCATTTTTTCCCATTCCTGAAACTGTCATTTAAGGAATTTGATCAATTTTGCTTTATATGTTGTTTTTTCTCTTACATATTGCAAGATGTCTCACGTTGCATCTGAGTCAGAAGATACTACAGGAAAATCGCTGTCTAGTGCTGGAGCTACCAAGCTAAGTGTATCTGCTATAATTTTTGGTATCTGTTTTTCCAGCTGTTGTTTGTATTGCATGTCATGACAAACTTATTAATGCAGATAAAATTTCCTTTAGTACTGTTACATTACCTGTTGCTGTTCCGTCAACATCTAATTTTCAGAGTGTTCCTGATAAACATAAGAGATTTTATTTTTACATCCATTAAGAAGGCTATGTCTGTTATTTCTCCTTCTAGTTTACATAAAAGTCTTTTAAAACTTCTCTTTTTTCAGATGAATTTTTAAATGAACATCATCATTCTGATACTAATAATGGTTCTTCTGGTTCAGAGGTTTCTGTCTCAGAAGTTGATGCTGATAAATCTTTGTATTTGTTCAAGATGGAATTTATTCGTTCTTTATTTAAAGAAGTATTAATTGCATTAGAAATAGAGGATTCTGGTCCTCTTGATACTAAATCTAAACGTTTAAATAAGGTTTTTAAAATCTCCTGTAGTTATTCCAGAAGTGTTTAATCTCCCTGATGCTATTTCTGAAGTAATTTCCAGGGAATGGAATAATTTGGGTAATTCTTTTACTCCTTCTAAACATTTAAGCAATTATATCCTGTGCCATCTGACAGATTAGAGTTTTTTTGGGACAAAATCCCTAAGGTTATGGGGCTGTCTCTACTCCTGCTAAATGTGCTACTACTCCTACGGCAGATAGTAATTCATTTAAGGATCCTTTAGATAGGAAAATTGAATCCTTTCTAAGAAAAGCTTACTTATGTTCAGGTAATCTTCTTAGACCTGCTATATTTTTAGCGGATGTTGCTGCAGCTTCAACTTTTTGGTTAGAAGCTTTAGCGCAACAAGTAACAGATCATAATTTTATAGCATTATTATTATTCTATAACATGCTAATAATTTTATTGGTGATACCATCTTTTGATATCATTAGAGTTGATGTCAGGTATATGTCTCTAGCTATTTTAGCTAGCAAAGCTTTATGGATTAAACTTGGAATGCTGATATGTCTTCTAAGTCAACTTTGCTTTCCCTTTCTTTCCAGGGTAATAAATTATTATCTCAACTGTTTCTGGAAGGAAGGGAACTTTTTTACCAAAGGATAAAAAATCTAAGGTAAATTTAGGTCTAATAATCATTTTCGTTCCTTTCCTCACAATAAGGAACAAAAGCCTGATCCTTCATCCTCAGGAGCGGTATCAGTTTGGAAACTATTTCCAGTTTGGAATATATCCAAGCCTTATAGAAAACCTATAGCCAGCTCCTAAGTACCCATGAAGGTGCGGACCTTATTCCAGCTCAGCTGGTATGGGGCAGATTACGTTTTCTTCAAAGAAATTTTGATCAATTCCGTTCTCAATTTCTGGTTTCAGAACATTGTTTCAGAAAGGTACAGAATTGGCTTCAGTTAAGGCCTCCTGCTAAGAGATTTTTTTCTTTCCCGTGTCCCAGTTAACACAGCAAAGGCTCAGCATTTCTGAAATGTGTTTCAGATCTAGAGTTGGCTGGAGTAATTATGCCAGTTCCAGTTCTGGAACAGGGGCTGGGGTTTTATTTTATCTCTTCATTGTACCAAAGAAGGTCAATTCCTTCAGACCAGTTCCGGATCTATCAATATTGAATCGTTATGTAAGGATACCAACATTCAAGATGGTTACTGTAGGACTATCCTGCCTTTTGTTTAGCAAGGGCATTATATGTCTACAATAGATTTACAGGATGTGTATCTGCATATTCCGATTCATCCAGATCACTTTTAGTGTCTGAGATTCTCTTTTTAGACAAGCATTACCAGTTTTTTTGGCTCTACCGTTTGGCCTAGCCTCAGTTCCAAGAATTTTTTTCAAAGGTTCTCGGTGCCCTTCTTTCTGTAATCAGAGAACAGGGTTTTGGTATTTCCTTATTTGGACAATATCTTGGTACTTGCTCAGTCTTCTCATTTTCGAAGAATCTCATACGAATCGACTTGTGTTGTTTCTTCAAGTTCATGGTTGGAGGATCAATTTACCAATCAGTTCATTGATTCCTCAGACAAGGGTAACCTTTTTTAGGTTTCTAGATAGATTCAGTGTCTATGACTCTGTCCTTGTCAGACAAGAGAAGTTTAACATTGATATCAGCTTGTCAAAACCTTCAGTCACAATCATTCCCTTTGGTAGCCTTATGCATGGAAATGTTGGGTCTTAGGACTGCCGCATCAGATGCGATCTCCTTTGCTCGTTTTCACATGCGACCTCTTCAGCTCTGTATGCTGAACCAATGGTGCAGGGATTACTCAAAGATATCTCAATTAATATCTTTAAACCGATTTTACGACACTCTCTGACATGGTGGACAGATCACCATCGTTTAGTTCAGGGGGCTTCTTGTTCTTCCGACCTGGACTATAATCTCAACAGATGCAAGTCTTACAGGTTGGGGAGCTGTGTGGGGGTATCTGACGGCACAAGGGGTTTGGGAATCTCAGGAGGTGAGATTTCCGATCAATATTTGGAACTCCATGCAATTTTCAGAGCTCTTCAGTCTTGGCCTCTTCTGAAGAGAGAGTTGTTCATTTGTTTTCAGATAGACAATGTCACAACTGTGGCATACATCAATCATCAAGGAGGGACTCACAGTCCTCTGGCTATGAAAGAAGTATCTCGAATTTTGGTTTGGGCGGAATCCAGCTCCTGTCTAATCTCTGCGGTTCATATCCCAGGTATGGACAATTGGAGAGCGGATTATCTCAGTCGCCAAACGTTGCATCCAGGAGAATGGTCTCTTCACCCAGAGGTATTTCTTCAGATTATTCAAATGTGGGAACTTCCAGAAATAGTTCTGATGGCTTCTCATCTAAACAAGAAACTTCCCAGGTATCTGTCCAGATTCCGGGATCCTCAGGCGGAGGCAGTGGATGCATTATCACTTCCTTGGAAGTATCATCCTGCCTATATCTTTCCGCCTCTAGTTCTTCTTCCAAGAGTAATCTCCAAGATTCTGAAGGAATGCTCGTTTGTTCTGCTGGTAGCTCCGGCATGGCCTCACAGGTTTTGGTATGCGGATCTTGTCCGGATGGCCTCTTGCCAGCTGTGGACTCTTCCGTTAAGACCAGACCTTCTGTCTCAAGGTCCTTTTTTCCATCTGGATCTGAAATCCTTAAATTTAAAGGTATGGAGATTGAACGCTTGATTCTTGGTCAAAGAGGTTTCTCTGACTCTGTGATTAATACTATGTTACAGGCTCGTAAATCTGTATCCAGAGAGATATATTATAGAGTCTGGAAGACTTATATTTCTTGGTGTCTTTCTCATCATTTTTCTTGGCATTCTTTTAGAATACCGAGAATATTACAGTTTCTTCAGGATGGTTTAGATAGGGTTTGTCCGCAAGTTCCTTGAAAGGACAAATCTCTGCTCTTTCTGTTCTTTTTCACAGAAAGATTGCTATTCTTCCTGATATTCATTGTTTTGTACAAGCTTTGGTTCGTATAAAGCCTGTCATTAAGTCAATTTCTCCTCCTTGGAGTTTGAATTTGGTTCTGGGGGCTCTTCAAGCTCCTCCATTTGAACCTATGCATTCATTGGACATTAAATTACTTTCTTGGAAAGTTTTGTTCCTTTTGGCCATCTCTTCTGCCAGAAGAGTTTCTGAATTATCTGCTCTTTCTGGTGAGTCTCCTTTTCTGATTTTTCATCAGGATAAGGCGGTGTTGCGAACTTCTTTTGAATTTTTACCTAAGTTGTGAATTCCAACAACATTAGTAGAGACATTGTGGTTTCTTCATTATGTCCTAATCCTAAGAATTCTAAGGAGAAATCGTTGCATTCTTTGGATGTTGTTAGAACTTTGAAATATTATGTTGAAGCTACTAAGTCTTTCCGAAAGACTTCTAGTTTATTTGTTATCTTTTCCGGTTCTAGAAAGGCCAGAAAACTTCTGCCATTTCTTTGGCATCTTGGTTGAAATCTTTAATTCATCTTGCCTATGTTGAGTCGGGTAAAACTCCGCCTCAGAGGATTACAGCTCATTCTACTAGGTCAGTTTCTACTTCCTGGGCGTTTAGGAATGAAGCTTCGGTTGATCAGATTTGCAAAGCGGCAACTTGGTCCTCTTTGCATACTTTTACTAAATTCTACCATTTTGATGTATTTTCTTCTTCTGAAGCAGTTTTTGGTAGAAACGTACTTCAGGCAGTGGTTTCAGTTTGAATCTTCTGCTTATGTTTTTTCATTAAAATTTTATTCTGGGTGTGGATTATTTTCAGCAGGAATTGGCTGTCTTTATTTTATCCCTCCCTCTCTAGTGACTCTTGTGTGGAAAGATCCACATCTTGGGTAATCATTATCCCATACGTCACTAGCTCATGGACTCTTGCTAATTACATGAAAGAAAACATAATTTATGTAAGAACTTACCTGATAAATTCATTTCTTTCATATTAGCAAGAGTCCATGAGGCCCGCCCTTTTTTGTGGTGGTTTTGATTTTTTTGTATAAAGCACAATTATTCCAATTCCTTATTTTATATGCTTTCGCATTTTTTTCTTATCACCCCACTTCTTGGCTATTCGTTAAACTGAATTGTGGGTGTGGTGAGGGGTGTATTTATAGGCATTTTAAGGTTTGGGAAACTTTGCCCCTCCTGGTAGGAATGTATATCCCATACGTCACTAGCTCATGGACTCTTGCTAATATGAAAGAAATGAATTTATCAGGTAAGTTCTTACATAAATTATGTTTTTTGCGGGGCATGCCCCAAAGTAATCAGCTCTTTTGCCTGTAAAAAAACACACAATACCACCCCACAACATTACAACCCACCACCCACACACCCCTACTCTAACCCAAACCCCCCTTAAATAAACCTAACACTACCCCCCTGAAGATCTCCCTACCTTGAGTCGTTTTCACCCAACCGGGCCGAAGTCTTCATCCGATGGGGCAGTAGAGGACATCCAGACCAGCAGAAGTCTTCATCCTATCCAGGTAGAAGAGGACATCTGGACCGGCAGACATCTTCATCCAAGCGGCATCTTCTATCTTCAGCCATCCGATGAGGAGCGGCTCCATCTTCAAGACCTCCGGTGCGGAACATCCTCCTTCCCCGACGACTACCCGACAAACGAAGGTTCCTTTAAGTGATGTCATCCAAGATGGCATCCCTCGATTTCTGATTGGCTGATAGGATTCTATCAGCCAATCGGAATTAAGGTAGGAAAAATCTGATTGGCTGATTGAATCAGCCAATCAGATTCAAGTTCAATCGGATTGGCTGATCCAATCAGCCAATCAGATTGAGCTTGCATTCTATTGGCTGTTCCGATCAGCCAATCGGAATTCGAGGGACGCCATCTTGGATGACGTCACTTAAAGCAACCTACATTCATCGGGTAGTCGTTGGAGAAGGAGGATGTTCCACGCCGGAGGTCTTGAAGATGGAGCCGCTCCTCCATCTTCAAGAAGATGCCGCTTGGATGAAGATGTCTGCCGGTCCGGATGTCCTCTTCTGCCCGGATAGGATGAAGACTTCTGCCGGTCTGGATGTCCTCTTCTGCCCCATCGGATGAAGACTTTGGCCCGGTTGGGTGAAGACGACTCAAGGTAGGGAGATCTTCAGGGGGGTAGTGTTAGGTTTATTTAAGGGGGGTTTGGGTTAGAGTAGGGGTATGTGGGTGGTGGGTTTTAATGTTGGGGGGTGGTATTGTGTTTTTTTACAGGCAAAAGAGCTGATTACTTTGGGGCATGCCCAACAAAAAGCCCTTTTAAGGTCTGGTAATAGAGCTGTTAACTTTTTTAATTTAGATTAGGGTAGGGAAATTTTTTAATTTTGGGGGGCTTTGTTATTTTATTAGGGGGCTTAGAGTAGGTGTAAATAGCTTAAAATTCTTGTAATCTTTTTTTATTTTTTGTAATTTAGTGGGGGGGTTTTTTGTAATTTAGTTTAGTTTATTTAATTGTAGGTAATTGTAGGTAATTTATTTAATTAATTTATTGATAGTGTAGTGTTAGGTTTAATTGTAACTTAGGTTAGGATTTATTTTACAGGTAATTTTGTAATTATTTTAACTAGGTAGCTATTAAATAGTTATTAACTATTTAATAGCTATTGTACCTAGTTAAAATAAATACAAAGTTGCCTGTAAAATAAATATAAATCCTAAAATAGCTACAATATAATTATTCGTTATATTGTAGCTATATTAGGGTTTATTTTACAGGTATTTAGCTTTAAATAGGAATACTTTAGTTAATAAGATTTAATTTATTTCGTTAGATTAAAATTATATTTAACTTAAGGGGGTGTTAGGGTTAGGGTTAGGGTTAGACTTAGCTTTAGGGGTTACTACATTTATTAGAGTAGCGGCGAGGTCCGGTCGGCATATTAGGGGTTAATAAGTGTAGGTAAGGTAGCGGCGACGTTGGGGGGGCAGATTAGGGGTTAATAAATATAATATAGGTGTTGGCGATGTTAGGGGCAGCAGATTAGGGGTTCATATGGATTATGTAGGTTGCTGTGGTGTACGGAGCGGCAGATTAGGGGTTAATAATATAATGCAGGTGTCAGCGATAGCGGGGGCGGCAGATTAGGGGTTAATAAGTGTAAGGTTAGGGGTGTTTAGACTCGGGGTACATGTTAGGGTGTTAGGTGCAGACTTAGAGAGTGTTTCCCCATAGGAAACAATGGGGCTGCGTTAGGAGATGAACGCTGTTTTTTTGCAGGTGTTAGTTTTTTTTTCAAACCAAACTGCCCCATTGTTTCCTATGGGGGAATCGTGCATGAGCACGTTTTTCCAGCTAGCCGCTACCGTAAGCAACGCTGGTATTGAGAGTTGAAGTGGCGGTAAATATGCCTGTACGCTCCCTTTTTGGAGCCTAACGCAGCCCTTCAGAGAACTTTAAATACCAGCGTTGTTTAGAAGCAGCGCTAGAAAAAAAAGACGTGTAGCTAAAGCACCCCTTTGGCCGCAAAACTCTAAATCTAGGTGTTATTGTTTAATAAAGGTTAAAGGGACAGTATACACTCATTTTCATATAACTGCATGTAATAGACACTACTATAAAGAATAAGATGCACAGATAATGATATAAAAATCCAGTATAAAACTGTTTAAGAACATACTTAGAAGCTCTCAGTTTAGCTCTGTTAAAAAGGTATATGTAAAGCCCACTTCAAGTGGGAAATAAGACCCTCCCTCCTTCCCCCTTTTTCTGCATATGAAAAGATCCTTTACCCAAACAGGAGCAAGCTGGAGTAGGTATCTGACAGTATTCTCATAACACTTTGGGACTTGTTTAGGAGTCTGAAAATCAGAGCAATGTTATTTAAAAATAAGCAAAACTATACATTTTTTAAAAAAACAACTTTATGGGCTTTATAAATAGATCATCTACAAAACATTTCTGCAAAGAAAAAATTAGTGTATAATGTCCCTTTAATAGTGATGGGTGTATGTGTCATTTACTCCATAATGACAATGGCAAGTTTTCAAAAACTCACATGTGAGTGCTTGTGTCTGCTATTACTGCCTGTGTGTGTGTGTGTGTGCCTATCTATCCATGCCTGTGTGTGTGTGTCTGCTATTACTGCCTGAGTGTGTGTATTCCTATCACTGCCTGTGTGTGTGTATCTGCCTATTACTGCCTGAGTGTGTATATGCCTATCTATCCCTGCCTGTGTGTGCATGTCTCTGTCTATTACTGCCTGTGTGTGCATGTCTCAGTCTATTACTACCTGTGTGTGTGTACAAGCATATCTATCCCTGCCTGTGTGTGCATGTCTCTGTCTATTACTGCCTGTGTGTGCATGTCTCTGTCTATTACTGCCTGTGTGTGTGTACATGCCATATCTATCCCTGCCTGTGTGTGCATGTCTCTGTCTATTACTGCCTGTGTGTGCATGTCTCTGTTTATTACTGTCTGTGTTTGAATGTCTTTGTTTATTACTGTCTGTGTGTGCATGTCTCTGTCTGTTACTGCCTGTGAGTGCATGTCTCTGTCTGTTACTGCCTGTGTGTGCATGTCTCTGTCTATTACTGAGTCTGTGTGTGTGCCTATCTATTCCTGCCTGTGTGTGTCTGCTATTACTGCCTGAGTGTGTGTATGCCTATCTATCAATGCCTGTGTGTGTGCATGTCTCTGTCTATTACTGCCTGTGTGTGCATGAATGTATATTACTGCCTGTGAGTGCATGAATGTCTATTACTGCCTGCAGGGCCGTCTTTAACACAGGGCAAAAGGGGCAGCTGCCCAGGGCCCAGTCTCTGTTGAGGGGCCCAAGAGTCCTAAAAAAAATTTTTTTTTTTTTTTTTTTTTATGGTTCATACCTGACTGCTGATGTGACATGGGGAACACACACATTCAGTCCTAATACTGTCACAGTCAAAAGTACTCTGTTTATATATTTTTTAAAAACTGTGCCAGACCGTGCCGGTGTCATGTGCCATGCCAAGCTATTGCCATGTGCTGTTTTAGATGTGCACTGTGCAGCACTGAATGCAAAGCCCTAACTCAGCATCCAGCCATTCCCACTGCATCAGAAAAGGTCCTACTTGTTACCAGGTAACTGCTCTGGTTGTGGGAATTGTTTCTGGGTAGGGCTGACTGTAGGTGCATGCAGCAGAAAGCTGGAGCGGCAGGTACGTGAGGATTTGAGCATCTGTGCAGCTGCATACACTGCTCTCTTCAGTCTTGAGGCTGTGTGACTCATCTCACACTGTATCCATGCAGCCTTGGACAGACAGACAGCATCCAGTCTGCTGGTCCCCTTAGCCCTGCTCTTTCTGCTGTGGCCCTAAGATTAACTAACTGAAGTTTGTTAGGGGAACAGTGCTTTGTAGAATGGTGTCAGTGGGAAGAATAAGTGAGTGCGCACACGCCCCCTCCCCATGCAGCATTGTCTAGTGCAGGGTGAGAGGGAACTTGTTCTTAGCAAAGAAGTGACATGTGCTGCTGTGGCTGATGTATAGTGCCATGCTGATACTTCACACATTAATGTAAGGTTTATTTTTATAGTTTTTATTTTCTCTCTGTCTCCGATTTTACAGCTTCCCATAGTAGTTCTGCTGTTCTAGTTTGTAAACTTATATTTGTCTGCACCTCCATGCTTCCTCCTCAGTCTTTACCTTGCTTTGCTCCTGTTGGCTGCCCTAAATCTCTTTAAACAGCTAACCTCACACCAGAATCACATTCAAAAGAATATTAAATGAATCCACAGTGGAGGAATTTATATATTTATTTACTTATTAGTACTGCTTAGGTCCAGTTCACATATTGCAATTTATTTCATTTTTTTTAAATGATTAGCCCAGCAGTGGATGATCCACCGCTGGGCTTATATTTAAAAAAAATTAAAAAAAAAATTGATTTAGTTGTTTTTTGGGATGTTGGGGTGGAGAGCAAAATTGCATGGGGTAGGGGGGGGGCCCAAGAAAATTTTTACCCAGGGTCCAGTCAATATTAAAGACGGCCCTGACTGCCTGTAAGTGCAGGCTGGACAGATAGCTCAGCTTGCTAATGCACTGTGGCTGAGCTCTGTAGCAACCCGAGGGTTGCAGTTTCAATCCCTGGCAAGGTCCACTAAGCCTTTCATCCTTCCAAAGTCGATAAAATGAGCAGCACCTTGAGACCCTTACAGATGATTAGCCGCGCTTTACAAGTACCCAATACATACATATATGT
Source organism: Bombina bombina (assembly GCF_027579735.1). Lineage (NCBI taxonomy): Eukaryota > Metazoa > Chordata > Amphibia > Anura > Bombinatoridae > Bombina > Bombina bombina. The sequence continues at coordinate 782,553,276 of NC_069501.1, read as the reverse complement.
CTCTGACTGTGAGTACGTCTCAGTCTATTACTGTCTGTGAGTGCATATCTCTGTCTATTACTGCCTGTGTGTATAGTATATTTGAAAAATAAACAGCTATTACAGTTCTTTATCAAATTATTTATGTGCAAATATCTCATAGACTTTAATAGTGAATTTTGTAACTTTTCTAAATAATTGGAATAGACCCCTAAATATGTTACAAATACACCCAGTGACATATTGCAATACTTTAGAAAATCTTACCTGATTACTTTTTTGCAAAGTTCAACTTTAAAGTCTATTGGACGTTTTGTAGATACATTTTGGATAAGAATTTAAAGGGATTTATATGCATTAAACAAATAAATATGCATAGCTATAAGGAAAAGTATAAATATAATGGCAATTAGTAAAAGATATAAAGATATTTTTAAATAATATCAGTATATTTGGAAAAACCATTGTAGTAGAAATAGGATATATTTAAAGGGATAGGAAAATCAAAATTAAACTTTCATAATTCAGGATACATCAGACAAGACAAAAAATGTTCTTGTTCTCTTGGTATCCATTGTTGAAAAGCATATGTACATATCCTTAGCAGCAGCAATGCACTACTAGGAGCTAACTGGTGGTTGGCCGCAACACACATTTGTCTCTTGTCATTTGCTAACCAGATCTGTTCAGCTAGGTCCCAGTAGTGCACTGCTGCTTTGGAGCTGACCTCTAAATGACACAGTGACATGCAAGGTCTAGGAGGGGGACTTTAGAATCTGTGAGGGGGGCGCATTTTGGAATTTGCCCTGGGATCCAGATTCTCTAGAAACAGCCCTGGGTAACAAAATGCAAATTTGGGAGCGATGTGTTGACCTACCATGTGCCCTTACAGTTTTTGGGACTGGAAAATCTTCAATTTTTCAGCTTTAATTACAAGAAAAGGGAGTAAAATAAACAATGAAAGTATATTGCAAAGCTATTATGCTATACACAATTAAGAATTGTATGCTTACATTTAAAAACTATCCCTTAAAGGAACATTAAACACTTTGAGATTGTAATAAAAAATGATAAACTGTATATATAAAAATACTTTGCAATATACTTTTAGCGCTGCGGAATCTGTTGGCGCTCTACAAATACCTGATGATGATAATAATAATAATAATACTTTTATTATATGTTTCGTCCCCTTTTCCTGTAATTCTATTCTGAAATTGTGAGCTTTTCAGTTCCTGTTAGAAATGGAAGTGCAGAACACTGTTATATACCCCACAGCAATTAGCTGCACACTCTAGTGACCATTTATAACCCTCCCTAATTGGCCACAGCAGAGAAAGAAACCTAAGTTACAACATGGCAGCACCCATTGCTTTATAGGCACTAAAAGTTTACACTTATTTTGTCAATATTTAAACAGCTAATGAAACTTTAAAAAATACACCTACATGTTATTCTCAGACTAATATTTTCTTTAAATGCATCATTTATTTTAGTGTTTAATGTCCCTTTAAAGGTGAAAGTCACACACTCAACCATTCAAATATTTTTTAACCCATTAACATCTATTCAAAACAAGTAATATATTTAAAATGACATCTTTTAGAAATAAAATAATTAGTGTCCCTTTAATATTAATTATGTATTGGTATTGTTTTTGTTTTTTTTAATTATTGCTGCTTTTTATAGCATTTATTTTTGTTACTTTTTAGGATTAACTCAAGTTGGAATAAAAGACCTTTATTTTTAAAAGATTGTAGAAATATGACTATATTTAATTTATTTAGGGCTATTAAATAGCAGCATTATGTCTTGTAACACCTATACAGGAACCCGTAAGATGGAGTACAAAGGAAACAGCTGGCATGAAACCTGCTTTATTTGCTCTCGATGCCAACAGCCCATTGGAACCAAAAGTTTCATCCCCAAGGAAAACCAAAGTTTCTGTGTGCCTTGTTATGAAAAACAATTTGCCATGCACTGTGCTCAGTGCAAGAAGGTATGTGTAATTAAGAATATATTCTATTCATTATTAAAGGGACAGTCTAGTCAAAATCAAACTTTCATGATTCAGATAAGGCATGCAATTTTTTTTATTTTATTTTTTTAAATTCCTTTTTATTGTTGGAGGCGAAGCAACCACAGGAAAATTGACAAGTATAAAATCATTTAAGCATAACATACAGATCTTCGAGTAAACAAAGCATTACATTGATCTTCATGTACCATCTTTGCAATGCCAGTTAGAATATTCTATGGAGAGATCCTGAGCAAGTCAGTCCGGCATGCAATTTTTTTATTTACTTTTGCCATCAAATTTGATTTGTTCTCTTGGTGTTCTTTGTTGAAAGCTAAACCTAGGTAAGCTTGTATGGTAATTTCTAAGCCTTTGAAATCCGCCTCTTATCTTAGGGCTTTTTGACAGTTTTCACAGCTAGATAGTGCTAGTTCATGTGTGCTATCTAGATAACATTGGGCTCACTACCGGGAAGTCAGCACTGTGTGGCTAAAATGCAAGTCTGTCAAAAGAACTGAAATAAGGTGGCAGTCTGCAGAGCATGAGATACAAGGTAATCGCAGAATTAAAAAGTATATTAACCCCTTCATCAATATGGACATATATAAATATATGTCTTGCGGTACTTTGCTCATCATACCGCAAGATATATATACTGTATATGTCAGAGTTTCAGAAAGCTCCAGCAGTCTCGGCTGTTAAGTTACAGCCGAGAGCTGGAGTTCCTGAGCTCCAGTCATCTGCCTGCATATGGAACCGGAGCGCGAACAGTGCTCCTATTCCATATGAGGGCAGATGCCAGATCGTTACACAAAGTGACACTGTCTGTGTCACTGTGTGTAACGATCATCTGGTGGTGTCGGTAGGAGGTCCGGGAAGGAATCCGGGAGGCAGGTGGGCGGCCCAGCAACGGAGGAGGGAGGAAGGAGGGAGAGGGGGGACCCTACACACAAAAAATAAAATGAGAGGGAGGGAAGGGGCACTACGCAACAGAAAATGGAGGGGTTGAGTGTGTTAATGGATCCCAGAGAAGCTTTTACAATAATTTGTGCCATGATTGCACAAGTAGTATGTAAATAATTTCAGTGAAAATCCCAAAGTTTGTGAATTTTTTTTTTTTATTTGATCGCATTTGGCGCTGAAATGGTGGCGTAAAATATACCAAAATGGACCTAAATCAATAACTTGGTTTGTCTTCTTAAAATATATAACATAATTTATGTAAGAACTTACCTGATAAATTAATTTCTTTCATATTGGCAAGAGTCCATGATCTAGGGACGTATGGGATATACAATCCTACTAGGAGGGGCAAAGTTTCCCAAACCTCAAAATGCCTATAAATACACCCCTCTTCACACCCACAATTCAGTTTAATGAATAGCCAAGTAGTGGGGTGATAGAAAAAGAAGTTAAAAAAGCATCAAAAAAGGAACTGGAAATATAATTGTGCTTTATACAAAAAAAACATAACCACCATAAAAAGGGTGGGTCTCATGGACTCTTGACAATTGAAAGAAATTAAGTTATCAGGTAAGTTCTTACATAAATTATGTTTTCTTTCATGTAATTGGCAAGAGTCCATGAGCTAGTGACGTATGGGATAGTAATACCCAAGATGTGGTACTCCACAGAAGAGTCACTAGAGAGGGAGGGATAAAAATAAAAACAGCCATTTTTCACTGAAAAAATTTAATCCACATCCAAAAAAATAAGTTTTTCTCATAATTAAAAAGAAAAAACTTAAAACATAAGCAGAGGAATTAAACTGAAACAGCTGCCTGAAGAACTTTTCTACCAAAAACTGCTTTCGAAGAGGCAAATACATCAAAACGGTAGAATTTAGTAAATGTATGCAAAGAAGACCAAGTTGCTGCTTTGCAAATCTGATCAACTGAAGCTTCATTCTTAAAAGCCCACAAAGTGGAAACTGAACCAACAGAATGAGCAGTGATTCTCTGAGGCGGGGCCTGACCCAACTCCAGTCCAAATAAGCCTGATGAATCAAAAACTTTAACCAGGATGCCAAAGAAATGGCAGAAGCTTTTTGACCTTTCCTAGGACCAGAAAAGACAACAAATAGACTAGAAGTCTTCCGGAAATCTTTAGTAGCTTCAACATAATATTTCAAAGCTCTTACAACATCCAGAGAATGTAAGGATCCCTCCAAAGAATTCTTAGGATTAGGACACAAAGACGGAACAACAATTTCTTTATTGATGCTGTTAGAATTCACAACTTTAGGTAAAAAATTAAATGAAGTCCGCAAAACTGCCTTATCCTGATGGAAATTTAGAAAAGGAGACTCACAAGAAAGAGCAGATAGTTCGGAAACTCTTCTAGCAGAAGAGATAGCCAAAAGGAACAACACTTTCCAAGAAAGTAGTTTAATATCCAAAGAATGCATAGGCTCAAAAGGAGGAGCCTGTAAAGTCTTCAAAACCAAATTAAGACTCCAAGGAGGAGAGATTGATTTAATGACAGGCTTAATACGGACCAAAGCCTGTACAAAACAGTGAATATCAGGAAGCTTAGCAATCTTTCTGTGAAATAAAACAGAAAGAGCAGCAATTTGTCCCTTCAAGGAACTTGCAGACAAACCTTTATCCAAACCATCCTGAAGAAACTGTAAAATTCTAGGAATTCTAAAAGAATGCCAGGAGAATTTATGAGAAGAACACCATGAAATATAAGTCTTCCAAACTCAATAATAAATCTTCCTAGAAACAGATTTACGAGCCTGTAACATAGTATCAATCACTGAGTCAGAGAAAACTCTATGACTAAGCACTAAGCGATCAATTTCCATACCTTCAAATTTAACGATTTGAGATCCTGATGGAAAAACGGTCCTTGAGACAGAAGGTCTGGTCTTAAAGGAAGTGGCCAAGGTTGGCAACTGGACATCCAGACAAGATCCACATACCAGAACCCGTTAGGCCATGCTGGAGCTGCCAGAAACACAAACAATTGTTCCATGATGATCTTGGATATCACTCTTTGAAGAAGAACTAGAGGCGGGAACTTTTTGGTAAATTGATCCTCCAAGCATGTCTTTGAAGAAACAACACTAGTTGATTTGTGTGAGATTCGGCAGAATGTAAAGACTGAGCTAGTACCAAGATATCGTCCAGATAAGGAACACCGCAATACCCTGTTCTCTGATTACAGAGAGTAGGGCACCGAGAACCTTTGAAAAACTTCTTGGAGCTGTCTCTAGGCCAAAAGGAAGAGCAACAAATTGGTAATGCTTGTCTAGAAAAGACAAAACGAAATGGATGGCGCTGGTCTTGCAGAATGTTAAGTTTCTGATAATAGATAGAAATGGACTTGATGTGCAAGTTAAAATCTGTTGCAATAATGTGCAATATACTCACTCCTTAAGTAACGTGAGTCCTGCTTCTATGGTATATCCCTCTGTAATATGTCCCTCTCCAAAGGCAACAACAGGGAGGTTTTCAACAAAGGGCTGGAAAAGGATTGGAACCTCATCAGCAGTAAAATGAAACTTTAAATTGAAGAAACAAGTAGTAACTTACTTATCCAAAATAGCAAGTCCGGCTCGTCACAGCGAAATGATTGCCAAGTAGTGAGATAAAAAATGTTTTATTGTAGCTCTACGCGTTTCAACGCTTAAGCGTCTTTTTCAAGAGCAATAAAAGACAATAAAAACAAGTAACAGTTTGTATGATGCTGTGACAAAGTAGCCGGCTTTTATACAAATGTATCCATGTTCCAATTTCCTGTCTGTGGCAGGAAATTGGACTCACATAATAGAAACAGAATAAAAAGTACAAATTCCTACTAAATGTTTAGGCCCAACCTTGTTTTTTAAAATGTTGAATCTTTTTATGTCGCTCATTTAACTTTTAAATATTAACTTTATATTAGGTTCGGCATAAACATGAACAATAAGAATAAAAGTGACCAATCAGTGCATTACTTAGCATTTTTATCCAATGAGAAGACAGAGTTAGATAAAGTCCCCATTCGAGTATTTCTTGAATTTCATTTCCCTTTAAGGTCCGCTTAAAGTTCACGTGCTATTTTTAGCCAATCCCATGATGTTAGAAGATTTTCCGTGGATTTATGACGTCGTATGGGCTCGTTAGTCACGTGTTCTTTCTGACGAATCAGTGAGGACGTTTTTCCTTTGTGGCTTTAACCAAATATTCCGTTATAGGGAATTGCGATTATACATTTCTATGAATAGAAAATAGAACAGCGGCAGTATCCATTCTAAACACCAATACAATTGAAAATTATCTATGACAATTTTATATGTAATTTGATAGTACGAGAAATATGTGCAAAGATGTTTTGCGCTGTGCGGACTTTAATGTATGTGAATACATGTGAATGAGAATTTAATTCTAATCACTAAATGGTACTTTCCAAAGTTTTCCTTCTATGAAGGATACTTTTACGGCAACCTTAAATTACATATAACTCAGTAACATCGACATTTATGCAATGGTATATCCAGAAAAATACTTTGCAAACACATTAAAGACTGTATTATCAATTTGAATCGTATGAAAAGGGAATTTAAAAAATTTCTCTTTATATTATTAAACCCTTTGAGGAAATTTAGAGAGGGCAACATTTATCCGTTCAACTCATATAGGGATAAAAAATATAGTGCCTTTATATTTTATCATAACCTTATAGCTTTCCTACGTTAAAAAATGAATGAAAAGAGAAGTTATGTGTGCTAGTTAATATTTTATGTTACCTAATTTGAATATGAATACATTTGTGAAATAGATACAATTTTTATGTAACCTTAATTTTGTGTTATCTAATATAAATGTGCTAAATACATTTAGTATAATAATACCAGTGGCGTGACTAATAAATTGGCTTTCTAAATTGTGTACAATAAGGAAACAAAAATAAAAGTAAAATAAAAATAATAATAAAATATTATTAATAAAAATGAAAAATATTGTGTAAACTCAATAAAGTGATATTATATGTGACTAAATAAATTACCTTAACAGTAGTAAATAATTACTTCATATATTAAAAGAATTCTCTATCTCTAATGGAATTAGTTTAAATAAAAGCTGCTATTCGAATATCTTTGTTGAGCCCCCAATGATTGTAAGTTCTTAGTGTGTGAATCCACCATAGTTCCCTCCTGTTTAACTCATCATCCAAATTCCCTCCTCTCCAATGAGTGGTTACCTTTTCTATCCCTATCCATGAAAAATTCTTAAAATCAAATTTGGTGCAAGTGTTGCAATGTGAAGGGACACCATGATCTTCATGCCTCTTATCTATTTTGTTAAGGTGTTCTAAAATACGAGTCTTGAGAAATCTGGTTGTTTGTCCTAAATATTGGATCTGACAATTGCATTGTAATAGATAGATCACGTTCTGAGTCTTACATGTAATAAAATGTTTAATTATATAGGTCTTTCCCGTTACAGAGGAAGTAAAAGTTTTATGGGTTCTTTTTGTGTAATTGCATCCTTTACATTTTCCACAAGTATAGAATCCTTGTAAGTTAGATATACTCAAAGGTGGTTTGGGGGCCATGCCTTTAATTAAAGAAGGGGCCAACTTTTGTTTAAAATTACTACCTCTTCTATATGTGATCTGGGGTTTATTGGGTATGATATTACTTAACAATTCGTCATTCTGTAAAATATGCCAGTGTTTTTTGATTATTTTATTGATTTGATGGTGCCCTGAATTAAAAGTTGTAACAAATCTGGGGAAGGAGGATTGTTGATTTATTGTAGTTTTATTTTTTGCCAAAATTAGATTGCGATCCTGATTTTTAATTAACTGTCTATCTATCTCAAGAATACTTGAAGAGTAGCCTTTTTGTAAAAATCTCTTTTTAAGTAATAATGATTGTTCTTCGTAATCTTCTATTTGATCACAATTTCTCCTGATGCGTTTGAATTGTCCTCTAGGAATAGCCTTTAACCATGATGGGTGGTGTTGACTGTCATGCTGGATGTATGTGTTTGCATCACATTCCTTGAAGTGTGTTTTCGTGTGTATATGTCCATCAACCGTTGTGATGGACAAATCTAAAAAAATAGCTTTGGTGTTATTTATTTCTGGGGTCAAAATAATATTCATATTGTTTTTGTTTAAATCATTAACAAATTGTTGGCAATTTTCTATATTTCCCCTCCAAATGCAGAGGACATCGTCGATGTACCTCCGCCATGTCACCAGGTTCGCCCCAGCCACGTCATTGGACCATACATATAGGTGTTCAAAATGGTCCATGTAAATATTGGCGTAGCTGGGGGCGAACCTGGTGCCCATGGCGGTACCGCAAACTTGTAAATATTGTGAATCATTGAACCAGAAAAAATTGTGAGTTAGCATGAAATCTATAGCTACCAAAATAAAATCTAACATTTTTTCAGATAAATTAGGATCTTGAGTTAGTTTCCATTTGATGGCTGTTAATCCTTTTTGATGGTCTATTATGGAATATAATGATGTAACATCCATGGTAGCCCATAAAAAATCGGGTTTCCATTCTAATTGTTTAATAATGTTGAGTACATTGGTGGTATCTTTTAAATATGATTTTGAATTTTGTGCATAAGGCTGTAAAAAATAATCTATAAATGCAGATAAATTAGAAGTTAATGAATCTATGCCACTAATGATTGGGCGACCTGGGGGTTGTAGAGGATTTTTGTGTAATTTTGGCAAGAAATAAAAAATTGGAGTTTTTGAATTGGTTTTAAACAAAAAATCATATTCTTTTTCATTGATAACTTCTCTGTCTAAAGCTGTTGTCAATAATTCTTGTAATTCCTGACTGAATTCTTTTTTGGGAGAGTGGTTTAGAATATGATAAGTGTTAGTGTCTGAAAGAATTCTGTTAGCTTCTTGTAAATAAAAGGCTCTATCCATAATGACTACCCCTCCCCCCTTATCGGCTTCCTTTATAACGATGTCCTCTCTCTTGTTAAGTGCTTTTAAAATTTCAGATTCTGTTTTAGATAAATTGTAATGTTTTGGTTGGTGTCTCAAATTTTCTATGTCTTTCATAATTAGTTTCCCAAAGACATCTATACAAGGCCCTTTAAAATGGCTGGGATAGAACTTTGATGGATTTTTAAATTTGCTCCTCGGGTCGCTCTCAGGAGGTGTATAACTTAAAGTTTCTTTTTTAACAAAGAAACGTTTAATAGTTAAATTTCTGATGAATTTCTGGGCGTCTATGAATAATTGAAAAGTATTTACTCCTTGGGTTGGGACAAATTTAAGTCCTTTGGCTAATACCCGTGTTTCTTGTTCACTGATTGGCTGTGATGACAGATTATATATCTTACTTAAAAATGTCTTGTTCTCATGTGTCTTGCCTCCACCTCCCCTTCTCCCCCTGACTGATTTGGTGTTCTTTCTCGTTTTCTTGGGTTGGCTCTGTTGTCCTGATTCCTGAAATGTGGGGTGTATCTTTCTGTTGATGCGGTGGGGCTGTCTTGATTCCTGAACTGTGGGGTATGTCTGTCTACTGGTGTGTTGGGACTGTCCTTCTGTAGAGGGGCAAATCTGTTGTTTTGGGGCCAATGTTGGTTGGTGTGAGATGTTGCTTTGTGTTTGTCCCAATTTTGATTGGATGGAAAAGGGTAAGAATCTTTACCCCACAGTTCAGGAATCAAGACAGCCCCACCGCATCAACAGAAAGATACACCCCACATTTCAGGATGTAGGACAACAGAGCCAACCCAAGAAAACGAGAAAGAACACCAAATCAGTCAGGGGGAGAAGGGGAGGTGGAGGCAAGACACATGAGAACAAGACATTTTTAAGTAAGATATATAATCTGTCATCACAGCCAATCAGTGAACAAGAAACACGGGTATTAGCCAAAGGACTTAAATTTGTCCCAACCCAAGGAGTAAATACTTTTCAATTATTCATAGACGCCCAGAAATTCATCAGAAATTTAACTATTAAACGTTTCTTTGTTAAAAAAGAAACTTTAAGTTATACACCTCCTGAGAGCGACCCGAGGAGCAAATTTAAAAATCCATCAAAGTTCTATCCCAGCCATTTTAAAGGGCCTTGTATAGATGTCTTTGGGAAACTAATTATGAAAGACATAGAAAATTTGAGACACCAACCAAAACATTACAATTTATCTAAAACAGAATCTGAAATTTTAAAAGCACTTAACAAGAGAGAGGACATCGTTATAAAGGAAGCCGATAAGGGGGGAGGGGTAGTCATTATGGATAGAGCCTTTTATTTACAAGAAGCTAACAGAATTCTTTCAGACACTAACACTTATCATATTCTAAACCACTCTCCCAAAAAAGAATTCAGTCAGGAATTACAAGAATTATTGACAACAGCTTTAGACAGAGAAGTTATCAATGAAAAAGAATATGATTTTTTGTTTAAAACCAATTCAAAAACTCCAATTTTTTATTTCTTGCCAAAATTACACAAAAATCCTCTACAACCCCCAGGTCGCCCAATCATTAGTGGCATAGATTCATTAACTCCTAATTTATCTGCATTTATAGATTATTTTTTACAGCCTTATGCACAAAATTCAAAATCATATTTAAAAGATACCACCAATGTACTCAACATTATTAAACAATTAGAATGGAAACCCGATTTTTTATGGGCTACCATGGATGTTACATCATTATATTCCATAATAGACCATCAAAAAGGATTAACAGCCATCAAATGGAAACTAACTCAAGATCCTAATTTATCTGAAAAAATGTTAGATTTTATTTTGGTAGCTATAGATTTCATGCTAACTCACAATTTTTTCTGGTTCAATGATTCACAATATTTACAAGTTTGCGGTACCGCCATGGGCACCAGGTTCGCCCCCAGCTACGCCAATATTTACATGGACCATTTTGAACACCTATATGTATGGTCCAATGACGTGGCTGGGGCGAACCTGGTGACATGGCGGAGGTACATCGACGATGTCCTCTGCATTTGGAGGGGAAATATAGAAAATTGCCAACAATTTGTTAATGATTTAAACAAAAACAATATGAATATTATTTTGACCCCAGAAATAAATAACACCAAAGCTATTTTTTTAGATTTGTCCATCACAACGGTTGATGGACATATACACACGAAAACACACTTCAAGGAATGTGATGCAAACACATACATCCAGCATGACAGTCAACACCACCCATCATGGTTAAAGGCTATTCCTAGAGGACAATTCAAACGCATCAGGAGAAATTGTGATCAAATAGAAGATTACGAAGAACAATCATTATTACTTAAAAAGAGATTTTTACAAAAAGGCTACTCTTCAAGTAGTCTTGAGATAGATAGACAGTTAATTAAAAATCAGGATCGCAATCTAATTTTGGCAAAAAATAAAACTACAATAAATCAACAATCCTCCTTCCCCAGATTTGTTACAACTTTTAATTCAGGGCACCATCAAATCAATAAAATAATCAAAAAACACTGGCATATTTTACAGAATGACGAATTGTTAAGTAATATCATACCCAATAAACCCCAGATCACATATAGAAGAGGTAGTAATTTTAAACAAAAGTTGGCCCCTTCTTTAATTAAAGGCATGGCCCCCAAACCACCTTTGAGTATATCTAACTTACAAGGATTCTATACTTGTGGAAAATGTAAAGGATGCAATTACACAAAAAGAACCCATAAAACTTTTACTTCCTCTGTAACGGGAAAGACCTATATAATTAAACATTTTATTACATGTAAGACTCAGAACGTGATCTATCTATTACAATGCAATTGTCAGATCCAATATTTAGGACAAACAACCAGATTTCTCAAGACTCGTATTTTAGAACACCTTAACAAAATAGATAAGAGGCATGAAGATCATGGTGTCCCTTCACATTGCAACACTTGCACCAAATTTGATTTTAAGAATTTTTCATGGATAGGGATAGAAAAGGTAACCACTCATTGGAGAGGAGGGAATTTGGATGATGAGTTAAACAGGAGGGAACTATGGTGGATTCACACACTAAGAACTTACAATCATTGGGGGCTCAACAAAGATATTCGAATAGCAGCTTTTATTTAAACTAATTCCATTAGAGATAGAGAATTCTTTTAATATATGAAGTAATTATTTACTACTGTTAAGGTAATTTATTTAGTCACATATAATATCACTTTATTGAGTTTACACAATATTTTTCATTTTTATTAATAATATTTTATTATTATTTTTATTTTACTTTTATTTTTGTTTCCTTATTGTACACAATTTAGAAAGCCAATTTATTAGTCACGCCACTGGTATTATTATACTAAATGTATTTAGCACATTTATATTAGATAACACAAAATTAAGGTTACTTAAAAATTGTATCTATTTCACAAATGTATTCATATTCAAATTAGGTAACATAAAATATGAAATACTTTTAACTAGCACACATAACTTCTCTTTTCATTCATTTTTTAACGTAGGAAAGCTATAAGGTTATGATAAAATATAAAGGCACTATATTTTTTATCCCTATATGAGTTGAACGGATAAATGTTGCCCTCTCTAAATTTCCTCAAAGGGTTTAATAATATAAAGAGAAATTTTTTAAATTCCCTTTTCATACGATTCAAATTGATAATACAGTCTTTAATGTGTTTGCAAAGTATTTTTCTGGATATACCATTGCATAAATGTCGATGTTACTGAGTTATATGTAATTTAAGGTTGCCGTAAAAGTATCCTTCATAGAAGGAAAACTTTGGAAAGTACCATTTAGTGATTAGAATTAAATTCTCATTCACATGTATTCACATACATTAAAGTCCGCACAGCGCAAAACATCTTTGCACATATTTCTCGTACTATCAAATTACATATAAAATTGTCATAGATAATTTTCAATTGTATTGGTGTTTAGAATGGATACTGCCGCTGTTCTATTTTCTATTCATAGAAATGTATAATCGCAATTCCCTATAACGGAATATTTGGTTAAAGCCACAAAGGAAAAACGTCCTCACTGATTCGTCAGAAAGAACACGTGACTAACGAGCCCATACGACGTCATAAATCCACGGAAAATCTTCTAACATCATGGGATTGGCTAAAAATAGCACGTGAACTTTAAGCGGACCTTAAAGGGAACTGAAATTCAAGAAATACTCGAATGGGGACTTTATCTAACTCTGTCTTCTCATTGGATAAAAATGCTAAGTAATGCACTGATTGGTCACTTTTATTCTTATTGTTCATGTTTATGCCGAACCTAATATAAAGTTAATATTTAAAAGTTAAATGAGCGACATAAAAAGATTCAACATTTTAAAAAACAAGGTTGGGCCTAAACATTTAGTAGGAATTTGTACTTTTTATTCTGTTTCTATTATGTGAGTCCAATTTCCTGCCACAGACAGGAAATTGGAACATGGATACATTTGTATAAAAGCCGGCTACTTTGTCACAGCATCATACAAACTGTTACTTGTTTTTATTGTCTTTTATTGCTCTTGAAAAAGACGCTTAAGCGTTGAAACGCGTAGAGCTACAATAAAACATTTTTTATCTCACTACTTGGCAATCATTTCGCTGTGACGAGCCGGACTTGCTATTTTGGATAAGTAAGTTACTACTTGTTTCTTCAATTTAAAGTTTCATTTTACTGCTGATGAGGTTCCAATCCTTTTCCAGCCCTTTGTTGAAAACCTCCCTGTTGTTGCCTTTGGAGAGGGACATATTACAGAGGGATATACCATAGAAGCAGGACTCACGTTACTTAAGGAGTGAGTATATTGCACATTATTGCAACAGATTTTAACTTGCACATCAAGTCCATTTCTATCTATTATCAGAAACTTAACATTCTGCAAGACCAGCGCCATCCATTTCGTTTTGTCTATTGCTTATACAGTCCTTGGGGAGAGACTGAGGAAGGGCAGCGGTCACTTTATTTAACAAGGAGAGTATTGTTTTTAGTACATTGTGTTGAGCATATTCTTTGTTAACATCTTTTTGTTTGCTACACACATTTCTGCACAGTTGTCTAGAAAAGAGAATCTCAAAAAACTATAGTGGTCTGGATGAATCGGAATATGAAGATATACATCCTGTAAATCTATCGTGGACATATAATGACCTTGCTGAACAAAAGGCAGAATAGTCCTTATAATCATTATTTTGAAAGTTGGCACTCTTACAAAACGATTCAAAATTTTCAGATCCACAACTGGCCTGCATGAATTTTCTTTCTTTGGGACAATGAATAGATATGAATAAAACCCCAGACCCTGTTCCTGAAATGGAACTGGTATGATTACCCCTGAAAGCTCTAGATCTGAAACAAACTTCAGAAAAACCTGAGCCTTCACTGTATTTGCTGGAACGTGTGAGAGAGAAAATCTTCTCACAGGAGGCCTTACTCTGAAACCATTGATTTTGGACAGAATCTGCCCAAATATTTTGGAAAAATTTTAATCTGCCCCGCACCAGCAGAGCTGGAATGAAGGCCGCACCTTCATGCAGACTTGGGGGCTGGCTTTGGTTTCTTAAAAGGCTTGGATTTATTCCAACTTGAAGAAGGTTTCCAATTGGAACCAGATTATTTGGGGGAAGGATTGACTTTCTGTTCCTTATTTTGTCGAAAAGAACGACAATGATTAGAAGCTTTAGATTTACCCTTAGATCTTTTATCCTGAGGTAAAAAAATTCCCTTCCCCCCAGTGACAGTTAAAAAAAATTTAATCCAACTGAGCACCAAATAAATTGTTACCTTGGAAAGACAGAGACAGTAATCTAGACTTGGATACCATGGCATGTATTTATCAAGCATTCAACCACAAATACGCTGGAATTCCGCAGCGTATTTGTGGTGAGCCTGATTTGCCTTAGTTATCAAACCCTACAGACCAGCAAAAGTAGAATTTAGTGACGTAACATACGATCCGCCGGTCCCAGATCGATGGTTGCGTCACTACAGATGTTCCAAATGCAAGTTCGGCACTATCTGACTACTTTTGCTAGTTATCAAATAACTAGCAGGTATGCTCGGCACTTTTCCGGCCCAGCGTACCTGGTTTTCAATCCGCCGCCCTGGAGGCAGCGGATGCCATAGGAATCAATGGGAGTCGGAAAGCAGCGAGAGCTTATGTTCGCTGCTGCCCGATATCCCATTGATTCCTATGGGAACGTCTACACCTAACACCCTAACATGTACCCCGAATCTAAACACCCCTAATCTGCCCCCCCTACGATAATAACTATTAATAACTATTTAATAACTATTGTACCTAGTTAAAATAAATACAAACTTGCCTGTAAAATAAAAATAAATTAACTATTAGTTATATTGTAGCTATCTTAGGGTTTATTTTATAGGTAAGTATTTAGTTTTAAATAGGAATAATTTATTTTGATTTATTTAAATTATATTTAAGTTAGGGGGTGTTAGGGTTAGGGTTAGACTTAGGTTTAGGGGTTAATACATTTAATATAGTGGCGGCGGTGTAGGGGGGCAGATTAGGGGTTAATAAATATAATGTAGGTGGTGGTGGGCTCCAGGAGTGGCGGTTTAGGGGTTAAACACTTTATTTATTTGCAGCGGGGTCCGGGAGTGGCAGGATAGGGGTTAATAATTTTATGTAGGTGGCGGCGGTATAGGGGGCGGAAGGTTAGGGGTTAATACGTATAATGTAGGTGGCGTGGCTCCGTGAGTGGTGGTTTAGGGGTTAATACATTTATTAGAGTTGCAGTGGGCTCTGGGAGCGGCGGTTTAGGGGTTAATAACTTTATTTAGGTTCGGCGGGGTCCGGGAGCGGCGGTATAGGGGGTAAACAGTATAGTATAGTGTGGGTGTTTAGTGACAGGGTACCAAGAAAGCTGAAAAAAAGCCGAAGAGCAGCGAGATCGATGACTGTTAGTTAACAAAAGTCTGTTGCTCATCGCACCGTACTTGGTGCGCGGCTTTTTGACAGCTTTTTTGGTAACTTTGGAGAACATATTCAGGTCCGCGGCAGCGATGTTAGGCGATCTTAGGACACCGTATTGGTGCCGTCGAATGCAAGAAAGACGACGGCTTGATAAGTAGATGCCCATGTCAGCATTCCAATATTTGAGCCACAAAGCTCATAGATTTTACATTAATATTGATGATATCAAAAATAGCATCACAGATAAAATGATTAGCATGTTGAAGAAAGTGAACAATGCTAGACAAATCAGAATCTGTTTCCTGTTGCGCTAAGCTTTTCAACCAAAAAGTTGATACAGCTGCAACATCAGCCATGGATATAGCAGGTCTAAGAATGTAGCCAGAAAATAAATAAGCTTTCCTTAGATAAGATACAAGTTTCATATCTAAAGGATCCTTAAAAGAAGTACTATCTTCCATAGGAATAGTAGCACGTTTGGCAAGAGTAGAAATAGCCCCATCAACTTAAAATCCAATCTAACTGCTGGCAAAGGATACAAATTTTTAAACCTAGAAGAAGGAATAAAAGAAGTACCAGGCCTATTCCATTCCTTTGAAATCATATCAGAAATAACATCAGGAACTGGAAAAACCACTGGAGTAACCACAGGAGGTTTATAAACAGAATTTAAACGTTTACTAATTTTAGTATCAAGAGGACTAGTTTCCTCAATATCCAAAGTAATCAACACCTGTTTTAACAAGGAACAAATATACTCCATATAAAAGAGATAAGTAGATTTGTCAGTGTCAATATCTGAGGTATCTTCTGAACCAGATAGACCCTCATCAGAGGAGGATAATTCAGTATGTTGTCGGTCATTTGAAATTTTATCAACTTTATGAGAAGTTTAAAAAGACCTTTTACATTTATTAGAAGGCAGAATAGCAGACAAAGCCTTCTGAATCGCATCAGCAATAAAATCTTTTATATTCACAGGGATATCATGTACATTAGATGTTGAAGGAACAACAGGCATTGTACTAGTACTGATGGATACATTATCTGCATGTAAAAGCTTATCATGACAACTGATACATACTACAGCTGGAGATATAATCTCCGGTAACTTACAACACATAAACTTAGCTTTGGTAGAACTGTTATCAGGCAGCAGGGTTCCAACAGTGGTTTCTGAGACAGGATCAGATTGAGACATCTTGCAAATGTAAGCGAAAAAACAACAACATATAAAGCAAAATTATCCATTTTCTTATATGGCAGTTTCAGGAATGGGAAAAAATGCAAACAGCTTAGCCCTCTGAGCATTAAAAAGGCAAGAGGCATATAGGAAGTGGAGTTTAAATAATTAAATTATTTGGCGCCAAGTATGAAGCACAACGCAAAATGAAAATTGTTTGGCGCTAACAACATCCGGAAATGACGCAACTCGCGTAATGGCAGATGCAACCTTGTGCAAGGAAACCTGGTGTCAACTAAGACGCCGGAAATGATGAATTTGCGTCACCGAACGTACCTTCGTGCCAAAAAAATTCTCGCGCCATAATAAATAAATAGCAGCATTTTGCGACCTCACAAGCCTAATTATGCCCGCGAAAATTAATGAAAAAGTAGTCGATTTGAAGAAAAGACTATACCCCAGGTAAGAAAAAGTAGCTTCCTAAATATGTTTCCCAATTTTGAAACTGATAGTCTGCAAAGGAAATATACATAAACCTGACTCATGGCAAATATAAGTACAATACATATATTTAAAATTTATATTAATACATAAAGTGCCAAACTATAACTGAGAGTGCCTTAAGTAATGAAAACATACTTACCGAAAGACACCCATCCACATATAGCAGATCGCCAAACCAGTACTTAAACAGTATCAGTAGAGGTAATGGAATATGAGAGTATATCGTCGATTCTGAAAAGGGAGGTAGGAGATTAATCTCTACGACCGATAACAGAGAACCTTTGAAAATATTTCCTGTGAGGAAAACCATACTCTCTTCACATCCCTCTGACAAACACTGTACTCTTAGAGGAATCTGGCTTCAAAATGCTGAGAAGCGCATATCACAGAAGAAAATCAAGCACAAACTTACTTCACCACCTCCATAGGGAGGCACAGTTTGTAAAGCTGAATTGTGGGTGTGGTGAGGGGTGTATTTATAGGCATTTTGAGATTTAAACAATAACAATTCTGGAGTAAACTGTCCCTTTAAGTGTACTTTTCTTCAATATGTCCATCGTCTATCATTTTTCTTGCTCCTCATCTTAAAGGGACAGTAAACCTACGAAATAATGTGCAGAATGATATAACATTAGCTTAGCGCCAACTTTATAAATCAAAGGATTGCAGAGATATTTTATTCCAAAATTAAATTTTCCTGTACTCCGCTCTTGGCTCTACTGAGTGGATCTTTTTTAATAAGGGCTTTGCAGGCATGCTGCCTAGTCACAGCACACCCGATCATGTCATTAAACCGAATGTAGCTCGCTCCTGCTCTAGTCTGGTTGCA
The DNA here is from genome assembly GCF_027579735.1 of Bombina bombina. Classification (NCBI taxonomy): domain Eukaryota; kingdom Metazoa; phylum Chordata; class Amphibia; order Anura; family Bombinatoridae; genus Bombina; species Bombina bombina. The sequence continues at coordinate 782,534,877 of NC_069501.1, read as the reverse complement.
GGAGCAAGCTATATTCAGTTTAATGGCACAATCGGGCACTCTAGTTAAGCCAGGAGCGGAGTTCAGGAAAATTTAAATTTCGGAATAAAATATCTCTGAAATTCTTTGATTTATACAGTTGCGCTAAGCTAATGTTATATAATTATGCACTATGTGCAGAATCATATAACATTATTTTGTAGGTTTACTGTCCCTTTCATTTCATTTCTGTAAAGAAAATGGTCATTGAACACATATCCCTTAAATGTTTCATTTGGTTCCCAGTTTCAGCAAATGTCTTGATATAGTAGTTACCTTGTAAACGCTTTACATTCAGATGATTACAAAAAAACTTGGTGTGCTAAACATATCACTTCATTATATTCTGCTGTATACTACTATCCCAATATTAATTTATATAGACATAAAAAATTAAATGCCAGGGTAAATCCTAGAATCTTCTTGTTGCTATATTTTCCAGGCAATCACCACTGGAGGAGTAACCTACAAAGATCAGCCGTGGCACAAGGAGTGCTTTATTTGTACTGGGTGCAAGAAACCATTGTCTGGACAGCGCTTCACCTCACGTGATGAATTTGCCTATTGCCTGAATTGTTTTTGCAACCTATATGCTAAGAAATGTGCTGGCTGCACCAACCCTATAAGCGGTAGATATTCCTTGTTATTAGATTTGTATCTATAACTTTTAACTGTGTGCTCCAAGAATATACAATGGATGACTTAGGACTAGGTTACAAGTGTTGTGCTAACTGTTGCATAAGTGCAGTATCAGATTTTTGCATGTGGCGGAAATAGCGCATGTTTTACAAGTTGAAAGTAAACGTGATTGTGGGTTAGCATGACTGAAAACCTAGCGTAAAGTGTTGTGCTTTAAAAAACACAACATAAATACATTGAAAATTACAGTTACATTCATATAAACACTATCTGACAAACATTAGTCACATAAATATTAATAAAAAAAGTTATAATGGTTAAAAAGGTATCTTGTATATCACAAGGGGTTTGACTCCAAGGGGCTATATTGCATATATGCATACATATACATATGTTATGTATGTGTGTATATATATATATATATATATATATATACACACACAGAGAAGCACACTCACAGGAACGAACAACTGGCTTAATACTATTGTTAGCCTGTTCTATGGTGATTTACCACCTGGGTGCAGCTTCTTTTAGCCCAGTAATGCTTTTCACCGAGAAGAACTTTCCTGGGGTATATCAGTCTGATCCCGCCTATTTCGGTCAGTCCAGCGCCGAAATACCAGGCAATTCCTCTCTGAGCAAGGAACACAGCAACCCCAGACGATCATTTCGGCCTTCATTGGGCCTCGTCAGTGAGGTGTAGCCATATTCCTCTAAGCACACTGAGCAAGGAGTCCACGTCTGGTTTCCCCTTTTTCCCATAGAGAGACTAAATACACACAGAGAGAAGCACACTCACAGGAACGAACAACTGGCTCAATACTATTGTTAGCCTGTTCTATGGCGATTTACCACCTGGGTGCAGATTCTTTTAGCCCAGTAATGCTTTTCACAGAGAAGAACTTTCCTGTAGTATATCAGTCTAATCCCGGTCAATTACGGTCAGTCCAGCGCTGAAATACCAGGCAATTCCTCTCTGAGCAAGGAACACAGCTGTTACAAACTGCTATTTGTAACTGGCCCTTTAAATGGAAAATTGCCCTGCTTCCCTGGATTTTGGAGAAGCCTATTTGCCAGCCTCCTTCCTCATGACTATGGCCCCTGGAAGATTGTGCCCCTGAAAACCTATTAACTTTTATTGGGTGTGTATGGCCCTTTAAGAACCGTCTGGGGACATATTGTGACTTTGGTGAACAATGCCCCTTTAAGACTATGACCTGTGAAATGACTTGTCCCTGGCTTTCTCCCACTTGGTTCAGTGGATAGGGCTTGCTGAACCAAGTGCCACACAGGCAGAGTGTCCCACAGAGGGGGAGCACTATTGCAAAGGCATTGGTTTTCATTGTGTGCCATTAAGAGTTAATTTTGTTCAATTCTAAATACAAGTTGCTGGGATCAGCTCTAATTAAGTTTAGGGATAAACCTTCCCATTGTCTAATCAGACTGCTAGTGATAAGGTGGACTGCATTGTTTTATTGTGTGTAAAATGTTATCTGCTGAAGAAATGTAATTCTACTATGGCCTGTAAAAGGGCGTTGTCTCTATCTAAATGTATCAAATGTGTGATTGGGGATTTTATGCCTCCCCCTGAGAGTGTCTTTTTTGCATGTAACCTCAATAAAAACCAGGCTGTGTGTTCCAGCACATCAGACCTATTTTGACCCTCTAACTTGCAGCTTTGACTCATGTTTGTAGGGGACAGCTATAATCGCTACAGGGATTGCTATGTTTTTCATACTCCCTTAGCTACAGGGATTGCTACAGAAGGAAGAGGTTCACCTACTGGAGCCTGGTCGTAGGTCCAGGGCACAGAGCAGACGGCGAGATACTAGCCCAGCAGCGGTGGTTAATAGAGTCTGCATTACTTATGGTGGCTACGCAGCAGTTATAGTGTCTACGGTGCTGCTGATCCTTTAGGGAGCGCTAGGAGCATCTTTTTCTACGGTCCAACTTCCAGCCAGCCTGGAGGCAACCGTAACATTTGGCGGCAGCGGTGGGATGGCGTCCTAGCGCAAGGAGCAGCACCCCAACAGTACTGGTATCGTAGGAGAGTTATTGAGGGCAACGCTAGCCACTGCGCAGCGTCCCTACCTACAGCAGCATGGAACTGACAAGATACTGGTCAGAACCCTGTGAAGAGCACCTCAACCGGATCCGTCACTATGAGTGCGCGGATTTCGTTCCAGAGGTAAAGAGGCGGCTAGTCCGATATGGTCCAGACCCTGCGCAGGAGGTAGTCAGTCGCATCATCCGGGAATTGGATATGGAGAACAAAGCGGCACGAGCCTTTGAGCGCCAACTGTGGAGTTTGAGGGTATGGACACCTGGTCTCCAGTGAGAAAGTGAGTTACAGGGAGCGGAGAGCAACGACCTCCCTCCCCAGCGGCAGCCGTAGTTACAGGGAGAGGAGAGCAGCGACCTCCCTCCCCAGCGGCAGTATACCGTGCAGAGGGAAGAGACAACCAGTATCAAATGTGTGATTGGGGATTTTATGCCTCCCCCTGAGAGTGTATTTTTTGCATGTAACCTCAATAAAAACCAGGCTGTGTGTTCCAGCACATCAGACCTATTTTGACCCTCTAACTTGCAGCTTTGACTCATGTTTGTAGGGGACAGCTATAATCGCTAAAGGGATTGCTATGTTTTTCATACTCCCTTAGCTACAGGGATTGCTACAGAAGGAAGAGGTTCACCTACTGGAGCCTGGTCGTAGGTCCAGGGCGCAGAGCAGACGGCGAGATACCAGGCCCAGCAGCGGTGGTTAATAGAGTCTGCATTACTTATGGTGGCTACGCAGCAGTTATAGTGTCTACGGTGCTGCTGATCCTTTGGGGAGCGCTAGGAGCATCCTTTTCTACGGTCCAACTTCCAGCCAGCCTGGAGGCAACCGTAACAACAGCAACCCCAGATGATCATTTTGGCCTTCATTGGGCCTCGTCAGTGAGGTGTAGCCATATTCCTCTAAGCACACTGAGCAAGGAGTCCACGTCTGGTTTCCCCTTTTTCCCATAGGGAGAGTAAATACACCATAGAACAGGCTAACAATAGTATTGAGCCAGTTGTTATTTCCTGTGAGTGTGCTTCTCTGTGTGTGTGTGTGTGTGTGTATATATATATATATATATATACATACATATTTCAATTTTTTTATCGTATATATATATATATATATACCTATATATATATATATATATATATATACACACACCTATATATCCCTATAGATATATAGGTATAAATATATACATATATATATATATATATATATATATACCTATATTTCCCTATAGATATATAGGTATAAATAACATAATTTATGTAAGAACTTACCTGATAAATTCATTTCTTTCATATTAGCAAGAGTCCATGAGCTAGTGACGTATGGGATATACATTCCTACCAGGAGGGGCAAAGTTTCCCAAACCTTAAAATGCCTATAAATACACCCCTCACCACACCCACAAATCAGTTTAACGAATAGCCAAGAAGTGGGGTGATAAGAAAAAAGTGCGAAAGCATATAAAATAAGGAATTGGAATAATTGTGCTTTATACAAAAAAATCATAACCACCACAAAAAGTGTGGGCCTCATGGACTCTTGCTAATATGAAAGAAATGAATTTATCAGGTAAGTTCTTACATAAATTATGTTTTCTTTCATGTAATTAGCAAGAGTCCATGAGCTAGTGACGTATGGGATAATGACTACCCAAGATGTGGATCTTTCCACGCAAGAGTCACTAGAGAGGGAGGGATAAAATAAAGACAGCCAATTCCTGCTGAAAAAAATCCACACCCAAAATAAAGTTTAATGAAAACATAAGCAGAAGATTCAAACTGAAACCGCTGCCTGAAGTACTTTTCTACCAAAAACTGCTTCAGAAGAAGAAAACACATCAAAATGGTAGAATTTAGTAAAAGTATGCAAAGAGGACCAAGTTGCTGCTTTGCAAATCTGATCAACCGAAGCTTCATTCCTAAACGCCCAGGAAGTAGAAACTGACCTAGTAGAATGAGCTGTAATCCTTTGAGGCGGAGTTTTACCCGACTCGACATAGGCATGATGAATTAAAGATTTCAACCAAGATGCCAAAGAAATGGCAGAAGCTTTTTGGCTTTTTCTAGAACCAGAAAAGATGAAAAATAGACTAGAAGTCTTTCGGAAAGACTTAGTAGCTTCAACATAATAATAGAAAGCTCTAACAACATCCAAAGAATGCAATGATTTCTCCTTAGAATTCTTAGGATTAGGACATAATGAAGGAACCACAATTTCTCTACTAATGTTGTTAGAATACACAACCTTAGGAAAAAATTCAAAAGAAGTTCGCAACACCGCCTTATCCTGATGAAAAATCAGAAAAGGAGACTCACAAGAAAGAGCAGATAATTCAGAGACTCTTCTGGCAGAAGAGATGGCCAAAAGAAACAAAACTTTCCAAGAAAGAAGTTTAATGTCCAAATGAATGCATGGGTTCAAAAGGAGGGGCTAGAAGAGCCCCCAGAACCAAATTCAAACTCCAAGGAGGAGAAATTGACTGAATGAAAGGTTTTATACAAACCAAGTCTTGTACAAAACAATGAATATCAGGAATATTAGCAATCTTTCTGTGAAAAAGAACAGAAAGGGCAGAGATTTGTCCTGTCAAGGAACTTGCGGACAAACCTTTATCTAAACCATCCTGAAGAAACTGTAAAAAATAATCTCGGAATTCTTAAAGAATGCAAGGAAAAATGATGAGAAGACACTAAGAAATATAAGTCTTCCAGACTCTATAATATATCTCTCTAGATACAGATTTACGAGCCTGTAACATAGTATTAATCACAGAATCAAGCGTTCAATCTCCATACCCTTAAATTTAAAGATTTGAGATCCTGATGGAAAAAAGGACCTTGCGACAAAAGGTCTGGTCTTAACGGAAGAGCCCACGGTTGGCAAGAGGCCATCCGAAAAAGAATCTGTCCATGCTGGAGCTACCAGCAGAACAAACGAGCATTCCTTCAGAATCTTGGAGATTACTCTTGGAAGAAGAACTAGAGGCGGAGAGATATAGGCAGGATGATACTTCCAAGGAAGTGATAATGCATTCACTGCCTCCGCCTGAGGATCCCGGGGTCTGAACAGATACCTGGGAAGTTTCTTGTTTAGATGAGAAACCATCAGATCTATTTCTGGAAGTTCCCACATTTGAACAATCTGAAGAAATACCTCTGGGTGAAGAGACCATTCGCCCGGATACAACGTTTGACGACTGAGATAATCCGCTTCCTAATTGTCTATACCTGGGAAATGAACCGCAGAGATTAGACAGGAGCTGGATTCCGCCCAAACCAGAATTCGAGATACTTCTTTCATAGCCAGAGGACTGTGAGTCCCTCCTTGATGATTGATGTATGCCACAGTTGTGACATTGTCTGTCTGAAAACAAATGAACGACTCTCTCTTCAGAAGAGGCCAAGACTGAAGAGCTCTGAAAATTGCACGGAGTTCCAAAATATTGATCGGTAATCTCACCTCCTGAGATTCCCAAACCCCTTGTGCCGTCAGAGACCCCCACACAGCTCCCCAACCTGTAAGACTTGCATCTGTTGAAATTACAGTCCAGGTCGGAAGAACAAAAGAAGCCCCCTGAACTAAACGATGGTGATCTGTCCACCACGTCAGAGAGTGTCGTACAATCGGTTTTAAAGATATTAATTGAGATATCTTTGTGTAATCCCTGCACCATTGGTTCAGCATACAGAGCTGAAGAGGTCGCATGTGAAAATGAGCAAAGGAGATCGCGTCCGATGCAGCAGTCATAAGACCTAAAATTTCCATGCATAAGGCTACCAAAGGGAATGATTGTGACTGAAGGTTTTGACAAGCTGATATCAATGTTAGACTTCTCTTGTCTGACAAAGACAGAGTCATAGACACTGAATCTACCTGGAAACCTAAAAAGGTTACCCTTGTCTGAGGAATCAATGAACTTTTTGGTAAATTGATCCTCCAACCATGATCTTGAAGAAGCAACACAAGTCGATTCGTATGAGATTCTGTTAAATGTGAAGACTGAGCAAGTACCAAGATATCGTCCAAATAAGGAAATACCAATACCCTGTTCTCTGAATACAGACAGAAGGGCACAGAGAACCTTTGTAAAAATTCTTGGAGATGATGCTAAGCCAAACGGTAGAGCCACAAAACTGGTAATGCTTGTCTTAAATAGAGAATCTCAGAAACTAAAAGTGATCTGGATGAATCGGAATATGCAGATATGCATCCTGTAAATCTATTGTAGACATATAATGCCCTTGCTGAACAAAAGGCAGGATAGTCCTTACAGCTACCATCTTGAATGTTGGTATCCTTACATAACGATTCAATATTGATAGATCCGGAACTGGTCTGAAGGAATTGACCTTCTTTGGTACAATGAAGAGATAGAATAAAACCCCAGCCCCTGTTCCAGAACTGGAACTGGCATAATTACTCCAGCCAACTCTAGATCTGAAACACATTTCAGAAATGCTTGAGCCTTTGCTGGGTTTACTGGGACACGGGAAAGAAAAAAATCTCTTTGCAGGAGGCCTTAACTTGAAGCCAATTCTGTACCCTTCTGAAACAATATTCTGAAACCAGAGATTGTGAATGGAATTGATCCAAATTTCTTTGAAAAGAACGTAAACTGCCCCATACCAGCTGAGCTGGAATGAGGGCCGCACCTTCATGGGGACTTAGGAGCTGGCTTTGGGTTTCTATAAGGCTTGGATATATTCCAAAGTGAAGAAGGTTTCCAAACTGATACCGCTCCTGAGGATGAAGGATCAGGCTTTTGTTCCTTGTTGTGATGAAAGGAACGAAAACAATTATTAGACCTAAATTTACCTCAGATTTTTTATCCTGTGGTAAAAAAGTTCCCTTCCTTCCAGTAACAGTTGAGATAAAAGAATCCAACTGAGAACCGAATAATTTATTACCCTGGAAAGAAAGGGATAGCAAAGTTGACTTAGAAGACATATCAGCATTCCAAGTTTTAAGCCATAAAGCTCTTCTAGCTAAAATAGTTAGAGACATATACCTGACATCAATTCTAATGATATCAAAGATGGCATCACAAATAAAATAATTAGCATGTTATAGAATAATAATGCTATGAGAATTATGATCTGTTACTTGTTGCGCTAAAGCTTCTAACCAAAAAGTTGAAGCTGCAGCAACATCCGCTAAAAATATAGAAAGGAGTAGAGACAGCCCCATTAACCTTAGGGATTTTGTCCCAAACTCTAATCTGTCAGATGGCACAGGATATAATTGCTTAAAACGTTTTAAAAGGAGTAAATGAATTACCCAAATTATTCCATTCCCTGGAAATTACTTCAGAAATAGCATCAGGGACAGGAAACACTTCTGGAATAACTACAGGAGATTTAAAAACCTTATTTAAACGTTTAGTTTTAGTATCAAGAGGACCAGAATCCTCTATTTCTAATGCAATTAGTACTTCTTTAAATAAAGAACGAATAAATTCCATCTTGAACAAATACAAAGATTTATCAGCATCAACCTCTGAGACAGAAACCTCTGAACCAGAAGAACCATTATCAGTATCAGAATGATGATGTTCATTTAAAAATTCATCTGAAAAAAGAGAAGTTTTAAAAGACTTTTATGTATACTAGAACGAGAAATAACAGACATAGCCTTCTTAATGGATTTAGAAACAAAATCTCTTATGTTATCAGGAACAGTATTAGATGTTGACGGAACAGCAACAGGTAATGTAACAGTACTAAAGGAAATTTTATCTGCATTAACAAGTTTGTCATAACATTTAATACAAACAACAGCTGAAGGAACAGATACCAAAAGTGATACACTTAGCTTTGGTAGCTCCAGCACCAGGCAGCGATTTTCCTGAAGTATCTTCTGACTCAGTTGCAACGTGGAACATCTTGCGATATGTAATAGAAAAACCAACATATAAAGCAAAATTGATCAAATTCCTTAAATGACAGTTTCAGGAATGGGAAAAAAATGCCAGTGAACAAGCTTCTAGCAACCAGAAGCAATAAATAATGAGACTTAAATAATGTGGAGACAAAAGTGACGCCCATATTTTTTTAGCGCCAAATAAGACGCCCACATTATTTGTCGCCTAAATGCTTTTGGCGCCAAAAATGATGCCACATCCGGAACGCCGACACTTTTGACGCAAAAGAACGTCAAAAATGACGCAACTTCCGGCGACACGTATGACGCCGGAAACAGAAAAAATGTTTGCGCCAAAAAAGTCCGCGCCAAGAATGACGCAATAAAATGAAGCATTTTCAGCCCCCGCGAGCCTAACAGCCCACAGGGAAAAAGTCAAATTTTTTAAGGTAAGAAAAAATGATTGATTCAAATGCATTATCCCAAATATGAAACTGACTGTCTGAAAATAAGGAATGTTGAACATCCTGAGTCAAGGCAAATAAATGTTTGAATACATATATTTAGAACTTTATAAAAAAGTGCCCAACCATAGCTTAGAGTGTCACAGAAAATAAGACTTACTTACCCCAGGACACTACATGTTTGTAGAAAGCCAAACCAGTACTGAAACGAAAATCAGCAGAGGTAATGGTATATATAAGAGTATATCGTCGATCTGAAAAGGGAGGTAAGAGATGAATCTCTATGACCGATAACAGAGAACCTATGAAATAGACCCCGTAGATGGAGATCACTGCATTCAATAGGCAATACTCTCCTCACATCCCTCTGACATTCACTGCACGCTGAGAGGAAAACCGGGCTCCAACCTGCTGCGGAGCGCATATCAACGTAGAATCTAGCACAAACTTACTTCACCACCTCCATAGGAGGCAAAGTTTGTAAAACTGATTTGTGGGTGTGGTGAGGGGTGTATTTATAGGCATTTTAAGGTTTGGGAAACTTTGCCCCTCCTGGTAGGAATGTATATCCCATACGTCACTAGCTCATGGACTCTTGCTAATTACATGAAAGAAATCTATTTTACATTAACAATATTCAGATATATATAAAAATATATATTTAATAATAAAATGAAAATAATTTCTATGTAAAGAACATAAGAATGTAAAGTATGCGTTACATGCTTTGTGTTTTGTGCTTTTGGTCTAAGGTGGTGTCGGGTTAGCACATAGTTGGGTTAATCCATAGAATATATATAAATGTTTTACAGTATGTATAATAAAAATTTAACTTTTTTTCTTAAATATATATTTCAATATAAAGTATATGTGATAATTTTAATGTAAAATAGATATCTTTACCCATATATCAATAGGAATAGATATATAGGTATACATACATATATAGATAGATAGATAGATAGATAGATAGATAGATATAGTGATAGATATAGAGATAGATAGATAGATAGATAGATAGATAGATAGATAGATAGATAGATGTAGATATTTATATAAATATATTTACAATTAAAATTCAAATTTTCTGCATGTAAAGAACATTGAAATATGAAATATTAATAACTGCTATCTGGTTATTGCAAGGGAGCGTTGAGTTTCACTTGTGCACAAATGTTTTACTTTCAACTTGTAATATGCATGCTACCTGATGCGCCCAAAAAGCTGTAGTTTATGAGAATCAAAATGTAAATGTTAAAATTAAGTATTTTAATGGTACATTGCATACAGGTTCAGCTATCATTCATTTGTAAAAAAACAAACAAAAAACAAGACAAAAGAAAAAACCACAGCTGAAGGTTACTAATCATTTGTTTAGTATGATCAAATGTGACTAAGAAATATGAAAAACATCCCTACTTAGTTACACACAAGCACAGTTTTCTATACATAGTACACATTAAGAGCCATTTTACTGGTGGCGCCTTATTTAGAGCTTTCACTCAAGTGCAAACTTTGCTAGAAGTAATCTTTTTGTGTGCATCGGGTAGCGATAGTTGAAAGTAAAAGGTCTGTGCAAGAGCACAGAAAAAAAAAACTATCACCGGCGCACCAACCCGACATAAGTTATGTATATTTCACATTCCAATGTTCTTCACATACAGAACAATGTGATTTTTATTGTAAATACATATTTCTATTTATATCTATATATCTATTTCTATAGATATAATTGTATAGATATCTGTTTTATATTAACATTACCAGATATGTATAGAAATATATATATATATTTAATAATAAAAATTAAAAAAAACATAGGAATGTATATATGCGCATCAAGCTTCGCGAGTTGTGATTTAGGTCTAACGTGGTGTTGGGTTTTTCCACATGAAGAATTGCTAGCCTTAATGCAAGTTATTGAAATAGTAAATATAAAATGTTAGTAAAATTAAAAATTAATATACATGCTGTAACAAATTCTAAATAATTCATAGAATCTCTCTATCTCTCTTTTTATATATATATATATATATATTACAGTATGTATAATGATTTTTAATCATTTTTATTAATAGTTTATATGTAATATTTCAATAACTCGCATTGAGGTTAGCAATTCTTCATGTGCATTAACCTGACACAGCGTTAGACCTTAATCGCAGTGTTGGGTTAGCGCACATGAAGAATTTCTAATCTTACATTGCATTATTAAAATATGAAATATAAAATATAAAAAAAATTATTATTATTAGAAAATATTATAGATGCTGTAAAACATATATATATATATATATATATATATATATATATATATATATATATATATATATATATATATATATATATGAATACCAAGTGACAGCACTACCTTTCAATCAGTCCTTACATTAAATATGCTCATGCATGGGATAGAGTCTGGTCCCTTACTCTAAACTAATATCAAATAAATAAATCCCAGCATTCGAGTCTTAGAAATTTATGATTTTTATTCTCCAGAAAAAAATATCAAATAATATGCATAGTCTGGAGTACAAATGTTCGTCTACTCTAATTCACACAAACCCCATCCACCATACTAAACCGCTCAATTTAGCTGAATTGCATTCAGACATCATTAAAAAAAAAAAGAAGAAGAAAAAAAGGATAATGCTATATATACTCATATATCTATATATACTACCCCCAAGGCGTCGCAAGGGGGTAATGACTGAAAGATTATTTGGTGCTATATTGGGTTTAGGTCGATACACAGACATTAACTATATATACAATTGTCTGTGATGAATTTTCAGGATATTAGCATATGTAAATATTTTTGTACTGTCCATTTAAGAACTGTTCCTTAATAAATTTTACACACAGAATTCTAATTAAGGTCGATATACTCTCTCCAGAATTATACCTGGGACAATACCTATATAGATACAAGTGTCTACGTTACACTATTGAGATATCAGTATATGTGAATATTGTGTGTACTGCCCCTTTAAAAATAAAAATTGTTCTTTGATAAATTTTGTACACATAATTTCATCTTAATATACTATTGTATCGTAAAAAAATGCACTACATCTTTCGTTATAAGTTTTGCATGTTTGCCCATATAGGCAGAAACCGCTATCATGATACATTTTGGGGTCATTGTTGCAGCTACTTTATAGATACAAATATTTGGGATTTGAAAATGTGACCATCTCTTTAGTGTGTCTCTAGAGACTTGTCCCTTGATAATGTGTATATATTTTGTATAAATAATATACTATTGAATAACCTCTTTTTTGGTCCTTTATAGACACAATATGAGAGAGTTGGAGTGATGTATATCTGGTCAGATTTTTGAATATTCAATCCGGGAGTTAAAGAAATATTTTAACAAGCAATATACTCCTGGATTATGAATATACTATAATGCAGATTAGTATCACTGTCAGGTTAAGTTGTGCATAGTTTGTTTAAAGAGATAGAAAGCATATCACTGTGACATCCGTGGACATAATACGAATCCGCGATTGAGCATAAAGTTGAGAATTTTGAAAAACTGATGATTTTGAAGAGGTGTGGATGGAGGTATCCAATTAGGATTGAGCATTGACCGTTTAATGAGCACCTCCTACAGACACACCTGCATATTCCTTGACAAAGGGCGTAATCCCGAAACGTGCTTCGGAACCTAGAAGCCATCACCTGCACTTATCCTGTGTCGGACGAGTTACAGATTCAGACAGATACAGTTTGGTATGACATTGGGGTATGAGACCGGAGGGGTCTTGAAGGTTTCCATTTCCACACCCGATGGTGGCAAGTCTCACAGTGGCACCCGATAGTAAGAGAGTCAAGACTCAGGTAACACTGCTACACGTCTGTTACTGTGTATAACTGCTGGAATAAGAGTTAAAGCTACGATATGTACTATGAGTGAAGATGCATTAACAGGTCAAATTAAGGACAATGAGAGCCGATTATACAGTGTTGGGTACTATGTGCACTGTGAGTGAAGTTTTATGGTGTGAGGTTGGAATGTCAATCTAATAATATTACCTCTGTCATAACCGACTGAGATCTATATAAGTAATCTGATACTGTGGACAAGACACAGCAGCCTATTTTTGGTGTACATGTATACATGCAGCGTATTTATGAACTGTGATAGCGCAATAACTACAGCTGATTATACAGTGTTGGATACTATGTGCACTGTGAGTGAAACCTCTGTTATAATCGACTGAGATCTATACGAGTAAGCTGATACTGTGGAAAAGGCACAGTAACCTTTTTTCATGTATACATGCAGCGCATTTATGAACTGTGACAGCGCAATAACGATTGTAATCTGCATTTACTGATACAAGGACTGCTTGACTATATAGGTTACATTGATTGAAGGGATCATCTAGAAATCTTCAGACGTATGGCACCTTTAAGGCTGAGAGACTATTTCCTTTCTTTTTTCTTGTTACTTTTGCAGGTGGTGCCAGCCATTACCCCCTTGGGACGCCTTGGGGGTAGTATATATAGATATATGAGTATATATATCATTATCCTTTTTTTCTTATTATTTTTTTGAATGATGTGTGAATGCAATTCAGCTAAATTGAGCAGTTTTGCATGGTGGATGGGGTAATTGTGAATTAGAATAGACGAACATTTGTACTCTTCAGACTATGCATATTATTTGATAAAAAAAATTCTGGAGAATAAAAATCATACATTTCTAAGACTCGAATGCTGGGATTTATTTATTTTTATTTTATATATATATACATTCTATGGATTTTTAACATTTTTTTAATAGCATCTATAATCATTTTTAATTATTTTTTTCTTTAATATTTCAATAACGCTATGTAAGATTAGTAAATCTTTATGTGAGTTAACCCAACATAGAGTTATAAATTGCAAACTTCCATACGCGTTACACATATTTTACATTCCTATGTTCTTCACATAATAACAAAAAGTTATTTTTATTATTAAATATATATTTCTCTAGATATCTGATAATGTAAATGTAAAATAGGGATGTCTATACCTATATCTCTATGGGAATAGATATATATGGGTATATATAGAAATATTTATAAATATGTATTTACAATAAAAATTACTTTATCCTGTGAAGAACATTGGAATGCAAAAGGGATGGAAAGGATAAAAATGAAATGTGCATGAGTGCTATTTAGTTTTAAATAGAAGCATTTTTGCAATATACATATTTAGACATGTATATGTATGTATGTTATACAATATAGCCCTTTGCAGTCAAACACCTTGTCACATACCATATACTTTTTAACCCTTATAACTTTTTTTTAATATTTATATGACTAATTTTAATTTACTTGTAATATGTGTGCTATTTCTGACATGCACAAAAAAACATATATTTATGCATGCCACTTGTAATCTAGTCCTAAATTTTATTTGTTGTAAATGTGTTCATATTAAATGGTTAGATTTATCACAGTTCTTTTCTATGAAACTCTATTACTTTAATATCTTAAATTTTCTGTAAATAGGCCCATAGATGAACAGTAGAAATCTTTTAATTCCAGTCTAACAAAAACATTTAATATAATGTAAATCCCAAATTATTATGAAACATAATTTATTTATGTTCAGACCTCTGTAAGTAATGTAATTGTCGTCTTTTATTATTTTAAGATTCTACAGTTTAAAATGAAGTCTATTTTAATTTGTGTGTATATATATATATATATATATATATATATATATATATATATATATATATATATATATATATATATATATAAAGGCCCATATTTATCAAGCTCTGAGCAGGCGGACAGGAATCGCCGGAAATCAACCCGATCGAGTACGATTGGCTGCGAGTCAGCAGGGGGTGGCGTTGCTGCTGGTGCAATGTTAAATGCGGAGAGCGTATTGCTCTCCGCATTTAGCGAGGTCTTGCGGACTTGATCCGCACTGTCGGATCAGGTCCGCAAGACCTTTAATAAATAGGGGCCTTAATGTCAAATGTTGCACGATATAAAACATCACCACATACAGATTACATTAAAATATATCACATAGGATGAGGATGTTTTTAGTTATATAGATGTTTATTTGTATTGCATTAGCAGGCCCAGATCTCTAATCGATGATGTAGACGAGTGCTTACCTATATAAAATGCTGCCTTATGTTGACTTTATGTTTTATATTGTTTTTAATTTTTTAATAATATTTTTATTATATTTATATTGTTTTTATATTTATATTGGAATTTGCAAACAGTGCACTAAGGCATGACTTCGCAATAGTTATGAGTAGTCAGTGAATAGCACTTTGTTATAATTAATGACAAATAATTGTAACCCACGCACTTTTGTCCCACATGTTGAAATTCTGGTGCTTTCATCATAAACAAGAAAAATCAGTTATATAATGTGATTGCTCAAGTATTAAGTACATAATTTGTGCATTATGACTTGATAGCATTCCAGCTTCTAAATGGTTTATGACAAGCTTTTAAATCTTGTTTCTGTACAGGTTAGAAAAAGATTACAAACTCGCAAATTCTCTTGTTAACACCTGTGTGGCTCTCTTGTTTCATAGGACTTGGAGGAACCAAATATATCTCTTTTGAGGAGCGTCAGTGGCACAGTGACTGCTTTAACTGTAAGAAGTGTGCTATTTCCTTGGTGGGCCGTGGCTTCCTTACGGAACGTGATGATGTTCTTTGTCCTGAGTGTGGGAAAGATATATAAAGTTATTGTCAGTCAACCAAACGTGTTTTATCTTTGAAATGTCAACATGTCACTATGACATTTAATGACACAAAATGTTACCGTTTGAAAAGTCATCATATTGTTGCCAGAAACAGCATCACTCAAGTGGTTTAATTACTTTTCTAACGAAAAGTCAACACTAGGGTGGATTTCAGCCGATATGTCATATTATATTATTTTCTTCTTGTATCACAGCACCTCACTGCTTCCTTCTCCCAGCTGTATACGATGATTACTTCTACAAAACTGCATCATTACAACAGTAAGCTACCCTAAAGACTCTTGCTGTGGTGGTGGCATTTCAAATGTGATATGATTTTGTTGACTTTTCAAAAGATACCACCAAATGTTACCAGGTGTGGCAACACCTTTATATCGCTTGAGACTTACATGCATCTTTTTTTTGTTTGTTTTCTGTTTGTTTTGCTCCATTAAACAAGTTTTCTTTATTTGATGCCTCTACAAGTTAACAATTTAACCTCAGATCACAGAATAAATTAAACTGTATACTGAAAAAGAAGCAGAGATAGAACAGTGTGGTTGATTTAATAATAGTTTTTGAGTAATTGCAAAACATATGACAATACAGTGGACTAGACTCACTAGAATAAGCTGCTAAACAGCATTTGAAGGATCTTACAACAACTGCCATCTTATATCACCTCACTAGCTTTGGAGGTGAGGTATTAACAGTGTCGTCTTCCTCTGGTCTCACCAACACCCTGAAATGTTAAAACCATGCTGGTTTATTAAGAAGAGACCAACCACCCAGTGATTTTCTAGCTTAATATCACAACAAATCAGGTCATTGATGATATGGTTTTCTGGAATATACTTCCAAACACAATTAACAGCACACCATAAAGATATATGCTGTAAAATTAGTTTTAGACAATAAACAAGATCTTAGTTCTGTTGTCAGTCTTGGCAACAAGTCGAGTAGATACCAGCAACACTGTAAGTTACTGGAAGCTACTTAGTGACACCACAGTTAATAGCAACATATATTTGGTTCTTTGGGAGCTTAAAACCTCTTTTCGCAAAAGTATCTAAATCCTATTAATGCTATTTGAGTACTGTTATTACCCAACTTTTTAACTGAAAATCTGAGAGAAGAGAAAAAAGAAAATGTTTTAATGCCCTATTAAAATGTGAAGTTTTACACTGACAAGGGGTGAACCTAGACCTGATGTTAAATGTTTATACCAGCGAGGGGGAGCAAAGAAAAAAGCTAGTATTAATGCTCTGTTGTATACAAGTCAGATGGAGAAAAGACTCAGCTGGTGTTAATTATTATGGCAAATAGAAGTGGAAAATGCTCACCTCCTTTGCGTTGGGGTTCTGCAGCCCGAAGCAAATAAATACCCTTCTTTTCTAAATTTGCATGAGAACGTAAAAATCTTGTATTAATAAAATTGTTTGTGATTTAATTTCCTTCTTTTAAAAAATAAAATAAAAAAATATGATCAGTAAAAACATTTCTAACCACTTGTTATCATGTCATCATACTTTGTAGCCCAGACATTATGGTCAATGAAACAGAGAACATTTCCTTACTGAGCCATATACATTAACACTTAAGAAACATGAGCTACGATACTTGACTATTAAAATAAAAAAGAGAGTATTTGGACCTGCAGCCTTCACCATGGGAGTCGACTGTTCTATCTACCTATTTTCAATTCTTGGTACTTATTTAACAGTTTTTTTATTTTCAAATTGCATCACATACCAAATTAGAAATGTTATTCAATTTTCACTCAGGTAAAAGGTGTTTATAAACAATCTATTTATGTAAACTACCTTGTATCATTTATGTTTTAATTATATATAAAAATCAGTTTTAACCACCAGGGCAGGATTAAGATCTATGACAGAATATATAGCTTTTGCATAGGTCAGTATTGTAATTTTCATTTTGCTCCATTTTGTTTTTGAATAGAGGTTTGCTATTTTATGCAATAAAATCATAAGAAAACAATAAGCTTAGCTACTAAATTCAGTAAACTGATGCAATATATAATGTGATAGTCAGACAATCATGCTGGATCCTGGGTTTGCAACACTGAATTAAAAAATTGAAAGTACTGTAGTTTAAATTTTATTTACAGTACTATATATATAGTACAATATATATTTGTTAAAAAAAATCAGATGACAATGTTATTAGATAACAAAAATGTTGTTTTTAAAAAAAAAAAAAAAAAAAATGTCTATAGAAAATATAATCATGGAAGCTCTCATATCAAAGAAGAATTTTTTTTATTGCATGATTTAGAAAATTGTGGTAAGTGCAAAATATGAAAATGGCACTGTGTCAGTATTATATTATATGGAATATCATTGCACTATATTGTATGTATTCATAAAATAGAAAAAATAATAAAAAATATTTTAACCTTGTATATTTTTTTGTGAGATTGTATTATTACACAAAGCATCCCTTAGTTCAGAAAGTGGACCTTAAAGGGACAGTGCAGTCAAAATTAAACTTTCATGATTCCAATAGGACATGCAATTTTATACAACTTTCCACTTTAGTTTTATCATCAAATTTGCTTTGCTCTCTTGCTATTCTTTGTGGAAAGCTCATATGCTATATTCTAAGCCGTTGAACTGAAAGTTTTTAGCAGCTACACAGTGCTAGTTCATGTGTGGCATATAGATAACATTGTGCTCACTCCCGTTGAGTTATTTAAGAGTCAGCACTGATTGGCTAAAATGCAAGTTTGTCAAAAGAACTGAAATAAGGGGGCAGTCTGCAGAGGCTTAGATACAAGGTAATCACAGAGGTAAAAAGTGTAGTAATATATTAGTGACACTGTTGGTTATGTAAAACTGGGGAATGGGTAATAAAGGGATTGTCTATCTTTGTTAACAATAAAAATTCTGGTGTAGCCTGTCCCTTTAATGAACTCAATTTATTTTGGCTTAAAAGGACATTAAAGTGCCCTTGCCATTGTAAAAACTGTGTATGACCCATGCTTCATAAAAAGCCAAAAAGCTAATTCTCTAAAGTGCAAATGCTACACACTAAATATCTGGTTTATGACAGTATTTTGAAAACACAAGCTACAATGCACGCTAACTTCTGGACTTGTGATTGCACTAACTTCTTTTCCCCATAGACTTCAATGGAGAGCGTTGAAGAACAAAAACCTAACACTTATTGCTCATGCGCCAATCTGACAGGAGTTAGTAATATTTCACATTCAAATGTTCTTCACATAAAGGAAATATTTTTTTTTAATACATATTTCTAAATATGTATATATATATATATATATATATATATATATATATATATATATATATATATATATATATATATATATAAAAAAGTCCCAAGAACAGATCAGCACATCAAACGGTTATACAGCAGCCAGGGTGCACTTAAATCAAAGTCCATAAATCCAAAAGCAAAAAAGGCACTCACTGTTCATAATAAAATATAACTTTTAATAAGCCAAGTATAAAACGACATAACGTTTCGGTGTTCACATAACACCTTTGTCAAATGTCAAAAATAGACAACTTAATGCCCAACCACTCACCTATCATACCTTAACACCCATTACCTTAAATACAGTTTCACTTGGCGCTCCTGTACGCTGTTCTGCACTGTGCGCAATGACGTCATGACGTTGCTGCGTTACGTAACGTGACCACATGATGTTAAGTCGCCCAATCAGGTTGCCATAGCAACCGGTAAACAATACCACCGTGGCTATATCGGGCAATTAAATCCCGTTTCCAAAAATGAATGGGCATAACAGCCCATCAACAACATACTAGGCACTATACATTGGTCTGTAGTTACCAACCACAGCAACCCATATTGCTCACAGTGAAGATCATGCGACAGGGGCGCAAATCATTAAAAAATATTATTATTATAATCCCGTGTAATTACAATTTAAAAAAATGATCAAACATGAATAGCAGGGACATATGAGCGATGCATTGGTCTAATAACGGCAAATCTGCATGGATTGAATCAGAGCCAATCTTACCCACTACTCTTTCTACATTCAAACCCTATTAATTCTTGCCTCCTGGAGCATGATCAGAAACCCGTAAGGACCCACTAGGATGAAAATCCATGTGAATAGTTCTGGGTGACTTAGTATGCATCCATTATTGGTAGGTACTGTTGAAGATTTATTTGTTGTAGAACGGTCCAAAGTCAAGGACAGTATTCAGGCCCCTAGGGACCAGAGTGTCCAGCGTATGGATCCATTTAGTTTCCACTTGTAGCAACCGGTTATCCCTATCACCACCCCTTCTTAATGGTGGTACATGGTCGATTAACATTGACCTCAGGCTTGATAGGCTATGATTACATTCAGCAAAATGCCTGGCGACCGGTTGTTCCGACTCCCCCTTTTTTAGTGCCTCACGTATTGCACAACGGTGGTTAGCCATCCTGTCCCTGAAACTTGTTATGGTTTTACCAATATAAACCAGAGAACATGGACAGACTAACATATAGATGACATATGTACTAGTGCATGTTAGTCTGTGACGGATGGTAAATCGCCTATTCGTGTGCGGATGCTGGAATGTCTGGCCCCTCATCATGGTATTGCAAGTAGTACAATTACCACATGTGTAGCATCCATTCTTGGACGTCTTCAGCCAGTTATCCTTCTGGTAGCATCTGACCGGATCAGTCTTCACCAGTACATCACGCAAATTTTCAGCCCTGCGGTACACCATCCTCGGTGGTTGCATCCTGTTAAAGGGGAGAGTTGGATCCGTTTCCAGGATCGGCCAATTTTTCTGAGCCGATTTCTTAAGTATGTCGCTAGTTGGAGTATAAGTGGTCACGAAATTAAGCCTTTCAGTGTCCATTTTAGGCTTATCATGTCCTTTACACTTGGGGTCTTTTAACAATTCCTCCTTGACTTTTCTGACTGTTCCTTTGTCATAGCCTCTTGCTACTAGCTTTTCTTCCATAATGGTTAGTTGATCAGTCATAGTGGGTACCTCACTATTATTACGAATGACCCGCATCAGCTGAGAGGTGATAATCCCCATTTTCTGATGTCTGGGATGGAAACTCCTTGCTTCTAACAAAGAATTGCGATCGGTTGGCTTCGTATATAGCGAAGTGCCAAATGAGCAACCATCCTCAGACATGATTTTATATATGTTAAGATCCAGGAAATGTATGGTCTCATTACTAAATTCTAACTTGAACCTTATGGGACTGTCCATGGTGTTCAAACATGTCACCCACTCCTGTAGTTCCTCATTGCTGCCCCCCCATACCAGAAGGACATCATCGATGTACCGTGTATAGTATCTGATATGGGGATGAGCAAATGGTCTCATTAGAGTCTGTTCGTACCAGGCCATATATAGATTGGCATATGTGGGTGCCATGTTTGAACCCATGGCCGTCCCTGACACCTGCAAAAAGTATCCATTCTCGAACTTGAAAAAGTTTTTCTCTAAGTACAAGGTAAGTAGTTCGCACAGGAATTCAATGGGAGGACCCTCATAGAGGGGGTTCCCAGTCACCATGGACCTGACAGCCGCCACACCCCCCCCCATGGGGAATAGAGGTGTAGAGGCTGTCCACATCCATGGTAACCAGGATATCACCCTCTTGTAATGTGGTATAGTCCCTTAGGACATTCAACAAACTCGGTGAATCCTGCAAATATGCAGGTGTTCCTTTAACCACCGGTTGAAGGTAGAAGTCTATATAGATGGCCAAATTGGCTTATTAAAAGTTATATTTTATTATGAACAGTGAGTGCCTTTTTTGCTTTTGTATATATATATATATATATACACAGTATCTCACAAAAGTGAGTACACCCCTCACATTTTTGTAAATATTTTATTATATCTTTTCATGTGACAACACTGAAGAAATTATACTTTGCTACAATGTAAAGTAGTGAGTGTATAACCTGTATAACAGTGTAAATTTGCTGTCCCTTCAAAATAACTCAACACACAGCCATTAATGTCTAAACCGTTAGCAACAAAAGTGAGTACACCCCTAAATGGAAATGTCCAAATTGTGCCCAATTAGTCATTTTCCCTCCCCAGTGTCATGTGACTCATTAGTGTTACAAGGTCTCAGGTGTGAATGGGGAGCAAGTGTGTTAAATTTGGTGTTATCGCTCTCACACTCTCTCATACTGGTCACTGGAAGTTCAACATGGCACCTCGTGGCAAAGAACTCTCTGAGGATCTGAAAAAAGGAATTGTTGCTCTACAGAAAGATGGCCTTGGCTATAAGAAGATTGCCAAGACCCTGAAACTGAGCTGCAGCATGGTGGGCAAGACCATACAGCGGTTTCACAGGACAGGTTCCACTCAGAACAGGCTTCGCCATGGTCAACCAAAGAAGTTGAGTGCACGTGCTCAGCGTCATATCCAGAGGTTGTCTTTGAGAAATAGACGTATGAGTGCTGCCAGTATTGCTGCAGAGGTTGAAGGGGTGTGGGGTCAGCCTGTCAGTGCTCAGACCATACGCTGCACACTGCATCAAATTGGTCTGCATTGCTGTCTTCCCAGAAGGAAGCCTCTTCTAAAGATGATGAACAAGAAAGCCTGCAAATAGTTTGCTGAAGACAAGCAGACTAAGGACATGGATTACTGGAACCATGTCCTGTGGTCCAATGAGACCAAGATAAACTTATTTGATTCAAGCGTGTGTGGTGGCAACCAGGTGAGGAGTACAAAGACAAGTGTGTCTTGCCTACAGTCAAGCATGGTGGTGGGAATGTCATGGTCTGGGCCTGCATGAGTGCTGCCAGCACTGGGGAGCTACAGTTCATTGAGGGACCATGAATGCCAACATGTACTGTGACATACTGAAGCAGAGCATGATCCCCTCCCTTCAGAGACTGGGCCGCAGGGCAGTATTTCAACATGATAACAACCACAAACACACCTCCAAGATGACCACTGCCTTGCTAAAGAAGCTGAGGGTAAAGGTGATGGACTGGTCAAGCATGTCTCCAGACCTAAACCCTATTGAGCATCTGTGGGGCATCCTCAAATGGAAGGTGGGGGATCGCAAGGTCTCTTACATCCACCAGCTCCGTGATGTCATCATGGAGGAGTGGAAGAGGACTCCAATAGACAACTGTGAAGTTCTGCTGAACTCCATGCCCTAGAGGGTTAAGGCAATGCTGGAAAATAATGGTGGCCACACAAAATATTGACACTTTGGGCCCAATTTGGACATTTCCACTTAGGGGTGTACTTACTTTTGTTGCCAACGGCTTAGACATTAATGGCTGTGTGTTGAGTTATTTTGAGGGGACAGCACATTTACACTGTTATACAGGCTGTACACTCACTACTTTACATTGTAGCAAAGTGTCATTTTTTCAGTGTTGTCACATGAAAAGATATAATAAAATATTTACAAAAATGTGAGGGGTGTACTCACTTTTGTGAGATACTGTGTATATATATATATATATATATATATATATATATACTATATATATATATATATATATAGGCCCCAATTTATCAAAGTCTGGCGGACCTGATCCGAAAGTGCGGATCAGGTCCGCCAGACCTCGCTGAATACAGCGAGCTATACGCTCGCCGTATTCAGCATTGCACCAGCAGCTCACAAGAGCTGCTGGTGCAACGCTGCCCCCTGCAGTTTTGCGGCCAATGGGCCGCTAGCAGGGGGTGTCAATCAACCCGATCGTACTCGATCGGGTTGATTTCCAGGTTATGGAGCAGCGGTCTTTGTGACCGGTGCTTCATAACTGCCATTTCTGGCGAATCTGAAGACTCGCCAGAAACACGGGGCATCAAGCTCTATTCAGAGCTTGATAGATAGGCCCCATAGTATCTCACAAAACTCAGTGCACCCCTCACATTTTTGTAAATGTTTTATTATATCTTTTCTTGTGACAACACTGAAGAAATTACACTTTGCTACCATGTAAAGTAGTGAGTGTACACCCTGTATAACAGTGTAAATTTGCTGTCCCCTCAAAAGAATTCAACTCACAGCCAATAATGTCTAAACATTTGGCAACAAAAGTGAGTACACCGCTAAGTGGAAATGTCCAAATTGGGCCCAAAGTGTCAATATTTTGTGTAACTACAATTATTTTCCAGCACTGCCTTAACCCTTTTAGGCATGGAGTTCACCAAAGCTTCACAAGTCACAAGCCACTGGAGTCCTCTTCTACTCCTCCATGACTACACCACGGAGCTGGTGAATGTTAGAGACCTTGCACTTCCCCACCTTCCGTTTGAGGATGCCCCACAGATGCTCAATAGGATTTAGGTCTGGAGACATGCTTTGCCAGTCCATCACCTTTACCCTCAGCTTCTTTAGCAAGGCAGGGGTCATCTTGGAGGTGTGTTTGGGGTCGTTATTATGTTGGAATACTACCCTGCAGCCCAGTCTCCGAAGGGAGGGGATCATGCTCTGCTTCAGTATGTCACAGTACATGTTGACATTAATGGTTCCCTCAATGAACTGCAGCTCCCCAGTGCTGGCAGCACTCATGTAGACCCAGACCATGACACTCCCACCACCATGCTTGACTGTAGGCAAGACACACTTGTCTTTGTATTCCTCACCTGGTTTCCGCAACACACACTTGACACCATCTGAACCAAATAAGTTTATCTTGGTCTCATCCGACCACAGGACATGGTTCCAGTAATTCATGTCCTTAGTCTGCTTGTCTTCAGCAAACTGTTTGCGGGCTTTCTTGTGCATCATCTTTAGAAGAGGCTTCCTTCTGGGACGACAGCCATGCAGACCAATTTGATGCAGTGTGCGGCGTATGTTCTGAGTCCTGACAGGCTGACCCCCCACCTTTTCAACCTCTGCAGCAATGCTGGCAGCACTCATACGTCTATTTCCCAAAGACAACCTGTGGATATGACACTGAGCACGTGCACTTTAACTTCTTTGGTCGACCATGGCAAGGCCTGTTCTGAGTGGAACCTGTCCTGTGAAACTTCTGTATGGTCTTGCCCACCGTGCTGCAGCTCAGTTTCAGGGTCTTGGCAATCTTCTTATAGCCTAGGCCATCTTTATGTAGAGTATCAGTTCTTTTTTCAGATCCTCAGAGAGTTCTTTGCCATTCGGTGCCAGGTTGAACTTCCAGTGACCAGTATGAGAGAGTGTGAGAGCGATAACACCAAATTTAACACACCTGCTCCCCATTCACACCTGAGACACTAACGAGTCACATGACACCGGGGAGGGAAAATGGCAAATTGGGCCCAATTTGGACATTTCCACTTAGGGGTGTACTCACTTTTGTTTCCAACGGTTTAGACATTAATGGCTGTGTGTTGAGTTATTTTGAGGGGACTGTAAATTTACACTGTTATACAGGCTGTACACTCACTACTTTACATTGTAGCAAAGTGTCATTTCTTCAGTGATGAAAAGATATAATAAAATATTTTCAAAAATGTATATCTATTCTTATATACTCTATCTATCTATCTATCCATCTATCTATCTATCTATCTATCTATCTATCTATCTATCTATATATATTAATATTATCAAATATATATATATTTATATATATAAATATATATTTAATAATTAAAATTTCAAAAAAATTCTATGTGAAGAACATAGTAATATAAAATTTGCGTAACGTACTTTGGGTTGCACGCTGTATGTCTAATGCGGTGACGGGTTAATATGCAACATTAGTTATCTTAATGTGCATTATTGAAATAGTAAACAAAATATTGATACAAATAATTATTAAGAATTATTGTAGATACTGTAAAATATACATATACTGTATATTCTATGAATTTTTTGAATATTTTACAACATCTATAATAATTTACATGAATTATTATTTTTTAATATTTTATATTTAATAAATACAGAACGCACCTTAAAGGGACAGTCACGTTAAAAAAAACTTTCATGATTGAAATAGGGCATGTAATTTTAAACAACTTTCCAATTTACTTTTATCACCAATTTTGCTTTGTTCTATTGGTATTCTAAGTTGAAAGCTAAACCTAGGAGGTTCATATGCTAATTTATTAGACCTTGAAGGCCGCCTCTATCTAAATCCAAAACCATTGAGCTCATGCACGTGAATTTCCCGAGGAGTGATCACTGACAGGCTAAAATGCAAGTCTGTCAAAATAACTGAAATAAGGGGGCAGTCAGCAGAGGCTTGGATACAAAGTAATTACAGAGGTAAAACATGTATTATTATAACTGTGGTGGTTATGCAAAACTAGGGAATGGGTAATTAAGGGATTATCTATCTTTTAAAACAACAAAAATTCTGGTGTTGACTGTTCCTTTAAAATAACTCATGTCTGGTTAGCACACATGAAGAATTAGTGTACTCCTGTCGGACATATGTGCACAAACCCGACAGGGGTACACTAATTAGAATATAGAATATATATGTATATTTTACAGTATCTATAATAATTATTATTAATATTTTTTTCAATATTTTATATTTAATATTTTCATAATGCGCCTTAAGATAACTAATTCTGCATGTGCGCAAACGCGACATCGCGTTAGACCTAAATTAAAAAACCCAGAGAGCATTAATTTTAATTATTTATACTTATATATATATATATATATATATGATAATGTTAATGTAAAATATATATCTATACCTATATATCTATGGGAATATATATACAGGTATAGGTACATACAGATATAAATGGAAATATCTATTTAATATAAAAATTAACATTTTCCTGTATGTGAAGAACATTTGAATGTGAAATATTTACAGTAAACACATTGTAAAACACATTGTTAAATTTTATTATATAATTATTATTTATGGCCATCAGTTTCTTCATTTTGCCTTTCAGGACAGACATTATCAGTTTATAGCTCTTCCTTTTAGATAAGCGACAGCACCCAGGATTTTTACCAATGTTCTAAGAGCATTGCTGTCTGTCATCAGGACTCAGGGTATAGCTGTAGTGCCGTACCTAATGATATTTTGGTTTAGGCGCCATCTTTACCTTTAGCGACTTTTCATACCGAAAAACTACTATCGCTTCTTGCAGTCATTGCTGGAAGGAAAATGTTGTAAACAGTTATCTGATTCATCAAACAAGAGTTTCCTTTTTGGGTGTGATTATAGATTCTGTTACCATGTGGCTGTGCTTGACAGATCAACACAAACTCAAGCTTTAGTCAGCTTGTCAAAATCTTTAGCCTGCAGCTTTTTCTTCAGAGGCTTAGTATATGGAGGTAGTGGGTCTGATTGTTGTAACCTCAGACACAATTTCCTTTGCGAGGTTCCACCTACATCCTCTTCAGCTCTGCATGTTGAGGCAGTAGGATGGGGATTACACCCATCTCTCTCAGTTAATTTGACTGGGTCCTTTAGTACGTCAGTCCCTTTCTTGGTGGACGTCAAACACTCCTGTTTCCCAGGGAATGTATTTTCTTTTTCCGTTGTGGGAAATAATAACCACAGAGCCAAGTCTCTCAGGTTGGGACTCGGTCTGGGGTTCTTAGAGATCTCAGGGAGTTTGATATCCTCAAGAGGCAAGGTTACCTATCAATGTATTAGAACTTCATGCAATTTTCTAGGAGGTCCAGGCTTGGCCTCTTCTAATGTCAGTTCAGTTTATTAATTTCCAATCAGACAACATAATTGTGGTAGCATATATCAATCACCAGGAAGGTACCCTCAGTACTGTAGCAATGAAGGAGGTATCTTGTATCCTATTTTGGGCAGAGTTCCCTCAGTTCATGATCTTGGCAATTTACATTCCCGGAGTAAACAATTGGGAGGCGGACTATTTGATTCATTAATCTCTTCATTCTGGGGAAAGGTCCCTCAAGTAGGACAGTTGGTTCAACGTTGAGGCCTCCCGGAAATAGATTTGATGGTGTCTCATCTGAATCACAAGCTACCCAAATATGGAGCGAGGTCCAGAGAACCTCAAGCGGCACTGCTTCATTAGCAGTTCTTTGGCCATTTCAACTAGTTTTTTTCCACCAGTTCTTCTCCCGTGGGGTAATTGGTCGGATCAAACAGGAACACACTGGCAATTCTGATGCTACTGCATGGCCTCGCAGGACTTTGTATGTCGATCTGATTCAAATATCCAATGTTCTGCCATGGGGTCTCCATCATGTCAGGTAAATGGGGATGACACTGCCAAATATTTAATATATAAGTTAATATTTTATATACGTGAAATATTCCTTCTTTGTATAAATCTGGCTAGTCTAAGTTTCATTAAGGACTTGAAATCAGAGTTTTTAACTCAGATTGCCTGCTGATGGATACATCACTAATCAATTTATCTGAAAATACAATCAAAGAGAAGGCAGTTGTCTTAAATGAGATGAGGTCATTTCAAAGGGACCTTATAACATTGTACTGTATTCTCAGGTTTTAACTCCCATGAAATTAACTTCCTGCATGGGCAATGTGTAATAAAATTACCTAGATCAGAGTGCCCCTGCAATGAGGAAGACCAAAAGTCTGCTGTTTGGGAAAGATCCCAGGATGACAAGCTAATTTAAATATCTCTTACATCAGTGTTAATTAATATACACTCAAATACATAGAAACACATAGATTTTTGTCTGTGTTAAAGGTAGCAAAAGGAGAAATATTTTTAATCTTGTGGAAGTTGATAGCACAAGAATTGAAGTTTGAAAGTTAAAATTATTTAGATAGCATTCATTTAAGTTAATATGCTCAGATTGTATATTATTTGAATATATATTGAATATATATATTGTATATTATTTGAATATATTCAATATTATATATGGGTCTGGGAGATATGTCTAATGCCTGTTGCCTAATATACTATATTAAATAAGTGTCTGATAATTAAATGAATAATTGTATTGGAGATGTTTGAAATGTTTGACAAATGATATTTAGATTGTATAAAAGGTTCTATATTATGAAATGGATAATACCTATATAATTTTTACTATAAAGTGTATCATGGTTATCTTTGTGTGCACTCAAAATTGGAGAAACGTGGTGTGCACTAAATTTGGAATATATTTATATTAAATGGAATAAGATCAGATATAAATATAGCTATATAATTAATTACAACAGAATTTTACTTACATGCATGTTATGACATAGATAATAACTAAAAGAAAAAATACAACTACTAAGTCCCCTAATAGAAAAATGAATCTTAAGTACATCTATAAGTAGGAAAATTGTAGGGGAACATACACTGAAAATACATGTGCACTGTATATATATATATATATATATATATATATATATATATATATATATATATATATATAGAGAGAGCAATAACAGTTAAAGTGCACTCACTGTTCCAAGGATCATCTGCCGGGGTGCTGCGTGGAAAAATGTAGATTTACGTTCAACCCCAAGGAAGAAAACGCTTCACTCTCCGGTCTTTTCATCAATATTTATTTATTATTCACAAGAGTTGTATTACAGCATTCCCAGACGTTTCGACACCTATTGGTGTCTTTTTCAATGGGTATTTGCCAAAATTCTTTTGTCCCAAAAGGCTCCTAACAAACTATTCCTAACCGCTTACCTATAAACCCCCGTATGTGCTCATGTCACTTCCGGTGCCATGGAGGCCGCTCCCCCTTGCGCGTGTCACTGCTCCTTCTCTGCCGCGTGGCTAATTAACATAGCTCCACCTGCGTGTTGACATATATCAACACGTAGTACATCCAAATGTGCGCATGTCAGGGGCCAGCAACTCCGATAGCATCGGACTGACGAATAATCGTGTATAATAAAAATGTATTTTAAAAGCTTATTTTTCCCGTCTATTTATTAAAAAAGTGCTGTGAAAGCACAAGATAAGACCCTTAATATTCCCTATTTACACAGTGAACCTAATACCCAATTTATTTTGTCAACTATATATCCATTCATTTCATCTCAAGCTTGTTTGTACTAACATAACAACTGTTCTATAGTTGATTGTAAAAAAATGGTATGGACGTGGAGTTACTTTGTTGGTGGGAAACTTATCATAATAACATTCATTCCTAATGGAATAAGGTAGAAAAACTTTTTGGTCCGCAACAGTACACCATATCATAGAGCTTCTTTGGTTTACAAAAGTTCTTATTCCATCCACTCTATACAAATGGGTAATACAGTCCCTTATAATAGAATTGACCTGGATCAAACAATCCTAGACTTCCCATTAAAGGAAAACATTAAAATCCAGTTGTACATTTAGTCCTTTTGGTGCTACTGTATCCAGTCGGTAGATCCAGGAGGTTTCCACCTGGAGGAGTTTGGTATTTCCGTCTCCCCCTCTTCGTAAGGGCGGCACATGATCTATGATTATGGTCCTCAAACTTGCAGCTGTGTGTCCTGCCTGGAGAAAATGTCGAGCCACAGGTTGATCAGACTCACGTTTCTCAATCGCTTGCCTGATCGCATGGCGATGATTCGCCATCCTCTCACGAAAGGTGGTCGATGTTTTCCCCACATACATCAGGGAACACGGACACATCAGTACATAGATCACGTAGGTACTAAGGCATGACAGCCTATGCAGAATCTTGTACTTCCTCCCAGTGTGTGGATGATGGAAGTGCATACCAGTCAGCATGCTATTACACGTAGTACAGTCACCACATCTGTAGCATCCCAGTTTCCTTTTTGTATCCAACCATGTCCCTTTTTCGTAACACTTAACCGGGTCTTTGTGGACCAAAATATCCTTTAGATTGGGTGCTCTTTTGTATACCATCCGTGGTGCTTTTGTACGTGTAAAGGGTAAGGTCTTGTCAGAACTCACGATTTCCCAATTCTTCTTTACTGACTCTGATAAAATCTTAGATATGGGGTTGAACGTAGTTATAAAATTGATGTTGTCACTCACATCTCCCACATTCTTCTTCACACCCTGAGACAGAAGTAACGACTTTTGATCTTGTTGCACCAATTCAGTGTGTACCTTTTTGATCAATTTTCGTCCATAGCCCCGTTGTTCCAATTTATTGACCATTTCTTCCTCTTGGATTCTCCTTGTCTCCGGTAGTGTATTATTGCGGACCACTCGCGTAAGCTGAGAGGAGACAACAACTCTTTTTTGATGTCCCGGATGGTGTACTACGTGTAATAGCATGCTGACTGGTATGCACTTCCATCATCCACACACTGGGAGGAAGTACAAGATTCTGCATAGGCTGTCATGCCTTAGTACCTACGTGATCTATGTACTGATGTGTCCGTGTTCCCTGATGTATGTGGGGAAAACATCGACCACCTTTCGTGAGAGGATGGCGAATCATCGCCATGCGATCAGGCAAGCGATTGAGAAACGTGAGTCTGATCAACCTGTGGCTCGACATTTTCTCCAGGCAGGACACACAGCTGCAAGTTTGAGGACCATAATCATAGATCATGTGCCGCCCTTACGAAGAGGGGGAGACAGAAATACCAAACTCCTCCAGGTGGAAACCTCCTGGATCTACCGACTGGATACAGTAGCACCAAAAGGACTAAATGTACAACTGGATTTTAATGTTTTCCTTTAATGGGAAGTCTAGGATTGTTTGATCCAGGTCAATTCTATTATAAGGGACTGTATTACCCATTTGTATAGAGTGGATGGAATAAGAACTTTTGTAAACCAAAGAAGCTCTATGATATGGTGTACTGTTGCGGACCAAAAAGTTTTTCTACCTTATTCCATTAGGAATGAATGTTATTATGATAAGTTTCCCACCAACAAAGTAACTCCACGTCCATACCATTTTTTTACAATCAACTATAGAACAGTCGTTATGTTAGTACAAACAAGCTTGAGATGAAATGAATGGATATATAGTTGACAAAATAAATTGGGTATTAGGTTCACTGTGTAAATAGGGAATATTAAGGGTCTTATCTTGTGCTTTCACAGCACTTTTTTAATAAATAGACGGGATAAATAAGCTTTTAAAATACATTTTTATTATACACGATTATTCGTCAGTCCGATGCTATCGGAGTTGCTGGCCCCTGACATGCGCACATTTGGATGTACTACGTGTTGATATATGTCAACACGCAGGTGGAGCTATGTTAATTAGCCACGCGGCAGAGAAGGAGCAGTGACACGCGCAAGGGGGAGCGGCCTCCATGGCACCGGAAGTGACATGAGCACATACGGGGGTTTATAGGTAAGCGGTTAGGAATAGTTTGTTAGGAGCCTTTTGGGACAAAAGAATTTTGGCAAATACCCATTGAAAAAGACACCAATAGGTGTCGAAACGTCTGGGAATGCTGTAATACAACTCTTGTGAATAATAAATAAATATTGATGAAAAGACCGGAGAGTGAAGCGTTTTCTTCCTTGGGGTTGAACGTAAATCTATATATATATATATATATATATATATATATATATATATATATATATATATATATTGAGATTTAATATTATACCCATTGTCTAGTATTAAATATATAAAAATACATACTCAGTTAAATTAAATTAAATCACATATGAAGATGTCCCCATTGTTTTATTAAAACTAGGAAATTATAAATGTATTGAATGTACATTTCTATAAAAATATATATAAAAGGAAATTACATTCCTGTATTGGGATAAAATATTTTATAAATGGAACTACGTTCCAATTTCTGTTGCCCCCGGGGGTCAATGCGAGAAATGCAGTCAACGATATTCAATTAGGGAGAATTGAATTACCAACTGGCCAATGAGAACTAAGTTCAGAATCAGAGATTTCTATTGAATGATTCAGTGATAGAGGAGGAGTTTATCACTGATATAAGCTCTGCACATGGAAGAGGGTGGGCGGTTGCCCTTTTTGCTAACTTACTGGCTTGACAAACCCTGCTTGCCAGAGCTGCCTTTTTGCTTACCTGATGCTTTTGGTAACACAGTCTTGTAAGACAAACCCTGTTAGAACCCTCTTGCTGGGAAATAGATATTGGGCTCACTTCTCTTCCAAAAATTGTGCTTATCTTCTTTTGTATGACAGTGACAAACTCTGATTGGAAAAGCTAATTCTCAAATTGGTTAACTGGTAACGTGAAGCGATTGTCTTAGATATTTTTAATAGACTTTAGCAAAGATAGTCTCTATAGCAAAAGTTTAATAGTAGCTGTGATTTAAAAGTGTATTTTGTATTTATAATTTAACATTGCATAGACCAGTGTAGTCTATAAATAATCATTTTTAGCATTAAGTAATTTACTATTAAGAGGAAATGATTTTGTATTTTTATGTTCATAAGTTAAATTTAAGTTACTGTGAGATATTTTAGAAATTGTATTATTGTGGGCTAGACAGTTGGAGTATATTTTCCTGGAAATTCTATTAGATTTGTGAGAGTTAAACTAAGATTTTATTGTGAGATTTGGATATATGCACTGCTCAAATGTTGTTAGATTAGCTATATATTGAATTGGTTAATATTTCTGGCTAATTATAAATTGTTCTAGTGAAATTTAATTGTGGTATCACAATATAAAACAACACAAATTCATACAAAAAGACAAAAATCAATCACAGTAAGTAAAATCCAAATATGAACAAGCGTCACTTCTTATAAGGCTCACTTCATATAAAGTGCTTAAAGCAAGTCAGAAGATGCAGGTAAGCAGTTGATTACAGATTCCTCCGTTGACTCAAATACAGTTCCCAGTGTGCAAGTAATATGTTACCAGAGATTGATTTGCAACGGATCTACCTCTCAGGTGTCCTGATGACCTGGTATGGGCGTTTTGTGGCATTTCAACTCTCTCTCAGTGTAGCGTAATCCTACTTCCGCATTTCGCGGTCACGGGGTCTGTCATAATATGTATGCCTATTTGATAATAAAATGAAAAATATATATTTTAGTTGATGAAATCCTAAATGATATCTACTTAGTCATACATACAAGGGTTCAGATCTTATTTTGCATTGTGTCCCTCCTGGGCTAAGGAGCCAAAGTTGTTGATTTTTTCAGCTTCATAATATAATATTTTCCTCTCAAAATCACCCCTCTTAAATCTTTCCGTACTTTTTTTATACCCCAAAATTTAAGACCTTTCGTGTTCCCATTATGGACCTCTTTAAAGGGCTTGGACACAAGGTGACCTTCAAAACCATTTTTAATATTGGTCAAGTGTCCCCTCAGTCTATCTCTTAATAACCTTTGAGTTTGTCTTAGATTTTGCTTGTTACAAGGACATTGAATAATGTAGACTAGACCCTTATCAGTGCACCTTATTAAATCATTAATCTTGTATTCTTAGTGTCTAGTGGTTGAGCTGATCTGTTGTCAATCTTATTTCTGTACTTACATGCTGTTCAACTGTAAAACAGGAAATATCCTTTTATCCTTTTTCCTCCTAGGTCTTTATCAATCCTATTTTTTTCCTTGTTTAAACTCATTAGGCGCTATATGATTTTTTATATTTTTAGCTTCTGTAAAGATCAAATCTGGGTGTGTTTTAACATGGTCTCCAAGTATGTGTTCTTTTCAAATTAAATGCCAATGTTTATTCAAAATAGATTTTATATAACCATATTGGGCATTGTAGTTTGTTATAAATGGAATTTTAAGTTTTCCATTTTCATCCTTCTGTAGTATTGGTGTATTCCTGTTTAAAGGTTCCTCTATATTTCTTTCTCTGGCTTCTTTTAAAGCTGCCTCTATATTTTCTTCTTCATAACCCTTTCTAGAAACCTGTTTTTCAAAATTAGAGATTGTTCTTCAAAATATTCGATTGTATTACAGTTCTTTTTTATTCTGGTAAATTTACTTTTTTGTATGTTGTTAACCCACATGCTCAACTGACAACTTTCAACATGAATGTAGTTGTTTGCATCAAGCTTTTTGAAGAATGTTTTTGTATGGATATTTTGATCTACTATGTAAATTTCTAAATCAAGGTAATTGAAGTTTTATTTATTTATGATGTAAAACTCAGACCCAAATCATAGGCATTCATATCTTCTAAGAACATATGCAATAACTCTATGCCCACATTCCAAATAATAAAAATGTCATCTATAAATTTAGTTTAGAGCACCAAGTTTACACCCCATGCTCCATTGTGGATAAATTGTTCTTAAAAAAAAACATAAACAAATTTGCGTAACTGGGTGGGAACTTGATGCCGATAGCTGTGTAAGCAACGTAAAATTGAAATCTCAAAAATTATATGTGCAACTAATCCAGATAGATCTGAAACCTGTACAAATAACTACTATACCAAATATAACATAGGAAAGCGAGAGATCAGAAATAGGATATCATTAAGTTTAGCAAACTTATCAATCATGGTGTATAGGTATAATCAGCATTACAGTGTCTGTAACATGCTGACAACCTCTCTCTCCCTCCCTGTCATACAGGCCAATGCTGGTCTAACCACCAATGCCTCTATCCATTACTTTTACTCCTCCTCATGATTGGCACAGGCTGTCTGAGGTGCTGAGGGGAATGAGCGGAAAAAGGCAGAGGAGCAGTGTGCAGCAAAAATATCAATGATCATGCGAGAAGACCATGAAGGGTACGTGACTGGAAGATATAATATAGCTTGCTGATGATATTTCCTCCCACAGCTACAGGATTTATTTCCTCTTTAAAAAGATTTACCCCTAACCTTACCCTAGTTCCGATGCTTATGCTGTGAGGTAAAAATAAAATTGCAGCTGTGTGCTACCCTGTCAGTCGTGGCCTGGGTGGATCCCCCAGTTACCCCTGTCTCCCCTGATGGTGGCCCATCATTAGGCAATCAACCTCAATAATGAATCAGATTGTTAAAGGACTAGATTACAAGTGTTGCGGGTTGTGATAAGCAATATCGTGTATTGCAAGTTGACATTAAACCAGTCTTTTATATTCCATCCTTCTCTTTGTCACTATGAACCAGGTTATCATTACAGGTAGGTGAATAAATTCAGCTTAAAACACAATGGAGTCGACCAGGGCCTGTGCTACAAAAGAGACAGACTAGATGACCACTTAGGGTAGCCCTTCCGGTGGGGCAAATTTGGAGCATGATAAACATTTTTTTTTAATGTGTATATTTAGTTTTTTGCTGCCTAACTTGCGCTTTATAGTAGCGGCCATAAAGCATGGCATAATTGCTGGAAAGGAAGGAATCTTGCTAGAAGCATAGGAAGGCAGAGAGTAGAGGTCAACGAGAACAGCTGGATGCATCTGGCTGAAATAACTCACTGCACAGCCTATGTGTTCTCTGCAAAACTTTAGCATTATTCATAAAATTTGGTGGAGCTGGTAACAGCAGTGGGACCAGCCTCCACCCACAGCCTAATGAGTGTTACTGGGCTGATGGACACTTGTAAGAGCACTGACAATCCTCTAATGTTTGATATACTGCAAGATATAAGGGCACTATCTTCTGCAATAAATAAATATATATATATATATATATGCACAGTATATATATATATATATATATATATATATAAGACCCATTATTCTCTTCAGAGAACCTACAGACAGGTGCGATGAGTGGACAGGGGTTCAGCCAGGCAGTGAAAATCTCAAACTGTGGAGATGCCACCAGCCTCAGAGATGAATTGTGAGTTCCCATCAATCCCCTGGTTTATACAGTGCTGCTCCTTACAGATCCTTGGCACTGTGCTTGAACTAACTGGAAGCATTCTTCTGCAACAAAGGTGAGAACGGTAGATGAAGGTACTTATAGGTAAGTACCATGCACCTTCATAGTCCACAGGCTATTAGCATTTTTCCAGACACTGCAGTCTGTAGGACTTTCATGACAAAAACCGTCTCAGTAGAAGCAAACATATTAAATGATAAAATATTAGGGAAAGTGTGTTAAAAAAGACCTGTTTGCTGCTTTGCAAATCTGTTCTACAGAAAGTTCATTATTAAAAAAATGGTAAAAACTTTATTTTAATTTTTTAATATTGTTTGAATTGAGTCACTTATTATATACAGGTATAAAACATAGTACAATACAGTGCACATAGGCAATCTTACCCTATTACAGATATAAGCGCTTTCCAAGCGGCGATATTTTCTTCCAAGTCGGAGCGGAGCGCGGAACTGAAGACCGGCTACCGCGGAGCCATGGAGCGTGGAGATCCTCTTCGTATGACCACCGCCGCACACTGAGGATTGAATTCAAGGTACGCGTTTAAATATGGGGTACCTTGCATTCCTATTGGCAGATTTGAGTCTTCAAATTCAAATCAGCCAATAGGATGAAAGCTACTGAAATCCTATTGGCTGTTCAAATTAAGGGCAGTAAAAGAGCTGAATGCCCTTTTAAGGGCAATGTCCATACAAATGCCCCTTAAGGGGCAATGGGTAGTTTAGGATTTTTTAGTGTGGGTGTTAGGTTAGGGGCTTAGCAATTTAATTAGTTATTTTCATTGTGGGGGCTTGGCGGATTAGGGTTTAATAGATTTATTAGGTTTGTTGCAATGTGGGTTAATGGCGTATTAGGGGTTAATAGGTTAATTAAGTTTATTGCGTTAGTGGGGATGGCGGTTTAGGGGTTAATAGTTTTAATAGGTACTTTGCGATATGGGTGAATTGCAGATTAGGGGTTAATAGTTTATTAAGGAATATTGCATTGTGGGGTGATGGCGGTTTAGGGGTTAATCACTTTTCCCAAGATTACAATTTTTGCGTTACGGTTTTATACTGAAAAAATGGCCATTTCAGCATAAAAACAGTAACGCAGCCAATACGAGTCGTGTCAGTATAGCTATACTGCAAGCATTTTAGCCTGTAACGCAACATCAGTCCCGCACTCAAAAAATGAAGTTTTTGTGTGGGATTTCCATAGCGCCAGTATTACAGGTTGTGCGGTGAGGCTAAAATGCTTGCGTTACGGCCTATACCGATACGATCCATTCCGCCATCTGAAAGCAGTAGTTATTAATTTTTTGTAACAAAAATGTTTCACAAAACTCATAACTAAAATGTTACAAAGTACACTAACACCCATAAACTACCTATTAACCCCTAAACCGTCACCCTCCCGCATCGCAAATACTATATTAAGCCTATTAAACCCTAATCTGCCGCCCGCCCACATCCCGCCACTATAATTAAGTTATCAACCCCTATTCCACGCGTTGAGTCTTTTTGATCCTGTTGGGCATCCGTAGGTGAAAGAGAGTGACGTCAGGCGGAGTCCCTTTGGCGTGTTCAGCTTGCAGGTGCTAATTGCCCGGGCAGTTTAAACAGACGCCGGAAGTAACAGCCTGCTGTAAGACGCTACTCTTGAACCAGGAGTGCCCGGAGTTTTTGGAACTTTTATTAGTGGTGGGGATGTCAGAAACGGCAGATTAGGGGTTAATAACTTATTTCAGCGATGTCGGGGGCAGCAGATTAGGGGTTAATAACTTTATTTCGGTGTCGGCTATGTCGGGGGCGGCAGATTAGGGGTTAATGACTTTATTTCGGTGTTGGCGATGTTGGGGGCGGTAGATTAGGGGTGTTTAGACTTGGGGTTTATGTTAGGGTGTTAGGTTTAAACGTAACTTTTTTCCCCATAGACATCAATGGGGTTGCGTTACGGAGCTTTTCATTCCGCACTTCAGGTGTTAGTTTTTTTTCTTACACTCTCTCCCCATTGATGTCTATGGGGAAAGCGTGCACGTATTCTCAGCCCTTGGATTTTGTGCGGTATGGAGCTTATCGCCACCATATCGCACGCACAAGGAGGCTTTTCAGAAACTTGTAATGTCAGCGCTATGGAGGGTGAAATAATGCAACATTTGTTGCGTTCGTTTCACACCCTCTATATCGCAAACCTCGTAATCTAGGCGCTAATTAGGTATATAGCGTTGTGGGAGGTTGGCAGATTAGGGGTTAATAGGTTAATTAGATGTTTATGGGGAAAGCGTGCACGTATTCTCAGCCCTTGGATTTTGTGCGGTATGGAGCTTATCGCCACCATATCGTACGCACAAGGAGGCTTTTCAGAAACTTGTAATGTCAGCGCTATGGAGGGTGAAATAATGCAACATTTGTTGCGTTCGTTTCACACCCTCTATATCGCAAACCTCGTAATCTAGGCGCTAATTAGGTATATAGCGTTGTGGGAGGTTGGCAGATTAGGGGTTAATAGGTTAATTAGATGTTTTGAGATGTGGGGGTTGGCGGATTAGGGGTTAATGTAGTTTATTAGTTATTGCGGTGGGGGTTGACGGTTGACAGGTAGATAGATATTTCGCATGCGTTAGGTGTTAGTTATTTTCATGAGGTAGATAGATATTGCTCCCATACTCAGCGCAGTCTTGCTGCACCTGCCTATGTGTGGCGAGGTAAAAATGGAGTAAAATTTCTCAATTTTCGAGTGTAAGTCCTTGCACTGAATATGTAATACTGATTTGTGACGTGGTTTTATGTTAGCTTTTGGGAGTAAAAATTGCGGGAGACGGGTGAATTTATATGCAGCGCTGTATTTGTGATACTAAAACCGCATAAAAACCGGCGTCGCCAGCTTTTGCGGGCAACGCCGCATATGTAATCTTGCCCAAAGGGGTTAACTCTGTGCGGTATGATTTTCTGTTTGAATTATAAAAATATACTATCTATGGATGAATTAAATTAAAGATGCATGAATATTGCACTATGTAATACATTTTAATTAAGGCTATGAATGCTAGACATAGGTCTCCAGCTAATTTTAATTTTAAATAATATTTTTTTTTACAAATATTTTATATTTAATATTTCAATAACGCGCATTGAAGATAGCAATTCTTCATGCATGAATATTGCACTATGTAATACATTTTAATTAAGGCTATGAATGCTAGACATAGGTCTCCAGCTAATTTTAATTTTAAATAATATTTTTTTTTACAAATATTTTATATTTAATATTTCAATAACGCGCATTGAAGATAGCAATTCTTCATGCGTTAGTCCTACATTGAGAACCCCGATGCGCGCTACACATATTTTACATTCCTATTTTCTTCACATAGAAAATAATGTACTTTTTATTATTAAATATATATTTCTGTATATATATATATATATGATACTGTTAATGTAAAATACAAAAGTATAACAATATATCTCTAGCAATAGATATATAAGTATAGGTATATATAGAAATATGTATTTATAATTAAAAGTACATTGTATGCGAAGAACATTGCATTTGTGACATTTTCATATCTCCTGTTGGGTTAGTGTGCAAGTATAGAAAGTTTTTTTCCTGTTTGTGCTCTCTATTGACTTCTATGGGGAGACGAAGGTAATGCAGTCGTGATAATTTGTGTTGGGTTTCACTCGCATGCAAACTTTTTACTTTCAAATTGTAATACAAGCGCTACGCAACAAGTGCAAATTGCCTCAGTCTAGCATAGTTTAGGCTTGAGGGGGAGCGCTAAATTGCGCTCCACTTGCAATCTAACCCTAAGCTTGCTAAAGAATAAAAGAAAGCAAATAATTCCAACACAACAGCAAACAGTACTCCAGCAATGAAGGTTCAGGACAGAATGGCACCTTAATTATGAGATACACGGCAGAATGTATTCAGCCTTTGCAGAGCCGGTATTGCTGCCATTATCAGCCTTTGCCCAGATACGTCCCCCTAAAAAGACTAAATTGTGTAAAAGTCTCTCGTTAGAGTTTATTTTGGTTAGAACACAAAGAAGGAATTACAATCTCTTGATTAATACTTTCAGGAGATAATATAAAAACAGTATTGAGCATGAAAAAAGCCTTATCTTGATAAAAAAATTAAATAAGGAACCCTTCAAGAAAACAGCAAATGATTAAAAGGAGGAGCTTATAGAACTTGTAAAACTAAATTAAGGATTTAAAGAGGAAAAAATAGTTTTTAACTACCAGTCTGATTCTGAGAAGTGCCTGAACAAAACACAGAATATCATAAAATTCATCAAATTTCTGATATTAAAAGAAAGAACTAAAATGGTCCTTACAAAACCTGTTATAAATGTTTTTAGTAACATAAATGGAAACCTTAGTGCATTAGGATTATGTTTTCATTCTCCAAGCCGTTAAAATAGCTTTTAAGTTTAATACGACCTCTCCATCATGTTGGCGACAATGTGGCTCCAATGGCTCTGACTCCCATATCTGGTGGTCATGCCCAAAAGCGATACGGTTGTGGAAAGAGGTTGAGGTGTTGTTAAATTCTATCAACATAAACATAACATTGACTCCTCAAACTGCTATCTTCCATATATTTGATGACAAATTCCTGGAACCTACCAAACAGCTGCAAATGTATGTTTTATCCGCGACCAAGCTTTGCATTGCCAGAGCCTGAAAGCAAAGCGACTCTTCCTCTCTTTCTGACGTTTGTGATGTCATGAGCTTCTTGGCTAATATGGAAAAATATGTATATAGTACACAGGATCGTATGGAACATTATTGGGAGATATGGACAGATTGGATACAAAATCAGTGATATACACTAGACCACTATTGATTCACATGTTATGCTTTTCGGTGGGGATCAAACATTGCACTCCAGCTTAGAAGACCGATGGGTGTCTTTTTTTTGTTTTGTTTTTTTGTTCCCCCTCTCTCCCTACCCCATCCTTCCCTCTGGTGCCCCTTTGCTCCTGGGTTACCCCCTTATAGCAATTTGGACCTCTACTCTCCTGGGGAACTCATATAAAGGTCTATAAAGACTAGATGCAAAGATAAGACAGGAAAGGAGAGAGATGACAGGGAAAAGCAGAGAGATATGTGATAGCTACAGCAAAGATCTGAAAATTAAAAGTAAACCCAGATTCGGTAGCACCATCTATGATAGTCTATTATCTCAATCCCCTACAGTCTGTTCTCATCTTCGCACACTAATTGGATATTTTTAATTAATCTCTTTGGATCTCCATTGGGTTTAGTTATTTGCACAATATCATTCTGGTTTTATGAGACCCATTGTTAGTCCATCAAAATTTGGGGAGAGGATACTAAATTTTTGGAATATTATAACAATATGAGGTTTTGCATTATAGGTGTTTGCTCATAATTTTATTACAAGAACAGACTTCTATTTTGCATTACCTTTCACTTTACTACTCAGACAGCATTTTAAAAGTAAAACATTTAAATATTAACAGAAAAAATATGATAACAATGAGTATATAGTTGAGACCAATGAGAACAGTCTTTTAGTGGTCAGAGATAGTAAGGACCAATCAGATGCCTCATAGTAGCCATATAGAGACCAGAAAGTAGCAAAACTTCCTCTTTTCTCTTTGCTGCTCAGGAGTTAAGTTCAAAATTGTTTATGCATAAAATTTTGTCTTGTTTTAATATTTTGCACATTTATTATTTTGTTTAATTAATTGTTCTGTGTATTTATTTATTTATTTATTACTTATTATTTACCTATTTATTATTCTTCTGTGTTCATTATTTCTTTCTATATATTTTTTCCTTTGATATATTATATTTTTTTTCTC
The DNA here is from genome assembly GCF_027579735.1 of Bombina bombina. Taxonomy (NCBI): domain Eukaryota; kingdom Metazoa; phylum Chordata; class Amphibia; order Anura; family Bombinatoridae; genus Bombina; species Bombina bombina. The sequence continues at coordinate 782,492,697 of NC_069501.1, read as the reverse complement.
TTATTCCATTTTATCTCCTTTTCTTGTGTTTTATTTTCTTTATATTTTTAATTCTTACCCATTTTATCTTATTTCCACCCTTATCGTTTATTATTATTTGGCGCTTTTCTTTCTTCTTATAAAGTCATTTTGTCCGCTTTTTATTTTTTTGTCCGTTTACAGTTTCTGTTTTAAAACCTTTTTCCCTGTTACCTGACATTCTCGTTTCTCTTCTTTTCTTTTAATGCTCGTTTGCCTTCTCTTCCTGGAGCGTCTGAGCACCGTGTTATTGCGCCCTCCATCTTGCCTTCTATGAGCCGTCTGACCACGCCTCCATTTTACGTGGTCACTACGCAGTTGCATTCTTCCCGCCCTCTCACTCGACACTTCGTCTGCTGTGCCTGTCAGACAAGTATCGTTTTTGCAGCCACACAAAATTGCAACATATTATACAAGTTTTTATATAAATTATATCAACTTTAACATTATTTTATTGCCAAAGTTCAAACGTTTACTGTTACTAGCCATATTCAGTTTAAATTCAAGAATTTTTTTTGTACAGTTTCTTGATAAAACTCTTTGTTAATTTTATGTCATTTAGATAAGTTTATTTAATATTAATTCATTATTTTTTTCAATTTATATAATTCTGTTGCTTATTAGGCTTTAGTTTTACCTCATATTTTATTTAAAATGCAATTGGAGGATGATAAATACATCCTCTATTCTCTTGATGTGGTCAGTTTATATACCTCCATAACCCATTCTAGTGGTATGGGGGCGGTAATCAATGTCCTCAAATCTAGTGGTAAATATTCCGACCAACAGTGTGAATTCCTTATAGAATTAGTGAACATTGTACTAAGGTGTAATTATTTCTTGTTTCAAGGTCAATTTTGCATTCAAAAGCAGGGCACCGCCATGGGTTCCAATGTCACCCCTAACTACGCCAATATATATATGAATATATATGAAGAACGTTTTGTTTATGAGAATTTGTTATTTCAGCAATATGGCGCCACCTGGTGGCGCTATATTGATGACATATTCGGCGTGTGGAGGGGCGACATTGGAACCCTGCTCAAATTTGTCAGTGACCTAAACAGCTGCTCGAGACATATACAGTTTACTCTGACTTGGAGTGAAGAACATATAGAGTTTCTGGACACCTCAATCTATAGGGAACAGAATTCTTTAAAGGCTGATATTTATAGAAACACTATTGATCGCAATAATCTTTTGCGGTATGAGAGTGCTCATCCACCGGCACTTTTGAATTCTCTTCCCTATAGTCAGTTCCTGCGAGTCAAAAAAATGGTATCAGATCCAGTTTTATCTAGTCAAAGACTCAATGAAATTGGCAAGTTATTTAGTGAGCGCGGTTACCCTGATACCATAATTAAGTCTAACTTGGATAAGGTTGATGGTAGGATGAGACAAGATATTCTTCATAATAAAAGAGCCAATAAGGATAAAATTAAGGGGGACAGAATTACCTTCATCACAGAATATAACAAACAAAGTAATAAAGTGATAAGTATTCTGAGAAAACATTGTCATATTTTATATGAGTGTAATCCTGACATTAAGGCCTTTAAAGAAAACTTCATGCTTGCATTTAGACGTAGTCCTTCTCTCAGAGATAAGCTTGTGAGCTGTGAGGAATGATGTTGGTACAGCTAAGACAGGTGGCGCAAGATACATTACTAGTACAAATAAAGGTTGTTACCCTTGCTTGGGTTGTTTTAGCTGCAGCAGCATGATTAAAGGTGCAGTGTTTTTTCACCCACATACAGGTAAGAAGTTTGATATTAAGTGCTATTGTAATTGCAATAGGGAATATATAATTTATCTTATCAAATGCCTATGTGGGCTCATTTATGTGGGTGAGACAACACGTAAGGCATGAGAGAGAATGAATGAGCACAAATCTAGTATTAGGAGGGGGGATTTAGATGCCCCTGTTGCTCACCACTTTATTAAGGCTAAACATAACATTTCACAACTCAGGTTCCAGATCATTGAACAGGTACATAGACCCAGGAGAGGTGGTAATAGGGAAAATTTATTAAAGAAAAGAGAAGCTTTTTGGATCTTCAAGTTAGGGACTTTGCAACCAAAAGGTATGAATAGAGATCTGGATTGGTCTATTTTCTTATGAAAATAGATGTTATTATTTAGATTGGCTGCTTTCCATGCTTTTAAATTAGTTTTTAAGTGATTTGTGGGCACTATGTTCTTTTTGTGTCATTTGTTGAAGGATTGTGAAATAATAAAAATTTAATGATGCAATAATATAGATCACCACTAGAGGGTGTAATACTACTGAAAAGATGTAATTTATCAGCTGTTTGCTAATTGCTACTTAATTACATCTGTGTGTAGGTATATAAGGACATGCTTGAGTGCTACTATGTATTCACATGATTAAGGGGTAAGACCCCGAAATGTTGTGGACTTTTTTCTTGTGCCATAATTAAATTGGTTATAATTTATGCTGCTATCATCTCTGTGTGCATAAATGCAGAAGTGAAAGTTCATCAGCTTCTGATGCTGAATCAGATATAATTATACCTAAAAGAAGTAAAACTTCTCGCAAAAGGAAGTGTAGAGTGGATTCTGATTCTTCTGATAATAATAACGATGAAAACTTTAAAATGGATATAAAAAATATTGAATCTGATAATGAATCATTAGATTCATATAAATCTAATACTACTTTATTAAACATGTTTTTATCTTCCTCTGATGATTCTCCCAAACCCAAGAAAAGAAAGAAAGCCTTAAAAAATAAAAAACCTTTTCTTGTTGATAATTTAGGTCTTCCCTATGCAGACCCAAATGACTTACACCATCCTAGGTCTTCACAATGGAGACCTTCCAAAAGAGTCTCTAAGTTTATAGATTTTTACATTAGAAGACCTCTATCTAAAAAGACAAAAATACTTTAAAAGCTGAGTGTCCCAGACCTGAGTTACCTCATAACACTCACTTGACTCCAGAAATAGATCAAAATCTATTAAAGTTTATTGGAACAAAAAAGTCTAGTCCTGACAGGTTCCTAAAATCCTGTCAGGATAAACTCTTAGATACCTTAGGTCCCGTTACAAAGTTATTTGAATTGTCTGAGAATGCCATTGCAGAGAACTACTTATTGGACCCTTTTACTATAAGGGAATGGTTACAGAGAACAGTTTATTTTCTAGAAGATGCTAACACTTCTTTAGCTTCTCAGCGTAGAAGGTTAGTCCTTCGTTGCATTGATCCTAAGATCACTGACTTTGACTCAACAGAAATGGGCCCTGAGGCTGATGGCCTTTTGTTTGGTGACTCTGGCCTTAAACAATTGAGACATTACATTAATACCTTTAATTCTTTAAATAAGATTAAAAATAATACCCAATTTTTTTTTATCAATCCAACCTCAGAGAGTTTTTTCAAGGGCTGGAAAAGGCAGAGACCGCTTTTCCAGCTGCTTTTCAGCAATTTCAAGGTCTCACTTCCACAATTTTGCCACTCCCTCAACCTCCCACCAAAATTTCTTTCTGTCACGTTCAAGACAAAGATTTTCCAGGGGTTTTAGATCCAGGACCAGCAGAAGACCCTTCCAAGGTAAGTTCAATCACCTCTCTTTCCACTCCTTTTTTCCAACAAAAAATAGGAGGCAGATTAGCTTTTTTCCTTTCAGAATGGCAAAAAAATTCTTCAGATCCATGGGTTTTACAGACGGTCTCAGGCCTTCATTTAGAATTCATAGACACCCCTTTTCAATTTTCTTTACCCAATCCAATAAAGTTTTGTCAAAAAGATCAACTTCTTCTAGACAAAGAAATTTCAGCATTAATAACAAAAAATGCAGTAGAACCTGCCCACAATTTAGAAAATTCTTTCATAAGCAATATGTTTCTAGTCCAAAAGAAAGGAGGCAGTTATCGTCCGGTTATTAATTTAAAAGATCTAAATTATTTTCTAATCTACAATCATTTCAAGATGGAAGGAATTCATCTTCTCAGGGATTGTCTTTACAACAACGACTGGCTTGTAAGATTGGATCTGAAAGATGCTTATCTTACTATTCCCATTCATCTAAATTTCAGAAATTATCTCAGATTCCTTTGGAACGACACTTTATGGCAGTTTACATGTCTTCCTTTTGGTCTTTCTTCTGCCCCTTGGGTCTTTACAAAGATATTGAAACCTGTAATAGCCTGGCTTCAAAAAAGAGGAATTTGTCTAATTATTTACTTGGACGATATTCTTCTTATCCATAAGTCCCCTTCTATCCTACAAGATCGTCTTTCTCTTGCTATTTCCTTACTTCAAAATTTAGGCTTTATTTTTAATTTCAAGAAATCAGCCTTAATTCAATCCCAAAACCTAATTTTCTTAGGTTTCAACATAGATACTATTTCTGCCTCTTTAAGTCTTCCTTTAGACAAAATAAAAAGGATAAAGAAGGAAATTTCGTATGCTCTAATCAAGAAATGCTTTCCACTTTGTCTTTTAGCCAGAATTATTGGCCTCCTTTCTTCTTCTATCCAGGCAATCTTTCCAGCTCCTCTTCATTACAGAGCCCTGCAGAAGTTAAAGATTTTTTACCTCAGGAAAGGTTTTTCCTATCAACATCTGATTTGCTTATCAGAAGAAGCTATAGAGGAATTGAATTGGTGGCTTATCAACATGGAAGGTTGGAATGGCAAAGCCATTTTTGGAAGCTCACCAGACATAATTATAGAATCAGATGCAAGCAACTCTGGCTGGGGAGCAAGGTGTGGTTCCCAAATTTCTGGAGGAAAATGGTCTGCTATGGAGAAAAATCTTCATATAAATTGTCGGGAACTTTTAGCAGGAGCATTTGCCATCAAAAGTTTTATCAAACATTCTCACCCTATTCGATATATAAATCGTTTAGGTGGGACTACTTAAAAAATGTTATCTGTTTTAACCAAAGACTTTATTCATTATTGTCTTTCCCAAAACATATCTATCCAAGCAGAATATCTTCCTGGTCTCAACAATCAAATGGCAGACTGGGGTTCGAGATACCTTACGGATTTCAGCGATTGGATGTTGAAACCTTCTCTCTTTCAACAAATTCTCTAGTTAAGAGGTCCATTTGTAATAGATCTATTTGCCTCTCGGTTGAATCATCAAATTCTTCCTTTTTTCAGTTGGAAACCAGATCCAGAAGCTCTAGCAATAGATGCTTTTCTCCAACAATGGCCTCCTCAAGGAGCATATGCATTTCCTCCTTTTTCAATGATCCTTCGGACTCTTCTATTTGTCAAGAGACATCAGATCTCCCTACTGATCATGACCCCATTTTGGCCGAATCAAGTTTGGTACCCATATCTTCTGGAAATGTCCTTCCTTCCTCCAATTCTTCTTCCCAATATTCCAGACCTTCTTACAGATCCAAATGGAGAATGTCACACTTTAGTGCTTCAAGGCAATCTCCATCTTGTAGCTTGGATGATTTCAGGGGATCCTGGTCTTACAATGGACTTTCGGAACAGGCTAGACTTCTCCTTCAAGACTCTTGGGTCCCTAGAACCAAAAAAATATATTTTTCCGCTTGGATTAAGTGGTCTAGCTGGTGCAGTGACAAACATTTGGATCCCGTTTCAGCACCTTTAAATGAAATAATCAATTATTTATCCTCTCTTTTTATTGATGGTCTTGCTTATAGATCCATTAATGTTGCTAGATCAGCTATTTCAGCTAGTCATGAATTTTGTGATAATCTTCCCATTGGTCAAAATCCTATTATTTGCAGATTATTAAAATCTATTCGCCTTAAAAGACCACCTACTTCTAAATATTCTTCTTTTTGGGATGTAGATTTGGTAATCTCCCTTTTTAAAAAATGGCCAGAGAATGATACATTATCATTAAATCAACTTTCTTTCAAACTTGCAACTCTTTTATGTTTATTGTCTTGTAAAAGAGTTTCAGATGTTCGTGCTATTGAATTACATAAATAATTAAAACATGTTTTCACCCCAGGGTGTAATTTTTACTCTGACTCGTAGAACTAAAACTCTTTCTTCTTCTATTTTTTATCCCTACTTTTTTGAGCAACCAAAACTATGTATAGTCCTTTGTCTTAAAGAGTACGAATCCAGAACTGCTCATCTTACATCTTCCTCGTATTAACAACTTTTAATTTCTTTTGTTTCTCCTCACTTACCAGCTTCTTCACCTACTATTAGTAGATGGGTCAAAAGTGTTATGCTAGAAGCTGGTGTGGATAATATTTTTTCTTCACATTCCATCCGAGGAGCCTCAGCTTCAAAAGCTTTTTCTAAATCTGTTTCTTTACAAGATATTTTAAATGCTGCAGATTGGTCTGATGATAAAACTTTCAGACAATTTTATTTTAAACCTATTAATTCTATTCCTCATCAGTTAGTATTATAATTTAATTGTTATTTTATTGTTGTTATTTTGCTTTAAACTTGCAAAATAGGAGTCTCTGTTCTTGTAATAAAATTCCGATTATCCTATTTCATGACGGAATAATCTAGACTTTATTAAAGACACAGAAATGAGTATTTTCCCACCACTATTTAATGGGTTCCCTTCCATATGTATATAATTAAAGTCTCTTATGTTTTCCTAATGACTCTTTATTTGTTTTTCAGTTCCAAATCCTTCCTCTACAGGATTCTAAGAGTTCTCCAAGAATTTTGGATTTGCCCAACTGCTTCCTTCAATCAACTTCTACTGTTTCTTCTAACAAGTTTTCTTCATCTTTATCCCGGAAGAGTGTAATGAGTTTCTTCAATAAACTCTTTGGTTAATCTAAGTTTCTAATTCTTCTATGGATTGTTATTTGTGGACTGTTCCTGTTTTTATCCTTTGGAAATGGTTTTTGTTTTCTTTGCATGAGTGAGAAAAGAGAAGGTTTTGCTACTTTCTGGTCTCTATATGGCTACTATGAGGCATCTGATTGGTCCTTACTATCTCTGACCACTAAAGGACTGTTCTCATTGGTCTCAACTATATACTCATTGTTATCATATTTTTTCTGTTAATATTTAAATGTTTTACTTTTAAAATGCTGTCTGAGTAGTAAAGTGAAAGGTAATGCAAAATACTTGTCTCTGTGTCTTTAATAAAATCTAGATTATTCCGTCATGAAATAGGATAATCGGAATTACTGATGAGCCCTCTCCTGTTTAAGGGGATATAAAAACCATTTTTTTCTTTTATGATTCAGATAGACTGAGCATGTGATTTTAAACTACTTTCTAATTTACTTCTATTATCAATTTTTATTTGTTTTCTTGGTATCTTTTGTTGAAAATCAGTGACATATGCTCAGGAATGTGCATGTGTCTGGAGCACTTTATGGCAGCAGTTTTGCAAGAATGTTATCCATTTGCAAGAGCAATACATGGCAGCAATATTTCTTGCCATGTAGTGCTCCAGACATCTACCTAGGTATCTTTTTAACAAAGAAAATCATGGGAACAAAGCAAATTTAATAGTAGAAGTAAATTGGAAACTTTTTAAAAAAAATTGTATGCTCTGTCTGAATCACAAAAGAGAACTTCTCAGTTTAATATCCCTTTAATTCTGACTATTATCCTGGTAATTGGGGAAAAATAAGCTATATGAAATGACCATAGTACTAGACCATCTATAAATTGGGTCTGAGGATCTTTATATCTGGCACTGTACCTCAGAATTTTATTGATTTAAGCAAAAAGACATAAAATCTATTTAAGAGAGACCCCATCAACTCACAATCTTATCGAAAAAATCTCCTGATGAAGACACTATTTTACAGAATGAAGATATTGTTGGCAGAGGTAATTCGCTACCCATTTGTGCACTCCTGGAAAAAGGATGGCAGAGGTTAAACAATGATTGAGCCCTGCCCAAGTCAATAGTAAAGAAACCCCCTTGATGATTGATATATGTCACTGCTGTGACATTATCTGATTGGAAACACAGATAATGTTCACCTTTGAGAAGCGCCAACCTTGCCTTCTGAGGCTATAAAAAATGTACAAAAGAAGGAATTTTTAGCTTAAATTTAGCCGCCAATAAAGAAAGTTTCACCTTGCAATCCAAAAGGATCTCATCAAAATGTAATCCTCGTGCTACTGTCTGAGCATGCGCAGTTAAAGGGAGCAGATGAAAACAAGCAAAAGGAATGGCATCAAATGCAGCTTCATCAGACCCACCACTTCCATGCATTGAGCTACTGATGGATTTGACATACGTAGTAGTGTGGCATAAGCTTCCTGTCAAGTGGATCTGTGTTCATCTGTGAGGGAAAGATGCATGGTCAAGGAGTTTATAAATACTCCCAGGAATAAAAACACTGGTCTGTGGAATCAGGGAACTAATTTAACATTGATTTTCCAAACATGCTTGGGAAGAAACAATAGAAGTTTGTTTGAGATAATGTCAAATGTAAAGATGAAGCCTGAATCAACATCCAAGTAAGGAACTACAGAGATAACTTAAGCCCTTATCACTGATAAAAAAAAAGGGTGCCAGAACCTTGTTAAAATTTCTGGGGCTGGGAAGCTTTAACTTACAGCCCATTACAGCACACTGTAGAGCAGAATTATTCCTACTTACATTCAGTGTAAGACAATCTACCTACTATCCGCTCTGTGATCTCTGCCCTGGGAGTTGTACCCATTCAACCATAGCCTGAGTCTCCTCCGCACAGCCTTTCATTTAATTCTGCTAACCGAGCCACATGCAACCTGCAGAGTTTTTGATTCATACAGGACTGCACTCAAGGAACCTGAATAGGAGATTGGTCCACTTGTGACGGGGTTAGTGACTGGGGTTAGTGACTGGGGTTTCCTGTTACCTTTAGTAACCACAATGAGCCATAATAACCCAAATCTCCAATTCTTATGGCATGTTTGCATGTACATGTTAGTCTTATAGGGGATTTGCACATTGTATTGTCTCTCTCAACTACTAATTAATTACAACTACAAAATATCATGGCGTGGCCAATATCATACAATAGTTACCATTTGAAGATAACTATTCAAACATATTATTTTGTGTCAGTTAACCAGTAAGTTAGCTTATAATCGCTTGTAGTACACTTGTAGATAAAATGATCTATCTGCAGTTGGGTTCTTAATTTCCTTCCTCCATAAGAGTTGCAGTGTTTACTTTACTGCAAAAGGATGACATAACAACCAAGCCATTTCAATATGGATCCAGCAGATATGGCCTCACATTAAATATCTCTCACCCAGAGAGTTGATATTCTAAAACAAGGCTAAAGAGATATAAAGATAGAGAATCAAGCATTAAAATAAGTAATTAGAGAGATGTCATTATCCAGGCAAAATGTATCTGACCCTCATCAACCAACCGTCAGCCCCCCAAAAAAAATCTGGGGAAAGAACCCAGTTCAGGGAATTTAAAAATGCCTGCCAACTGCTTTTTTCTTTTACTAAAGCTCAAAACATATAGTACAGACAGGCTTAAGGTTAACCTTTTTTTTATATCTAATAGGAGAACCCTTGAGCTTGGGTGGATACCTATCTGGAGACAAATGACCAAATACTTGTCTCTCTGAATTCTTTCCTACAAGCTATGTCCGCTATGTATGAGGATATAAACAAACAACTCACAGCCATTGCTGCACTAAGATCTCTAAAACAAGGGAAACGTTCCGTGGAAGACTACATTGTGGATTTCAAGAGGTGGGCACTATACTCAAGGAATGACATGAGCCTCCGGAATCAATTCCATCTAGGCTTATCCGAGATTCTAAAAGATGAGATATCACATTTAGAGCTACCAACAACGTTATAGGATCTAATGAAAATTTACACAACCATAGACAGGAGGATTTGTGAACAAATGGCAATAAAGGTAAACACAGATTTCTTCTGGAGAAAACACATCAATATAAATAATCTTTCTGAGCTACCAAACAATACTACTGAACCTATGGAGATAGGATTTTCCAAGGGACCCATATCCCCAGGAGAAAAAGCTTGCAAAAGAGCATTATTTTATGTTTATATTATGCTTCAAACAAACATGAAGTCAATGCCTGTCCCTCACACCAAAGATCAAAGGCTAGAAAGAATATCATTGCTTTTGATTGTTAATCCCTGAAAAATTATTCTAGCTCTTACTGCACTATTTCTATATGTTTACAGCTGGAACGGAAAAAACAGTACACTTTGAAGAAATCATTGACTCTGGAGCCCGTGAATGTTTCATTGATTCAAATTTAATTTCTTTAAATAACAATCCAAGCATTAAAAAGTTGTCTCCTGCTTCTATTAAAGTAATAGATGGGTCAACTATTTCAACAGGTTCAATTACACATCATGCCATTACTTTACGTGCCAGCACACTTGATGGTCACTCATCCTTTGACATACTAACATTTCCCTTATACTCAGTAGTCCTATGTATACCTTGACTCCGATTACATTCTCCTACCATTGATTGGGAAACTTTATCTGTTCATTTAGTATCAGACTACTGTAAAAACACGTTATCTGCAATCTCCCATTCTACATACAACACTTAATAACTTACCGTTACCATATCAGGACATTTCTGACAAGTAAGAGGCAGAATCTTTACCACCATATATACCTTATGATTGTCCCATAGATTTGCTGCCTAGTTCCACTATTCGCTACAGTCACATCTACCCTGAATTACAGCATCTAAAACAGTATCTAGATGAAAATCTACAAAAAGGTTTTATACATCCCTCCACCTCTCCAGCCGGAGCGGGAATGTTCTTTGTCCGCAACAAGGATAATTCATTCAGACCAATTATTGATTATAGGGAGCTTACCAAACGAACCATTAAGTAATGATACCCACTTCCTCTTATGCCATAATTGATTTAACAACTCCAGAAAGCAACCATATTTACCAAATTGGATTTGAAGGAAGTATTTAATTTGATTAGGGTTAAAAAAGGAGATGAATGGAAGACTGCATTCCATACCAGGTATGGCTTGTATGTTTATAGGGTAATGTCGTTCGGTCTTTGTAACGCTCCAGCCACCTTCCAATACTTCATTAATGACATCTTTCATGATTTATTGGATGTGTGTGTTGCAATCTACTTGGACAACATCCTAATTTACTCCACTACCATTGAAGAACCTAGGAAACATGTCCGATGGGTTATTTCCAGGCTCCGTACCCATCATCCATATGCAAAACCAGAGAAATGTATTTTTGAACAAAGTAGCTGTCATGCCTGCCTGCATGCTGTTGCTGTCACTTTAAGACTGCTTTTCTGCTCCTTTCAATCAAGATGTTTGCGGTGTAGCCTTCATTCATTCTACTGCTGGAAATTACCTGCCTAATTAATAATCCTCCACCTGGTTCCTGCAGCCTCTATTTAGGAAATCTTCAGGCTTAGGTTTAATGCACCGGCATTGATGTTGTCTCTGAAAGCAGATCACTCGGTGTCTGTCCAGCATACCTTTATTTGTGATTTCAAGTTTATTGTCCTGCATGATGGCCTTTAACTGTTTTCTACTATCCCCAAGCTCCCAGATATATTCTGCTTTGTTTCCTGGGCACAACTATTTTGTATACTATGAACTCTGCAACAAAACTCAGTTACAAGTCTGTATTGCTCTGCTCATTCAGTTATCTGCTACAACTGTATTATACTCAGAACTCTGCATTATATTTCAGTTACCAATCTGTTTGCTGTTATTATCCAGTCATCTGCTTTAGCTGCTGCGTGCACTCTGATTCCTGAAGCTACCAGTCTGTATTTCTGTTATTATTCAGTCATTTGCTACAGCTGTATTATACATTCTGAATCACGTCACAATCAGGGATAGGCAAGGTGTCCGTACACGGACACTGGTGTCCGTGACTAGCCCTTGTAGTGTCCGCCACAACCTTAGTATATCTTTTCTTTCTGATTGAATAATAGGAATAAAAAAAATTATGTAGTGTGAATAAAGTTAGTGGCCTGTCAAGAGACTGCTAGCGATATTGGGTGATAAGTTATGGAATAAATAAAGCCTGAGTGAAATACTGGTTGTGTATCTGCTTCTGTATAATAACACCCAGCTCTATACAAAGACACAGTAGTGACACTGGCACATGCATATAGCCAGACAAGGGCTGGTTTATAGGGTCAGTGGTATCTGTATAATAACACCCAGTTCTATACAAAGACACAGTAGTGACACTGGCACATGCATATAGCTAGACAAGGGCTGGTTATAGGGTCAATGGTATCTGCATCAGTATAATAGCACTCAGCACTATATAATGACACAGTAGTGACACTGGCACATGCATATAGCCAGACAATGGCTGGTTATAGGGTCAGTGGTATCTGCATCAGTATAATAGCACTCAGCCCTATATAATGACACAGTAGTGACACTGGCACATGGGTATAGCCAGAGGAGGGCTGGTTATAGAATCAGTGGTATCTGAATCAGTATAATAACACCCAGCACTATATAATGACACAGTAGTGACACTGGCACATGGGTATAGCTAGACAAGGGCTGGTTATAGGGTCAATGGTATCTGCATCAGTATAATAGCACTCAGCACTATATAATGACACAGTAGTGACACTGGCACATGCATATAGCCAGACAATGGCTGGTTATAGGGTCAGTGGTATCTGCATCAGTATAATAGCACTCAGCCCTATATAATGACACAGTAGTGACACTGGCACATGGGTATAGCCAGAGGAGGGCTGGTTATAGGATCAGTGGTACCTGCATCACTATAATCACACCTAGCACTATATAATGACTCAGTAGTGACACTGGCACATGGGTATAGCCAGAGGAGGGCTGGTTATAGGATCAGTGGTACCTGCATCACTATAATCACACCTAGCACTATATAATGACACAGTAGTGACACTGGCACATGGGTATAGCCAGAGGAGGGCTGGTTATAGCATCAGTGGTACCTGCATCACTATAATCACACCTAGCACTATATAATGACACAGTAGTGACACTGGCACATGGGTATAGCCAGAGGAGGGCTGGTTATAGGATGAGTGGTATCTGCATCTGTATAATAACACCCAGCTCTATATAATAACACAGTAGTGACACTGGCACATGGGTATAGCCAGAGATGGGCTGGTTATAGGATCAGTGGTATCTGCATCTGTATAATAACACCCAGCTCTATATAATGACACAGTAGTGACACTGGCACATGGGTATAGCCAGAGGAGGGCTGGTTATAGGATCAGTGGTATCTGCATCAGTATAATAACACCCAGCGCTATATAATGACACAGTAGTGACACTGGCACATGGGTATAGCCAGAGGAGGGCTGGTTATAGGATCAGTGGTGTCTGCATCAGTATAATAACACCCAGCACTATATATCGACACAGTAGTGACACTGGCTCATGGGTATAGCTAGAGGAGGGCTGGTTATAGGATCAGTGGTATCTGCATCAGTATAATAACACCCAGCGCTATATAATGACACAGTAGTGACACTGGCACATGGGTATAGCCAGAGGAGGGCTGGTTATAGGATCAGTGGTATCTGCATCAGTATAATAACACCCAACGCTATATAATGAGACAGTAGTGACACTGGCACATGGGTATAGCCAGAGGAGGGCTGGTTATAGCATCAGTGGTATCTGCATCAGTATAATAACACCCAGCACTATATAATGACACAGTAGTGACACTGGCACATGGGTATAGCCAGAGGAGGGCTGGTTATAGGGTCAGTGGTATCTGCATCAGTATAATAACACCCAGCACTATATAATGACACAGTAGTGACACTGGCTCATGGGTATAGCCAGAGGAGGGTTGGTTATAGGATCAGTGGTATCTGCATCAGTATAATAACACCCAGCGCTATATAATGACACAGTAGTGACACTGGCTCATGGGTATAGCCAGAGGAGGGCTGGTTATAGGATCAGTGGTATCTGCATCAGTATAATAACACCCAGCACTATATAATGACACAGTAGTGACACTGGCTCATGGGTATAGCCAGAGGAGGGTTGGTTATAGGATCAGTGGTATCTGCATCAGTATAATAACACCCAGCGCTATATAATGACACAGTAGTGACACTGGCTCATGGGTATAGCCAGAGGAGGGCTGGTTATAGGATCAGTGGTATCTGCATCAGTATAATAACACCCAGCACTATATAATGACACAGTAGTGACACTGGCACATGGGTATAGCCAGAGGAGGGCTGGTTTTAGAATTAGTGGTATCTGAATCAGTATAACACCCAGCACTATATAATGTCACAGTAATGACACTGGCACATGGGTATAGCCAGAGGAGGGCTGGTTATAGGGTCAGTGGTATCTGCATCAGTATAATAACACCCAGCGCTATATAATGACACAGTAGTGACACTGGCTCATGGGTATAGCCAGAGGAGGGCTGGTTATAGGGTCAGTGGTATCTGCATCAGTATAATAACACCCAGCACTATATAATGACACAGTAGTGACACTGGCACATGGGTATAGCTAGAGGAGGGCTGCTTATAGGATCAGTGGTATCTGCATTAGTATAATAACACCCAGCACTATAAAATAATGCTTTTCATTTCAAATGTACCTTGGTGTCCTTCACTAAGGTCTGTACTTCGGAAAATGTCTGCCACAGCCTTTGTCTGTGCCTATCCTTGGTTACAATTACCAGTTAGGTATTATTGTGATTTACAAGTCTTCTTCCTCAGCCATTTTTTACACTTCTGCAGCATGTGTCCTGCAGCATGTTTTAGTTACCAGGATCTTTTGCTGTGTTTTTCAAGTCTGCAGTCATGTACTCTGATGCTCAATTCTACCTGTTTTCTATAAAGCCTGAATAGTTTGCATATGCAAAAAGGGATAGAGTGGCGCTCTGGGATGAGCTAGAGGGATATATGTGTAAATAAATAATATGTATATAATTAAAAGAAATAGCTGAAGAATAGAGTCAGTAATCCAATAATTCACAGAAGGATAATCTGATATCTTAAACAGATAAAAATATTTATTTGTTTAATCTCTAAGAGTAAAAAAAAACTAACAAATCAATCCAAAGTCAATACTTAAAACTTTCTAAAAACTATTTCATCAAAGATCGGGATGTGGCCACATCACGTGAGAAAAACCTCTAAAATGGTATCTAATATATCTAAAATACATTATATGAGAGGGCTATAAAAGTAAATGCTAATATGTCACTAAAATTAGTTACTGGTACAAAGATGCAAAATGCATATGATAAAAAATGTAAAATACTTTTTGTGCAAATATTTTTTGTGCAAATTTTGGCAAAGGTTCCGTTGATATTTAACAGCTGTTTGTATTCCAACACTGATAGTCTGTTAATATTTATAAGAATCCAGATACCAAAAGCTCACACACTCTACGGAAAGTGTATCAAACTGGCCTGTGTTCATATAAATAATGCAATCAGAAGCTCCTAACAGGGCAATAAGTAGTGTGAGAATGTCTCGTTAGTAAGTATGTATGTGCAGTACTTGCTGACTTACCGCGTCCGGTCCTGGGGTGTGATCATATGTACTAGACCATGTCAATTCTGCAGCGCCTTGTGATACTTGTAATCAAACAGTTCTACAGAGTATTGTTCATACCTTTTCTCTGTGTAGCGATTTCTCTTCACGCTGCTATAAGACTGTCCACATCATACTGAAGTGACAGGAGGTAACGAAAACATAGATCACGCCCTCTTCAGACGCGTGCAGCTTTTCCTCGCTTGATTGGCATGGAAGCTTTAACCGTCACAACCACTCTCGCCCTGTAGGGCCAATCCGGTATAGAAGGAGGGAGGAGGCACTCTCAAAAGCAAATCTGCAGTGCCTGAATCCGTGCTCACTAACGGCGAGATTACGAGTTTTGCGGTAATAGGGGTGCGTTGCTAATGCTTAGTTTCAGCTCACCGCTCACCTAAAGTAACGCTGGTATTACAGGTTTTTTTAAACCCGGGGGTTAGCCGCAAAAAAGTGAGCGTAGAGCAGAATTTAGCTTTACATCTCACCTCAATACCAGCGTTGCTTACGGTAGCGGTAAGCTGGCTAAATGTGCTCGTGCACGATTTCCCCATAGGAAACAATGGGGCTGAGCTGGCTGAAAAAAACCTAACACCTGCAAAAAAGCAGCGTTCAGCTCCTAACGCAGCCCCATTGTTTCCTATGGGGAAATACTTTTTATCTCTGCACCTAACACCCTAACATGAACCCTGAGTCTAAACACCCCTAATCTTACACTTATTAACCCCTAATCTGCTGCTCCCGACATCGCCAACACCTACATTATATTTATTAACCCCTAATCTGCCGCTCCGGACACCGCAACCACCTACATTATCCCTATGAACCCCTAATCTGCTGCCCCCAACATCGCCGAACCCTACATTTTATTTATTAACCCCTAATCTGCCCCCCCAACGTCGCTGCAACTATAATAAAGTTATTAACCCCTAATCTGCCGCCACCAACGTCGCCGCCACTATAATAAATTTATTAACCCCTAAACCTAAGTCTAACCCTAACCCCCCTAACTTAAATATAATTTAAATAAATCTAAATAAATTTACTATAATTAACTAAATTATTACTATTTAAAACTAAATACTTACCTGCAAAATAAACCCTAAGCTAAACATTGTAGCTAGTTTAGGATTTACATTTATTCTACAGGCAAGTTTGTATTTATTTTAACTAGGTACAATAGTTATTAAATAGTTATTAACTATTTAATAACTACCTAGTTAAAATAAGAACAAATTTACCTGTAAAATAAATCCTAACCTAAATACAATTACACCTAACACTACACTATCATTAAATTAATTACCTAAACTACCTACAATTATTTACAATTAATTTAAATAAACAAAATTACGAGAAAAAAAAACACACTAAATTACAGAAAATAAAAAAAGAATTCAAATTTTTTAAAGCTGATTGCACCTACTCTAATCCCCCTAATAAAATAAAAAAGCCCCCCAAAATAATAAAATTCCCTACCCTATACTAAATTACAAATAGTCCTTAAAAGGGCCTTTTGCGGGGCATTGCCCCAAAGTAATCAGCTCTTTTACCTGTAAAAAAAAAAGACAATACCCCCTCAACCTTAAAACCCACCACCCACACACCCAACCCTACTCTAAAACCCATCCAATCCCCCCTTAATAAAACCTAACACTACCCCCTTGAAGAGCACCCTACCTTGAGACGTCTTCACCCAACCGGGCACAAGTGGATCTCCAGGGGGGCAGAAGTCTTTATCTGATCCGGCTAGATGAGGACATCCAGACCGGCAGAAGTCTTCATCCAGACGGCATCTTCTATCTTCTTCCATCCGGAGCGGGTCCATCTTGAAGACATCTGACGCGGAGCATCCTCTTCCTTCTTGATCCGACGACTGAATGAAGGTTCCTTTAAGTGACGTCATCCAAGATGGCCAATCGGAATTAAGGTAGGAAAAATCCTATTGGCTGATGCAATCAGCCAATAGAATTGAGCTTGCATTCTATTGGCTGATTGGAACAGCCAATAGAATGCGAGCTCAATCCTATTGGCTGATTGGACCCCTTAAGGACCCCTTAACGCTGCTTTTTAAGGCTAACGCAAGACTCGTAATCTAGCCGTAAAATAGGAATCCAATAAGACTAGGTACAAAGAATGAACAGGAACACTGGTGAATGTCTAAGTAGCATTTATTGCCAACGATAATGCTACAATAAAAAAATCTTTCGGAAGTACAAATGTATTAGTATTTGTAACATTTATCAAATTCCTCAATGGTATGATATGACAGCAAACGGATGGCTTGCAATGGGAGGAAGGAAGTATAGCAGCTGACTTCCTAGCCGTAGTCCTAGCTGAATAAAATGTTTAAAACAAGCGCCCTTTTTCAAGGGCCATCCTGCCTCCCATTGGTTAACCGTGTGGGCCAATCAAATGACTCTTTACAATGCAATACACTTTAACATCAAAAAAGTAAACAGCACAATTATACAAAAATGTACTTGTAAATGATTGTTAGCATTGTGTCTATCCATTTTTACCTGCGTGCACATAATTTGTCATGAAGATTTGTTACACAAAAAGTACCTTACCCTAGCGTAATAGTTGCGAGAGAAAAAAGTGCACAAATCCCATACTGAGGTCAAGGGAAGACCCATTGTCAGTGGCATTGGGTAACTCCTGGAGCATTTGTCTGAGTGGCTGGATGCCTTATTACAGCCCATGATTAAACCACTAGCGAGCTTTGTTTTGGACACAACTGGAAAAGAAACATCTTTGCCTTCTTATAAATATTAACACACTATCAGTGTTGGAATACAAACAGCTGTTAAATATCAACAGAACTTTTGCCAAAATTTGTACAAAAAATATTTGCACAAAAAGTATTTTGCATTTTTTATCATATGTATTTTGCATCTTTGTACCAGTAACTAATTTAAGTGACATATTAGCCTTTACTTTTATAGTCCTCTCATATAAAGTATTTTAGATATATTAGATACCATTTTAGAGGTTTTTCTCAAGTGATGTGGCCACATCCCGATCTTTGATGAAATAGTTTTTAGAAAGTTTTAAGTATTGACTTTGGATTGATTTGTTAGTTTTTTTTTACTCTTAGAGATTAAACAAGTAAATATTTTTATCTGCTTAAAATATCAGATTATCCTTCTGTGAATTATTGGATTACTGACTCTATTCATCAGCTATTTCTTTTAATTATATACGTATTATTTATTTACACATATATCCCTCTAGCTCATCTCAGATCGCCACTCTATGCCTTTTTACATACACTTCTTCCCTAACTGCGTGAGAGATCACAGTATATCTTTTAGAGTTGGCATAGAGTTTTAGGAAATTGGTCCGGATTAACCACTCCCTTTTTTACCTGAATATGTTGCATAGATGTGTTTTCCAGGTCTTGAACCCTGCAATAACTCCCTGCAATTATGAATCACAGAATCTCAACTATCCACGTCCAGGATCCTAATTACCAGGTCAAGGGTTGGTGTCTCCAACTCCTTACCACTGCCCCTTTACCCACTTTACCTATAATCATTTATAATGATCATAATAATTTGGATTATCTCATCAAATGGAACGGTTAGTCCCAGGAAGATGACACCTGGGTGGTTACCAGAGAGGTGAGAGCTCCTGGTATGGTTACTCGATTCCATTGACAATACTCAAACAAGCAAAGATTGTAAGCCTTGCAGTGGCTTCTTTCCCTTTAAGACTAGCCATTGCTCCTAAACATACATTGATGCCATCAGGAGCTGTATATAGCTCAGCTGTTAATTTAGATAATTGCTTGGTTGTTGTCCAAGCTTATGTCCGAGACCTGCAGCAAGCTAGGCTATCACTAACTTCCAGAGATTAGATTTTTAACCATTAATAATAATGAAATGAAGCCATATCGCATTTTGATTAATGTCTGGCTAATGTCTTGAAATATGTTTAACCATTAATAAAAATTTTTTCCAATAAACTTTATTTAATATCAGTCAAAAATACAGAATTTTTTTTCTCCCCGCCCCCCCTTCCCAGGTATGTCTTTTGAAACAAAACATTCAAAGTAACATTGTAGTTTACTTAACTATAACTGTACTTCAGCATCTGTAAAACAGTTTTAGAACAGTACACTTTCAATTGACTCTTTTCTCATCGATCTTTGTAGTATTCAATGATGTCAACAACATACAAACAATCTCATCATACATATGGCCATACATAATATATGCAGGTATCCTCCACTGGTAAGTTTTATTCTTGATTAAGTGTACCTAATGTGCTCTTCCTTCTATTACAGACCTCTCGTTAGTGTGTCATGGTTTCTAACCCCTACAGTGTTATAAATTAATGTCATTATTAAACTCTTGTTCTATCAAGGTTTTGACATTCTCTCCACTGCATCAGCATAATCTCGTGTGTATCCAATGTGTTGTTCTGCATGTGGTGATACCTTTCCAAATGTAAAAAAGGTGTCCACCTGGCATTTCCATTCCTCAACTGATGGTGCCACCTTGTTTTTCCAATGTTTCGGGATCAACATTTTTGCCCCATTTAACATGACTAATCTAAGAGCATTTGCAGCTTTGTTCTCGAAGCTAGGTAATGAAAGAAACAGTAAAGTTTTGGAGCTATTCTGTAAGGATTTCCCTGTCGCTACCCTAATGTATTCAAGTATCTCAGTCCAATACCGGTCTAGTCTTGGGCAATCCCACCTTATGTGTGTCACTGTACCTTCATTCCCGCAGTCCCTCCAGCATTTCCCCGATGTTGTTTTATATATTTGCTTTAGTCTGTTCGGTGTAAGGTACCATCTCGATAAGAATTTATAACTTGATTCTTGTACCCTAGCTGAAATTGAGGATTTTTTCGTGATCTGGAATGCTGCTAGCCAGTCCTGCAACTCAATATCTAGATGTAGTTCCTTTTCCCAGGCTTTAGTAAAAGTTGGCAAAGTTTGTGCATCTACTATTAACAGTAATTTGTACAAAATGGATATGGCATGGTCAGCTGGTGTGTCACGCAAGCAAAGTGTTTCAAATGTGGTAGTCTGAGTAAATTATGTTTTTGATTGTGTGTCATCAGGTAGTGGCTCATCTGTGAGTGTGTCAGCCAATTCATGTTACTACCTATCTCAGATTCCTTTATTTTCCTAAGGGGTTTTAGTTTGCCTCCTTCTGTCAAAGCCGATAATGTTCGTGCTCCTATGGGAATGTTTTGGGTCAAGTCAGGTTCCTTGTAGTTCCAACGTAGCGCGGGGTTCTGGCATATGGGGGTCAGAGGAGAGAAATGTGAGGATATGTGTATTGAGGTGTTCATGAGTTTGTCCCAGATAGTGAAGAAGTCCACATACAATGGATATTTTTCTACTGTAGACAGCCTGTCCTTTTTCGACAGCCAAGCTGTGCCCCCCACATTCCCTGTGCCAATTATGGACTGGTCTAACTGTACCCAAATTTTATCATGGTCATTACAGCACCAATCAAGTAGTGTGCGTAGTGTAATAGCTTGTTTGTACGTCTCTATATTTGGCAGCCCCAGCCCTCCTCTGTCCCTTGGCAGGTAAAGCGTTTTCTTGGGAATTCTTGGCCTTATACCCCCCCCCCATATATACTGTTCTATTGTGCTTTGAAGTCTATGTAAGTATCTAGGTGGTAAAGGGATGGGTGTCGTTTGTAAGAGGTATAGAAGCCTTGGTAAGACGTTCATCTTGATAACGTTAATCCTACCCAACCAAGATATTGTTTTGTTTTTCCAATTTGACAGGTCAGCTACCAAATTATTTTCCAAGAGTTTATAATTTGCCTGGAAGACCTCCTGTTGGTCTGGTGATATATAGATGCCTAAATATTTCATTTTGGTGTCCTGCCTTCTGAGCGGGCATTCCCGTAGTGTGTTGTTCAGTACTTCTGCGTTGCATGATATGTTTAATAATTCCGATTTTGAGAGATTTAGCTGGAAGTTTGACACTTTCCCGTATGCTTTAAAAACCTCTAACACCCTAGGCAGTGATGTATTTATATTTGTCAAGGTGAGTAACACATCGTCTGCATATAGTGCTAATTTATAGTTTTTGGCTGCAATAGTGATTCCCGTTACTAGTCTATCATCCCTGATTCTCTGGGCCAGAACTTCTATTGTGATCGCAAAGAGTATAGGGGAAAGAGGACAGCCCTGTCTTGTGCCATTGTGAAATTTTTCCGAAAGTAGTCCATTCACTTTTACTTTTGCCGTTGGGTTTCGATATAGGGTAAAAATTAATTGTATAAAACTATTACTAAATTTCATTTTGTGAAGGACTGATTTAAGGAATTGCCAATTTACTCTATCAAATGCCTTCTCGGCGTCTGTTGATATAAGGGCCATTTGTATCTTATGTAGTTGGGCGTAAGAGGTTAACTGGAGTGTCCTAATTGTGTTGTCGCATGCTTCCCGTCCGGGCACAAATCCCACTTGGCCCGGGTGTATCAAATTGGGGAGATAATTATTAATTCTCATGGCTAGGATTTTGGCAAATATTTTTATGTCTGAATTTAGGAGTGAGATGGGTCTATAATTTTCTGTTCTATCCATCGATTTCCCTGGTTTGGGGAGAACTGTAATATGCGCCTCTAGCATATTATCTGTGAAGCCCCCTTCCCTAAGTAAGGAATTAAACAATGTAGTCAATGGTGCTAGTAAGTGATGTATAAATGTCTTTAAGTATTTTATACTTATGCCGTCCGGTCCTGGGCTTTTGCCGTTAGGCATGTTCTTAATGGCTATTTTAATTTCTTCAGGAGTTAATGGGGAATCTAAAGCCTCAGGCCTAGATTTAGAGTTCGGCGGTAAAAGGGCTGTTAACGCTCCGCGGGTTTTTTTCTGGCCGCACCATAAATTTAACTCTGGTATCGAGAGTTAAAACAAATGCTGCGTTAGGCTCCAAAAAAGGAGCGTAGAGCATTTTTACCGCAAATGCAACTCTCGATACCAGAGTTGCTTACGGACGCGGCCGGCCTCAAAAACGTGCTCGTGCACGATTCTCCCATAGGAAACAATGGGGCTGTTTGAGCTGAAAAAAAACCTAACACCTGGAAAAAAGCAGCGTTCAGCTCCTAACGCAGCCCCATTGTTTCCTATGGGGAAACACTTCCTACGTCTGCACCTAACACCCTAACATGTACCCCGAGTCTAAACACCCCTAACCTTACACTTATTAACTCCTAATCTGCCGCCCCCGCTATCGCTGACCCCTGCATTACACTTTTAACCCCTAATCTGCCGCTCCGTAAACCGCCGCCACCTACGTTATCCCTATGTACCCCTAATCTGCTGCCCTAACATCGCCGACCCCTATGTTATATTTATTAACCCCTAATCTGCCCCCCACAACGTCGCCGACACCTGCCTACACTTATTAACCCCTAATCTGCCGAGCGGACCTGAGCGCTACTATAATAAAGTTATTAACCCCTAATCCGCCTCACTAACCCTATCATAAATAGTATTAACCCCTAATCTGCCCTCCCTAACATCGCCGACACCTACCTTCAATTATTAACCCCTAATCTGCCGACCGGAGCTCACCGCTATTCTAATAAATGTATTAACCCCTAAAGCTAAGTCTAACCCTAACACTAACACCCCCCTAAGTTAAATATAATTTTTATCTAACGAAATAAATTAACTCTTATTAAATAAATGATTCCTATTTAAAGCTAAATACTTACCTGTAAAATAAATCCTAATATAGCTACAATATAAATTATAATTATATTATAGCTATTTTAGGATTAATATTTATTTTACAGGCAACTTTGTAATTATTTTAACCAGGTACAATAGCTATTAAATAGTTAAGAACTATTTAATAGTTACCTAGTTAAAATAATAACAAATTTACCTGTAAAATAAATCCTAACCTAAGATATAATTAAACCTAACACTACCCTATCAATAAAATAATTAAATAAACTACCTACAATTACCTACAATTAACCTAACACTACACTATCAATAAATTAATTAAACACAATTGCTACAAATAAATAAAATTAAATAAACTATCTAAAGTACAAAAAATAAAAAAGAACTAAGTTACAGAAAATAATAAAATATTTACAAAGATAAGAAAAATATTACAACAATTTTAAACTAATTACACCTACTCTAAGCCCCCTAATAAAATAACAAAGCCCCCCAAAATAAAAAATTCCCTACCCTATTCTAAAATACAAATATTACAAGCTCTTTTACCTTACCAGCCCTGAACAGGGCCCTTTGCGGGGCATGCCCCAAGAATTTCAGCTCTTTTGCCTGTAAAAAAAAACATACAATACCCCCCCCCAACATTACAACCCACCACCCACATACCCCTAATCTAACCCAAACCCCCCTTAAATAAACCTAACACTACCCCCCTGATGATCTTCCTACCTTGTCTTCACCATGCCAGGTTCACCGATCCGTCCTGGCTCCAAGATCTTCATCCAACCCAAGCGGGGGCTAGACATCCACTGAAGAAGTCCAGAAGAGGGTCCAAAGTCTTCCTCCTATCCGGCAAGAAGAGGACATCCGGACCGGCAAACATCTTCTCCAAGCGGCATCTTCTATCTTCTTCCATCCGATGACGACCGGCTCCATCTTGAAGACCTCCAGCGCGGATCCATCCTCTTCTTCCGACGACTAGACGACGAATGACGGTTCCTTTAAGGGACGTCATCCAAGATGGCGTCCCTCGAATTCCGATTGGCTGATAGGATTCTATCAGCCAATCGGAATTAAGGTAGGAATTTTCTGATTGGCTGATGGAATCAGCCAATCAGAATCAAGTTCAATCCGATTGGCTGATCCAATCAGCCAATCAGATTGAGCTCGCATTCTATTGGCTGATCGGAACAGCCAATAGAATGCGAGCTCAATCTGATTGGCTGATTGGATCAGCCAATCGGATTGAACTATATTCTGATTGGCTGATTCCATCAGCCAATCAGAAAATTCCTACCTTAATTCCGATTGGCTGATAGAATCCTATCAGCCAATCGGAATTCGAGGGACGCCATCTTGGATGACGTCCCTTAAAGGAACCGTCATTCGTCGTCTAGTCGTCGGAAGAAGAGGATGGATCCGCGCTGGAGGTCTTCAAGATGGAGCCGGTCGTCATCGGATGGAAGAAGATAGAAGATGCCGCTTGGAGAAGATGTTTGCCGGTCCGGATGTCCTCTTCTTGCCGGATAGGAGGAAGACTTTGGACCCTCTTCTGGACTTCTTCAGTGGATGTCTAGCCCCCGCTTGGGTTGGATGAAGATCTTGGAGCCAGGACGGATCGGTGAACCTGGCATGGTGAAGACAAGGTAGGAAGATCATCAGGGGGGTAGTGTTAGGTTTATTTAAGGGGGGTTTGGGTTAGATTAGGGGTATGTGGGTGGTGGGTTGTAATGTTGGGGGGGGGTATTGTATGTTTTTTTTTACAGGCAAAAGAGCTGAAATTCTTGGGGCATGCCCCGCAAAGGGCCCTGTTCAGGGCTGGTAAGGTAAAAGAGCTTGTAATATTTGTATTTTAGAATAGGGTAGGGAATTTTTTATTTTGGGGGGCTTTGTTATTTTATTAGGGGGCTTAGAGTAGGTGTAATTAGTTTAAAATTGTTGTAATATTTTTCTTATCTTTGTAAATATTTTATTATTTTCTGTAACTTAGTTCTTTTTTATTTTTTGTACTTTAGATAGTTTATTTAATTTTATTTATTTGTAGCAATTGTGTTTAATTAATTTATTGATAGTGTAGTGTTAGGTTAATTGTAGGTAATTGTAGGTAGTTTATTTAATTATTTTATTGATAGGGTAGTGTTAGGTTTAATTATATCTTAGGTTAGGATTTATTTTACAGGTAAATTAGTTATTATTTTAACTAGGTAACTATTAAATAGTTCTTAACTATTTAATAGCTATTGTACCTGGTTAAAATAATTACAAAGTTGCCTGTAAAATAAATATTAATCCTAAAATAGCTATAATATAATTATTATTTATATTGTAGCTATATTAGGATTTATTTTACAGGTAAGTATTTAGCTTTAAATAGGAATTATTTATTTAATAAGAGTTAATTTATTTCGTTAGATAAAAATTATATTTAACTTAGGGGGGTGTTAGTGTTAGGGTTAGACTTAGCTTTAGGGGTTAATACATTTATTAGAATAGCGGTGAGCTCCGATCGGAAGATTAGGGGTTAATAATTGAAGGTAGGTGTCGGCGATGTTAGGGAGGGCAGATTAGGGGTTAATACTATTTATGATAGGGTTAGTGAGGCGGATTAGGGGTTAATAACTTTATTATAGTAGCGCTCAGGTCCGCTCGGCAGATTAGGGGTTAATAAGTGTAGGTAGGTGTCGGCGACGTTGTGGGGGGCAGATTAGGGGTTAATAAATATAACATAGGGGTCGGCGATGTTAGGGGTAGCAGATTAGGGGTACATAGGGATAACGTAGGTGGCGGCGATTTGCGGTCGGAAGATTAGGGGTTAATTATTTTAAGTAGCTTGCGGCGACGTTGTGGGGGGCAAGTTAGGGGTTAATAGATATAATACAGGGGTCGGCGGTGTTAGGGGCAGCAGATTAGGGGTACATAAGTATAACGTAGGTGGCGGTCGGCAGATTAGGGGTTAAAATTTTTAATCGAGTGGCGGCGATGTGGGGGGACCTCGGTTTAGGGGTACATAGGTAGTTTATGGGTGTTAGTGTACTTTAGGGTACAGTAGTTAAGAGCTTTATAAACCGGCGTTAGCCAGAAAGCTCTTAACTCCTGCTATTTTCAGGCGGCTGGAATCTTGTCGTTAGAGCTCTAACGCTCACTGCAGAAACGACTCTAAATACCGGCGTTAGGAAGATCCCATTGAAAAGATAGGCTACGCAAATGGCGTAGGGGGATCTGCGGTATGGAAAAGTCGCGGCTGTAAAGTGAGCGTTAGACCCTTTAATCACTGACTCTAAATACCAGCGGTAGCCCAAAACCAGCGTTAGGAGCCTCTAACGCTGGTTTTGACGGCTACCGCCGAACTCTAAATCTAGCCGTCAGAGTCTTCTCCACTTAGTTCGTTAAGTTGTATACCGGTTAGAAATCTGTCTATTTCTTCCTGTCTATCCTCTGTCTGGATATTGTACAGTGTCCCATAATATTGTTTGAAAATATCTGCTATTCGTATACTGTCTTTATGTGTTTGGCCTGTCGAATCTATCATGCTATATACATGAGTGTCTAACTGCTTTCTCCTAAGTGTTTTCACTAAGGATGAGCCAATTTTGTCATTAACATCAAAGTATCGTTGCTGTAACCTAGTTGCTCTTCTCTGGTATTCCCTTATCAGATAATTATTGTAGTCTGTTTTAGTTGTGGTCAGATTGTGTAGTATGTCTGTGGAATTAGGTTGTTTTTTGAGTTCTGTTTCCCAATATCTAAGTAGGGAGGCTATGGAGTTTACAAATTGCCTGTTGTTTTTATTTTCTTTGGCTTTGTGTCTTATAAGCTCCCCTCTCAGTACACATTTATGTGTCTCCCATAATACTGAGGTGGCAATGTCCTCGCTGGTGTTTTCACGAAAGTAGTGGCCTATAGTGGTGTCAAGTTCTGTTAAGGTTATTGGATTGTCTAGTATATGTTCATCAAGCCTCCACAGGAACGGCTTTACTAGAATGCTAGGCCATCTAATTGTGCATTGTACTGGGGCATGGTCCGACCATGTGATTGGCAATATTGTAGAATCTTCTATCAGCGCTAGCCCTATTTGGTCTGTGATAATGTAATCTATTCTGGTGTATATATGATGCGGGTGGGAATAGATTGTATAGTCCATTTTATGTGGGTGTATGGCCCTCCATACATCATGCAGTCTAAGTTGTTGCATCTGTGTGTGTATGGCCTTTATCACCTTATGAGGTGTGCTGGTTCTGCCCAATGATGTGTCTTGTATCGGGTCTAGAGGTGTGTTAAGGTTTCCCCCAAGTAAGACAATACCCTTTGAGTGTTCCAGTATCTGTTGTGTAACCTGTTTGAATAACAGCTGTTGCCCTACATTCGGCAGATATACATTTACCAGTGTGACTTGTGTGTTAAAAGTAATCCAACCACTATTAAATAGTGGCCATTGGGGTCTTTGATAACATGTGTTGGGTTAAAATGTATGTTATTTCTCATAAATATATCTACTCCTCCTTTCTTTGTAGGGCTTGATGCCAGGAATGCCCTTTTGTACCTGTTACTGATAAATTTAGGTTCTTTTCCCTTTTTAAAATGAGTTTCCTGTAAGTACAGTATATCCCCATTTTCCCTAAGCATCTGGTTGAAGGCTATGGAACGTTTCTCTGGGCTGTTTAACCCTTTCGCGTTTATGGTTAATAGCTTTATTTGCCTTGGTTGCATAATAGGATGTATGGTTTAATACTGAATCACTGGTTGTATGTTGCTGCGCTTTGTCTGTGAGGTCTATTTCCCGAATGTATACGTGTTTTGAGGGGACTGATTAAACTATGTGTTATGCTCTTTGATTCTATGAAATACGCAGAAGTAGTAAATTTATGAGTTGTGAAAGTGATGTTGAGTTGCGAGAGTCAATCCCTTGCAGGACTGTATGCAGTTAATGCTGATATGTGCGTTTCTTTTCTGTAGCAGATCTCACTGCAGATATAAAAAACAGAATTTTTTTTGCGCCTACGTTTTTTGTCAACCGATATTCAATAACTTATAATATCTAACACAAATGCTAACTTGCGTCACAATACTATGCAATACAAAACAATCCAATTCAATACAATTCAATACAGTTGAGGCAGTATCCCTGCCCCCAAAACCTAACCTGTAAACAAAATAAAATAGATAAACATTGTTAGCATACGACCTTATGTCATCCCTGTAGATTCAAAGTTCACCCTGCTATTGTCTCTGGGTTATTAGTCACAGTATTATATAGCATCCATACTTTCTTCGGTTGCAAGTATTTCAGGCTGAGGTACTTTCTCTAGGGTATCTGATGTCTTCTTCAATGTAGCGGGAACTGCTCTCCCGAGTTGGAAATCTTGTTTCAGCACGATTCGCATTTTCCAGTTGTTGGAAGTTGAGCTTTAGGGCCTCATAGAAGCCTGGGAGATCTTCTTTGCTTTTAAGGATCGCCGTTGTGTTTTCTCTATTTGCGATGATGCTGACTGGGAAGCCCCAGCGGTATGCAATCTTTTGCTCTCTCAGGGCATTTGTAATTTAGTTGAGTTCTCTTCTTTTTTGTAGGGTGGTTGGGCTAAGATCCTGAAAAATTTGGATGCGGTTTCCCGCGTGGGTAATATTTTGCTTCATTCTCGCGTGCCGCATTATTTCTTCTTTATCCTTAAAATGAAGCAATTTGATTATTACATCTCTTGGTGGTGCTTTGGGTGGGGGTTTCGCCCTCAGTGCTCTGTGAGCTCTTTTAAACACCAGGTCTGGTGCGCAATTGTCTCCCTTGACCATTCTGAACAGGTCCTGTAGACACCCCTCAAGTGCCGCCGGTTGGACTGCTTCTGGAATACCCCTTATCCGCAAGTTATTTCTCCTGCCTCTATTGTCCAAATCTTCAACTTTTTCCAGAAGTTGTTGTATGGTCTCTTCTTGGTCATATGCCAATCTGTATCCATGTTGTTGTGACTTTCTTCCAGGGTGGTGACTCGCTGTGTTACTCTTGATAAATCTCTCTTCAGGTCTCCATACCAGCTTTTCACTTCCGTTACTATTTCTTTAAGGTCACTTTTGGTACATAGTGGCATAAGTTCTTCTTTTGTTAGTCCGGGGTTATTGTGTGTCAGAGGCATGCTATTTGCCGTGTCTTCCTGTTGGATGTCATTATTGGGGGTTATTGGTGCGGAGTCTGCGGTTAAGTCTATGGGTTTCAAATATTGTTGCAGCATTCTGGAATGCGGTGTATTGTCCGGCTTATTGGGTTTGCGGCCTGGCATTTCACTTATGTGGTATCTGTCTATGTTAACGGAGACAGTAGGTGGTCGGTATGACTGTATGTTTGCTTGCGTGCACTCTGGCCTGTAGTTTTCCTTTCTCCTCTTTTCCTTCTGTGCTCTCTCCTCTGAGATATGACTAATTACACGTTTATTTATAGCTATCTATCTTTCAAAGGGTAATGTCTCTCTCCAGGTCACTTCTTTATCTCACTTATAGATCTTTATTATTATTTGCTCCCACCAGACAGTCTGCACTGTTATTCTACCTGCTTTGTATATGAGCAGGACCTCTGCTTGTACTGCGGCCTATTTGTTTGTGTGTGGCTCCCAAGCAGGAAGGGAAAAAAGAAACATGTATGGCCTGAGAGTTATGTTCCTCTCCTTTTCATCTTTGTTATTATTTCTAGGGGTATTCCTATTTTTTTACTTGGTTGCAGGTTTTTCGCTATTTTCTCCCCCTCTTACCCTATAGAATAAGGTGACCAGATTTTTAAAATGAAATCCGGGGACATTTTTATTTTTTTTAATTGGCAAATGGTAAAAAACTATTTTATTAGCATATTTATAAGTTATTTATTAAACTGACAACTGAGTTGTAACCAGGGGTCAAGTCATAGAAACAAATTGTGGAAATTCACCAGGATTTCCACACACTCATAGTTAATATTATTTTATACACAACTCTGTCATGAGCGTTGATGGTCTAGTATGTTGCTGTCTATTTAAATGTAAACACACACATTCTCACTCTCCCCCCCCCACGCACACACACTCTCACGCTCTTCCACACACACACATTTTCACTCTCCCACTCACTCTCTCCAACACTCCCACACACTCTCTACCACACACACTCTCCCACACACACACACTCTCTCCCACACACTCTCTCTCCCACACACTGTCTCCCACACACTCTCTCCCACACACTGTCTCCCACACACACACACTCTCCCCCCCACACACACTCTCCCACACACACTCTCCCACACACACACACTCTCCCACACACATACACACTCTCCCACACACACACTCTCCCACACATACACTCTCCCACACATACACTCTCCCACACACACACACTCTCCCACACACACACACACTCTCCCACGCACACACACACTCTCCCACGCACACACACACTCTCCCACGCACACACACTGTCCCACACACACTCTCCCACACACACACACACACACTCTCCCACACACACACACACACACACTCTCCCACACACACACACACTCTCCCACACACACACACTCTCCCACACACACACACTCTCCCACATACACACACACTCTCCCACACACACACACACTCTCCCACACACACACACACACACACTCTCCCACACACACACACACACACTCTCTCCCACGCACACACACTCTCCCACGCACACACACACTCTCCCACACGCACACACTCTCTCTCTCTCCCACACACACACAAACTCACATTTCCTAGACAACAATTGATTATGCAAAATAATGCTATAACCTAAACTTTAATACCAAATCTTCAATTAATTGAAACTAAGTACTGCAATTTAAAATAATGAAGAAAACCTTGGCTTTGGGAGTATTCATAAGCACTATGAGTTTAGTGGGGGGATTTTATATGCCAAAAGCCCTCTTTTATTGGTGTCAGCAAATGTTTCTGTTTTAAAAAATAAAAGCCCCCTGTTTTCATTGGAGTGGCACGTGGAAGGGGTGTTCATTTGCTGATCCTCACATTTATGGAACCCACATTCCTCTCATCAGAAGAAAAATACTAATGCCTGATTTTTCCTTTTTTTTTTTTTTTTTTTTTTGTACATTTATTATATTTGGTATTTATTGTCATATGGAAAGACTAATTAATACCACAATATATTCAGACTTAGCTGTTGTAGCCTCAGCTAATGTGTATTAAATTCTGCTTGCTAGCCAATGAATCATCAGGGGACCTCTCCCAGAGTATAACCCTTCTCATTTTACAATATATTTAAACAAACTGAGCTAATAACCCAAAAGACAAACAGGGAGCACAGGTATAGAGCTAGCCTCAGCATAGACAGATCACACAAATGTAGTATGCAGCAGCACAACATAAATGTTTTCTTCACAGACAGCTTCTTGATTAATGATGATGACCTGTGCACTCTGAAGTAGGCAGAGTTTGTAGTATCCGTTTTCAGGGCAGCAAGAGAATAACAGACTTAAAGGGACAGTCAACACCAGAATTTTTGTTGTTTAAAAAGATAGATAATCCCTTTATTACCCATTCCCCAGTTTTGCAAAACCAACACTGTTATATTAATATACGTTTTACTTCTGTGCCTAACTTGTATCTAAGCATCTTCTGACCGCCCCTAATCACATGACTTTTAGTTATTATCTATTGACTTGCATTTTAGCCAATTAGCGCAGTGTCTGCCACTAGCCACGAGCGTGATCACAATGCTATCTATATGGCCTACAAGAGCTAGCCCTCCCCTGCTGTGAAAAGTAAATAAAATATAGGCGGCCTTCAAGGGCTTAGAAATTATCATATGAGCCGTCCTAGGTTTGCTTTCAACTAGAATACCAAGAGAACAAAACAAAATTGTTGCTAAAAGTAAATTGGAAAGTTGTTTAAAATTACATGCCCTATTTGAAAAATGAAAGTTTTTTTTGGACTTGACTGTCCCTTTAACCCCTGCAAAGGGATTCTACTCACCCCCAGCACAATGTTCCCGCGCACCTTAGTGAAGCAAACAGCTTTCAGAAGCTACACACTGCAGGGTGGATCACATGACCGCAATAACAGGCAAGCTAAAGGGGAGGGGATTGCCCTCATTGCAAAACCACATCAAGCAATTACCATGTCAGCTCAGTATAACTAGCTGCAAAGCCCGTGCCACTTTCTCATGTAAACAGTAAACACTTTTGGTTGTGTGACAGTGTTCTCACTAAGCTGAGCACATTTCAGAATTGTTTGCTTGCATAAAAATACTGATGTGTGCTTCAGTGTCTTAGCCAGGGTGCTGCCATCGCAAATCTACCTGCTCTGTGCTTCTAAGTGTAGATGCTCCGGATCTTGCTGGGTGAGGGGAAAGCCAGGGAGGGAAGCAGAGTGCACAGCGAGTGGTATAGTCTCAGCTAGTTCTGTAGCAGTTAACTACACCCCTTTTTAAGGTAGCACCAGTCACTCTGAATGTTCTCTGCACGCTTCTGGAGTAAGGGAGTTTACGTTTCTGGTCCTGTGTACCCTGACATGTGGCAACACTCAGGGGGCTGTCTTCCCGGGGACGTCTGGTCACCCTACTATAGCATCCACTTGGTCATCAAGTTTTCACTGTGTGGGATATAGGTGGCTTTGCACTAACTATCTTTGTAAATAAGTAAGCCTGTGTCTATTTGTGCCTGATTGCACCCAAGGAGCTCCGGTGCCGTGTTGTGCACCCGGTTTACCGCCTCTTTACTTTTATTTGGCTTTAGTGGCTGCTGCCTGTGCGGCCTTGCCCCACGCTCACCTCTGGCGTTCCTGGTCTCCTCTGTTCTCACGCGATCACGTGATGTCTTGGCTCCGCTGTTTAATATCGGACCTTCCCGGTTGCCGCTTCCTCCCCGGGTCTTGCACTTACAATTTCTTGTGGTAAGTGTTTTTCTGCCTGTTACAGCACTTCTCTGTATGTGGTTGTGTTCCGAATCTCCTGAATCAGTTACAGTCCCCTATTTGAACTGTCCTCCGCCACTCGACCGTTCCGTTTTTCTTCCCCTCCAACCAGTTTATATATGATGCAGGGTGTTAGTTGTCTCTGATCTGAGAATCTAAAGTGTCATTACTTATTAGTTGATTAGGTTTGGGGTACTAGGGCATGGGAGCTATGCTATCACGCAGCCATCTTCCTGACCGGCTAAGCCCCACCTCCTGACCATTAATAATTTTAACTGTTTTCATTTTATGTTTAAAAACATGAGAAATCATAGTCTGATTTAAAACTACTACTATAATTTTTTTTCTAAAATCCTTTTTTCTGTATACATATTTGTATGAGTTAATAATTAAATTTAAATTTTGTTCTCTCTAAAAAATTTGATTTTTAACCATTAATAATAATGAAATTTAAGAAACTTGTGGAGTTTCACAAACTAACAGGTCATAAAGAGGCCAGCATTCTATGACACTTTTTAATTTTTGTTACTGTATTCTTTATACCCTAAAGCCAACAAAATGGTGATATTTCCTTTTTTTTAACCTTTCTAACACCACACACAATATAATGTATAATGTATATGTATGTGCCCATGCGCGAAACGTGTAAGATAGGAGCTTACCGTGTGTCTGATGAAGCCTGCTCCTAAATAAACCTTATTTCATCTACTTCAAGACTCAGCTCTCCTTTTTCCTCATTTGTAATGTATGATCCAGTTAGATTGATGGAAATTTTGTTTCCATTAAAGGGATACTATACCCATTTTTTCTTTTCTTTCATGATTCAGATAGAGCATTCAATTTTAAGCAACTTTCTAATTTACTCCTATTATCAATTTCTTTTAATTCTCTTGGTATCATTATTTGAAAAAGGAAGAATGTAAGCTTAGTAGCCAGTCCATTTTTGGTTCAGCACCTAGGTAGTGCTTATTGATTGGTAGCTAAATGTAGACCTTGGTGTCCTTCACTAAGGTCTTTACTTTGGAAAATGTCTGCCACAACCTTGGTCCGTGTCTATTTAATAAAATACTATTTACTATCAACCAGTATACTATATAGCTATTGCGTACCTGCGATATTAAGCTTAAAATATATATTTTTTTCCCCATAAAATCAAGTTAGTTACAATCTGTGTTCTTAAACAGATTAAACAGCATTTTTACTTTCTTTTTACCTGTGGCATAAAGCAGATTTGGAGAGCAATCTGGTTCATTTTAGCATTGAAAAAGGCTGTGTATGGCCGAAACTTGTTTGCTGCACTATCTTTTCTAACTTGCCTCTCCACTATCCCCCCTGATGCAGAGGTTCCAGTATATCGGCCACAACTCATTGGGATTAGTGTGATTCTTTCTTTTTAACTTTTTCTGTTTATTTTCTTATTCACCCTGCTTTTTTTCTATACTATATAACTTTACCCAGTGGGAGGGTGGTATGTGAGCAGGGTGCTTAGATGTGATATTACCTTTGTCAATGATTTTAATTTGTAAAGGTTATGTTTTATTAGTAGAAAATAGTGCTGTAAGCCCCCATACTTTCTCTTTTTGGTGTAATTTAATTATTTTGGAGGATTAGCACCTTATCTCATAGAAATATTTTTATTTGATAATTTTTTCACTCTTTTGGATTGTATTGCCAGTTAGCTCTTATCTGTTAATTAAATACCTGTGGCATACTACCAGATATTTACCCACATTGAATAACATAGCCTATGGATTTTCAATAAAAGGTGTATAGTATTGCCACTCTGCTTTCAACATGTGGTATTATATGATTATTTAGACCCGTGTTTCTCAACCACGGTCCTCAAGTACCCCCAACGGGCCAGGTTTTCATCTTAGCTGAACTAGAGCACAGGTAAAATAATCAGTTGATCAATAACCATGGTTACTAACCTGCTCTCACCCATCAGCTCATTATTTCAGCTGTGCTTTAGTTCAGCTATAATAAAAATCTGGTCTGTTAAGGGTATAACATCAAAGAAAGAGAGTGGAGGCACCGGGTAGTTTCACAAACAAAAAACGTCCTTTATTAAGGTAATAAAACAGGAGACACTTCGGAAAAAGCTTAAACCCTTGGGGCAATGGTGTAGTGGTGGTTCCCCACGTACCCTGTTAAGGGTACTTGAGGACCGCGGCTGAGAAATACTGCTTTAGGCTCACCTATCAAATTAGAGGTAGAATAGCTAAGACCTATAGACACTCATCCTAAGGTCTTATATATAGGCAATAATAAGGACAACACACCACCTTTAACTTCAATTCAGATTACCTATTTGAGAATATTTATCTGAATATACCAAGGCTATGTTACCAATACTTAAATATCAAGATGCATGTGGGGGTATTTTTAAGTTGTGTTTCCCATTTTTAACCAAGTGGTAATAAAAGTTATGTTTTATGTTACACAAAAAACACTTCACAATTAAGTAGAACATACTTTATTTAATTTTATTTACTATAGGACCAAGAGTGCTGTATAGATGTATCCTTTTTTAGTGGTTCTTAAAGGGACACTGAATCAAAAATTTTATTTTGTGATTCAGATAGAGCATGCAATTTTAAGCAGCTTTCTAATTTACTCCTATTATCATTTTTTCTTTGTTCTCTTGCTATCTTTTTTTGAAAAAG
Source organism: Bombina bombina (assembly GCF_027579735.1). Lineage (NCBI taxonomy): Eukaryota > Metazoa > Chordata > Amphibia > Anura > Bombinatoridae > Bombina > Bombina bombina. The sequence goes on along the minus strand of NC_069501.1, from coordinate 782,456,935 downwards.
AAGGGATCTAAGCTAAGGAGTCAGCCAATTTTTGGGTCAGCACTCTGGACAGCCCTTGTTTATTGGTGGGTGAATGTATCCACCAATCAGCAAGAACAACCCAGGTTGCTCACCAAAAATAGGCCGGCATCTAAATTTACATTTTTGCTTTTCAAATAAAGATACCAAGAGAATGAAGAAAATGTGATAATAGGAGTAAATTAGAACGTTACTTAAAATTGCATGCTCTATTGGAATCATGAAAGAAAAAAATTGGGTTCAGTGTTTCTTTAACCCCTTAACCCCTTAATGACCACAGCACTTTTCCATTTTCTGTCCGTTTGGGACCAAGGCTATTTTTACATTTTTGCGGTGTTTGTGTTTAGCTGTAATTTTCCTCTTGCTCATTTACTGTACCCACACATATTATATACCGTTTTTCTCGCCATTAAATGGACTTTCCAGAGATACCATTATTTTCATCATATCTTATAATTTATTGTAAAAAAAATTATAAAATATGAGAAAAAAATGGAAAAAAAACACTTTTTCTAACTTTGACCCCCAAAATCTGTTACACATCTACAACCACCAAAAAACACCCATGCTAAATATTTTCTAAATTTTGTCCTGAGTTTATAAATACCCAATGTTTACATGTTCTTTGCTTTTTTTGCAAGTTATAGGGCCATAAATACAAGTAGCACTTTGCTATTTCCAAACCATTTTATTCAAGATTAGCGCTAGTTACATTGGGACACTGATATCTTTCAGGAATCCCTGAATATCCCTTGACATGTATATATTTTTTTTTAGAAGACATCCCAAAGTATTGATCTAGGCCAATTTTGGTATATTTCATGCCGCCATTTCACTGCCAAATGCGATCAAATACAAAAAATCGTTCACTTTTTCACAAACTTTCGGTTTCTCACTGAAATTATTTACAAACAGCTTGTGCAATTATGGCATAAATGGTTGTAAATTTTTCTCTGGGATCCCCATTGTTCAGAAATAGCAGACATATATGGCTTTGGCATTGCTTTTTGGTAAATAGAAGGCTGCTAAATGCCGCTGTGCACCACACGTGTATTATGCCCAGCAGTGCAGGGGTTAATTAGGGAGCTTGTAGGGAGCTTGTAGGGTTAATTTTAGCTTTAGTGTAGTGTAGCAGACAACCCAAAGTATTGATCTAGGCCCATTTTGGTATATTGCATGCCACCATTTCACCGCCAAATGCGATCAAATTAAAAAAAAAAGTTCCCTTTTTCACAAACTTTTTGTTTCTCACTGAAATTATTTACAAACAGCTTGTGCAATTATGGCATAAATGGTTGTAATTTTTTCTCTGTTATCCCCTTTGTTCAGAAATAGCAGACATATGGCTTTGGCGTTGCTTTTTGGTACTTAGGCCGCTAAATGCGCATCACACGTATTATGGCTAGCAGTGAAGGGGTTAATTAGGTAGCTTGTAGGGAGCTTGCAGGGTTAATTTTAGCTTTAGTGTAGAGCTTAGCCTCCCACCTGAAACATCAGACCCCCTGATCCCTCCCAAACAGCTCTCTTCCCTCCCCCACCCCACAATTGTCCCCGCCATCTTAAGTACTGGCAGAAACTCTGCCAGTACTAAAATAAAAGCTATATTTGGCTTTTTTTTTTTTAAAGAAAAGGCATATTTACATATGCTGCTCTGTAGGACCCCCCTTTAGCCCCCAACCTGACTGATCCCCCACCAAACAGCTCTTTAACTCTCCCCCTCTGCCTTAATGGCCGCCATCTTTCCAGTTTAGAATAAAATTGCTGATATTTTTTATTTTTTCCCCTTTTCTGTAGTGTAGCTCCCTGCCCCACCAAAGACCAACCCCCCACCCCCTCCTAGATACCTCCGATTTATATATATTTTTAATTTAAATACCGCTTTCTCAAACTTTTCAAAGTTATAGTTTCTGTAGTGTAGCGTTCCCACCCGCTCCCGCCCCGTGCACGGGCCCGCCCGCCACCCCCCGTGCACGCGCACGCGTGCGCAACCCCATCAGCCCTGCCCCCGATCCCGCCCCCCTCTACATTACCCGGCCCATCGATGGCCGCCCACCCGCCTCCCAAGTCGGCTCCCACCCCCCAACGATACCGGCCATCGATGTCCGGTGCAGAGAGGGCCACAGAGTGGCTCTCTCTGCATCGGATGGCCATCTAGAGTTATTGCAGGATGCCTCCATATCGAGGCATCACTGCAATAACCGGAAAGCAGCTGGAAGCGAGCAGGATCGCTTCCAGCTGCTTTCCACACCGAGGACATGCAGGGTACGTCCTCAGGCGTTAACTGCCTTTTTTTTGAGGACGTACCCTGCACGTCCTCGGTCGTTAAGGCGTTAATGACAACTGACGTACCAGGTACGTCATGCAAAAACTAACTGTTAATGACAATAGACGTACCTGGTACGTCAGTTGTCTAACAGAGTGCTGGAAGTGATCACAATCGCTTCCAGCAGCTCTAAGGGTATTGCAGTGATGATGTAACAAGTCCTAAAAGACAAAAAAGGCAGAGGCGCTCTTGGTGCAGACAACTTTGTGACAGTAATATATCGCACTTGTATTAGTAATAGGAGCGATACTCACAAGTGTAGATGCACTTGCAGTGCAATATCAGATGAGCGAAGCTTCAGAGCCGCTCAGCTGACTCAAAACTATCCGATCCAATGTGTAGCTACAAGGTGAGTCCACGGAGCTTCCAAAGTAGCGATACCTGTGTAACAAAAAAAAAGAGAAGACTCCCTTGGTGCAGAACAGACCGGTACCGTGATGCACAGACAATAGGTACTGTGAAATTCTACTCACAAAGGAGGTTGCACGACCAGTGCAATATCAGACAGGCCGAAGCTTCAGAGCCGTTCGGCTGACTCTCGAGGCAGGACAGCTTTCCAGAGATAGACCATCAACCAGGAATAAGAGACAGGCCACTAGTTTGTATACTTAGCAAAGGCTGCTATTGTGATACACAGGCTATCTTGGTCTGGTGGTCGAGCGATTTATAAAAAGATATTCCCAGTCCGATATTCAGATGAATTCAAAGTATTCATAGGCAAGGTAGGTTAAATAAAACACATTTATTTAAAAACTTTAAAAGATAACTTAACAACGCGTTTCTCGGCTTGGGTGCCGTTTCATCAGGCTAACATAATTTTCTAAGACTACCTTGCTGCCTTTTAAAAGGGAAATGGACCAATCAATAGCTTTATTTTTCACACACCCCCTACGATTCACATCTGATTTAATCAACTAGAGGTGTCTCTTAGCGGCGTGTGTGGAAAACCTGTGTAAGTTGATACATATGTGCAACTTAATTAATGTTGACCTACTACTAGTAATAGCTTTTGTTCACCAAAATGACATTAGAAAGATATCTGCATAATCACAATATAGTTTTCTTATAACATTCTTAAAAAATATATTGATAATAATACATAATAATAATTCCTAACTAAACTGCTGATTCTAACCTTGTAACTATTGCTCTAGCTGTGTAACAAACATTCTCAATATTTATTTCTTTTGCTGATTCACTAAGATGTTATTTAGAAAGAAAATCTTCATTCTCACAAATCGTTTTTTGTAGCATCATTTTCACGATCGTAATAACGCTTAGGTAATAGTTTACTAACTGGGCTGCTGATTCTCACCTTATAGCTGTTACTTTTGTCTAAAAAACAAACAAACATACCCCGAAAAATAATACTTATGTGGGGTGTTAGGTGTCCCCTTCAGGGGGTAAGTGTCAGTGCAGGCCAAAGCCTGGGGCCTAGTGTACCACCTGAGGCATATGTAGATTACCTGATAAGGGCCCCTTAGAATGACTCAGACCACGCAGCATTATGATCGAAAGCCAATTCTGTTTATTGCACAGTGCAAGCCTTTCTTATAGTGACATACAGGGTTAAGGGGATGACACGTTAGGACCGCGTCATCTTACACAGTTATACAGAGCAATTTACAAGGAAAAACTGGAACATGAGTTTCTCATAACAATATTTACAGAGTCATAACAAACTACCATCTGCAGAGACAACCGAGTGTCTAAAGCCTCTTGTTTACATTATCTTATTCTATCTTACTTCTAGGCATTAGGCCAGGGTACATTGGCAAGGCCGAATAGCTAAAGAAACTCATAACATGCATATAATTCTCACTGCATAATACCCCAGTATAATAAAGTCTATTCATTACAAAATGGCTGCGAGGAACAAGATGGCTGCGAAGAACAAGATGGCTGCCATCAGGTTCATATTACCCCTAACATACCATCCTTTTATTCTAACAGAATAACATAAAAATAGACAGGCATAGAAAATTAGTAAAGCCTTACTAAAGAGAAAAATATTCCTATGTCATGATATACTGTTATAGACTAATTGTCACTGCATATAGGTACAGTCCCTCCAATACCTTCCATCTATCCTCCAGCCCTCCCAAAACTACCGGTCTACCAGCACAGAAACCCAACCAGCCCCCCATCTACCCCCAAACAACGCTGCATCTTCTATCTCTCCACCTGCATTGCTAGCACCCCCCAATATGTCCAACAGTTCCTTTTCCACAGTAAAGCATGACATAGCAACAGCACAACTGTCTCTAGGTGGCCTCTGAATACTTTAAGAACAGTCTTTGTCCATTTGAGAGCGCTGCACCTTGACACTTTGCTATAATACAGTTCTCCAACAGTTCATTTGCAGTAGGGGTGCTTATCCACGGTTCTTCCGCAGGGAGATACTGGAAATCTGATGGTTTGTTCATGGGGTAGACAAGGCAACCAGTGGATACCCATGGCAAGCAGACACTCGAGTCACAGGGAGTCTAGGAAGCATACAGAAACAGTACAGGATGAGTACACACCGAAATACAATCACAATTATGTCCAAATAAAATGTCACTTTTATCCTATGTCATTTAAAATCAAACAAAACATTGTTGATATATAATACAAACTAAATACATTGACATTTCTCAGAGAATAATTTACAACTTCTCTATACACTTTTAAATGATACTTCATGAATACTACGCAAGTGAAAACCTGTCAGACTTCCTCAAGGGCCTGAATGTTTATGCTAAAACTTATGCTAAGGCCTGCCCTGTTGTAAGAATGGAAAAAAGAAAACAGTCAATGAAAATAAATGAATTTCTTTACAATATCACTTTGAACTTCTAAAAAATAAAAGAACCTTGTGTTGCTTTATTCTGGATGGCTGCTATCTATAATGCTTATAATTCTCCAACCATGATCCTAATATTCAACAATCTCATCTGATATAAACACTACTAGTTTACTAATTATTTTATGCAACCTAAATTCTCTCACACTCCTGTATGAGGACAGCATATAAACAGAACATCATTTAAAACTACAAGCTCTTTTAAAGGTAAACAAGCTCTTTTAAAGGTAAACACATCTTGATGGTAAGAATTACTCTCTTTGAAAAACATCAGGAATGACCAAATTCACTTTGCAGATACCATACTAATTAAAAAAAGGGAAAAAATACCTTTGCTTTCATAAACTATAATTATGCTATTCCCTGAACAAACATTTCTCTGTATATTTACTATAAACTTCTAGCTTAGACGTGTCCTCCTTATGTTCTAAAGGGTGAAGGGTCTAAAATATTATTCTATGTTGCAGCATTTTCCTTAAACCTATTTTCTATACTCAGTGGGCCATTCAACAGAGTACAATACTGCGAAGTTCACAGTTACACTTATCTAAAGGGTTACTTTGTTACGCACATAAACTACCATGTGCACTAATACCAATGAAGCATATGATTTCTTAGACCAAATATGATCAATAAAAATAAAACAAATACAAGAAAATACAAAACAAGCAATATAAGGAATGGAGTTAAAACAATACTCCCCTAATTTAATTGGTTGATCCTGTAACAGCATAACAGGACTTCCATATCGAGCGGTAAGGCACAGTCCAGAGAAGGATAGTCTTTATGTCCTGAAGACACACATCAGAGAAAACAGTCATGGATTACCCAGAGTCCAGTTCTGGGGCTGGTACCAGCATGCAAAGCAAAGAATGGATCCAAAGATAGTTCAGTAACTTTTTTTTTTACTGCAGTATGATGGTTAAAACAAGCTTGACAAAAGGTCTTTCATCTTTATCTTTTCTTTCTTTAAAGGTTTACTCGCTTTCAATCTTTAATCTTTTGAAGAGTGCACTTATGGAATTTTGCCTGTACAGATTTTACCTAAATATGGAAACTCAAAAATAATTCAGTTAGTGTGTTTCAATCTCTGAAGACAGCATACTCTCATCCTGCAAATACAAATATAGTGTTAAGAACCACATAGAAAAATAAAACATTTTAGGCATCTGAAATTAACACAATAACATTGTACGAGGAGATTCAAAACGTTGTAGGTTCACCTCCTAAAAATAATCTCCTCCATTACATAAAGATATTCATCAATACTCATCAATACTTCCCCCCTGTTTGCGTGAAACATCTCATGTGACACGCAAACACAAGATAACAAGAAACTAAACGATAAATCATGCACTCCACTCATGCAGAGACAATTCTCAATAGCAAGCAAAATGAAATACACTTCACAATTCAATATGCTGTCCACAAAAGAGAAAAACATAACAAACAATGAAAACCAATCGTTCTTGTCTTACACAAAACGAAACATTAGCTGCTGACACAAATTTCAAACAACCACAATTAACTTAGAATGCAACACATATTCTGACATTCGCTGAAATGCAACACACTCAGAACATGACAAACAATTAAAAACATCCACTATGTACAAAACTTTAATATCACACAAAGAAAGCAATCACAGCAGATGCCCAAGAAACTTAAGTTGCAGATTGCACAAATAAAATTGCGCTTATTTGGGAAAGATCAGATAACCACAGTAGCCACTGTTAAAGGGACATTCTAGGATAAATGAAAATTCATTATTCAGATAGGACTTTTAATTCTAACCAACCTTCCTAGATTAAACCAAACATAGGTAGGCTCATATGCTAATTTTTTAAACCTTTGAGGACTGCCTCTTATCACAGGCTGTATAAATCTCATTACAACACCAAGAGACAGAATACACGTAAGCCATATAAATAAAACCAAAACTGTGAACAGATAAATTAGCTAGTTATATAAATGCAGTAGAATCAGATAAACTGTGCATCATTTGTTTTAGGGGTGTTTATTTGTAGACACCTTATAGACCACGGCTTAGCTGTTAAGCAGTAGTCAAAGTCATTGCAATAATAGTGGTAGACTAGTTAATAACCAAATAACTATATATATTTTAAAGTGTCACTGGAATCACTTCATTAAATAATATCTCCTTTATTTATTGAATGCAGTGGGGGTTATTTTAAATAACAAAGAGTTATATCTGTGAGATACAGTTTGACAGCCACAGAAATAAAATTATCATTTTTTAAGCTATATTCTATGACAGAATATAATATAAATACTTGTTTCTTTGTAGTGAGCAATTTATAGTTATCATTTTTTATAACATAGAACACCAGTACTGCCGCTTTAAATGTACAGTGCAAATTGTTCTCTCTGTAACAAAGCCAAAAAAAAAACCAAAACATGCACAGTGTTATCAGTCTTTCTCAAGGATAGTAAGGCAAGCTCAAAGTTTCATTTCTACTTAAAGGAGAAACACTGTTTACTGCTTAAAAATATAAAATTCACACTAAAACTTGATAAATGCTAATTAGTTTAACCACAACAAAATTATTGGATTTAACGTTGTATATAATTGATATTCACCATTCTGCAGTTGTCCAGCCAAATATAACAACCGTATATAACACAAAAAAAATAAGCTTTCTGAAAAAGAAATACTAATACAATTTCCCCTTTAAATTAATCCCAATGATCCTTATAATAAAAAAAATGTATACTGACGTTCATTAAATAGCCTAAACAAGCATAAGCAGCATAAGAACGCACTCACAGTGGGATGCAGGCTAATTAAAGGGACATTTTAACCAAATTAAAAATAATCTTTAATTGAAACTGCTAACACAGTGAAATATACTAGTGTTAGGCTTACAGTAAACCTCATCGTCTTTTATGTAAATATTCCCTTAAATTCTCAGATGTTATACCAGTTTTCCTGTATCCCTTTAAATATTTTCACTCCTCTGTTTTTTCTCGTTTTTTTTTTTCTTTTCTGTCCGCTAGTCTCACGGATCCCTACACTAAAATTGTAGACAACTTATCACTTCAGTTTGCATTACAGAGAGAATTAAGTTATGCTGCAAAAAAAATATCTGCTATCTGAACAGCAACTTTAAAATAAATATATACAAAGAAAGGTCTCTAAAAATATATTTAGCAAACTACTAATACAGGGTTATTGCACTGGTTCTTTAACTAATAAAATGACAATTTTCTATTGCTCCGTCTACGCACTGAGCTCTGATTTTCCAGACAAATATAAGATAATATGCCGCTTGTATAACAAGTCATGGACAATACATTAATAGCAACACCTTGTTACAGTGAACCGTCCCTTTAAGGACTAACCATTCATCACGCAAATTACATATGTATATCCTAACCACAATCTAGGCTGCTTGTATGATTTACCACACCAATTTCACCTCTGTACTGTAGCATGACCTGCAGATTAATTTACTTGAAACAAAAACGGACGCCCTTTTAGAAAAACTTTCAATTACAGCCTATAAATATATTTCATTGTGTGCACACACGCCGTGCACAGACCTTACAAATACAACATACGTTAACCCATTAATCATACCAGAAACAATTTCATATTTACCAGAGCGTGACAAAAATCACACACCATCGCACTTTCAAAGCCGTTACTTCACTTGCAAAAACAATATCATATCTTTACATGCCGCCACACAATTATCACTTAAAACTAAAACTGCATATGAATACCACATACTTAAAACATGCTGGTGACTTTGAAATACAGTTACATAAAATAACATTACAAAATATCTTCTTAAAACGTCTGATTTCCCAACAGAGAAACATAAGGAAACATTCTTACGATACAGACACACAAGTTCATTCCATCTCGCATACCAGAGATTCACTCCCTTTTTTCCTTTCTCATAAAAACATCTAATTTCTAGCGTACGACATACATATATATATATAAAAAACACTAGATTAACTTTTCACCATTTCCACAATGCATTTTTTCTTTTTTTCCGAAACCCCACAAAATGGCCACTTTTGCAGGGTTTGAGACAATCATTTTCAAATAATACATTCTGTTCCTGGTCCAAAGTAAATCTGTTACACGCATACCACAGTGAGAACCTACAGACCATCACACATTATGCATCTCAATATACAAAATTTCAGTTTTGTTACTGCAAGCAAACAAAAAAATCTTACAAACGGAGACAGGATTTCTTTTCTCTCTTTTTTTTTTTTTTCTTTTCTGAGCTATGTGCGTGCTCAGTGGTGGCCCCCCTTCTTTGCCTGCTACATTCTTTAACACAGAGATTTCTCTATTTATCAAACAGCAGTACTTACTGACAGTGTTTTTAAAAAAATATTTCTGTCTTTTGCAGAAACTATTAACTCTTCTTTTCTTTTACCTTATACATGTAATTTTCTCTGTGCATTCTTATCTATGAGCAGTTCCCCTTTCTCAATACAATAATAACATGCACAGCCACTTAATATTTTCTACGCACAGCATAATTTTATATAGCAGCAAAAGCAAGCATCAGATATCAACAAGAGCTTCAGGTGGGTAGCAAAACTCTATTATGGGAATGAATATGGGAAACTTCAACACACGTGAGACTTACTCACTTCACTGCCAAGTTCGCCCGGGGGAGTTTTATCTTAAAAAAATCCTCCCGTCAACTGGCATTCATATATTTCTTGCGCGCTTATCACCGACAGGACTCACAATACCTGTCGTGTCCCAGCACAGGACTGATTACCTGTCTGGAGGGGTATCACAACTGCCGGCAGGACTTTAACCTCCGCAAACCTGTGCTTCAACCACAGGAACCCCTTTAACCTTATATCATTATCATCAACACCTATTACCAGACTAAATTTAGGTTTAAATTCACAGAAAGAAAGCATGGTAAAAGCACTCATAGTTACTCCCTGCGAATCCCACTTCTGACACCAAAACTGTTAGGTGTCCCCTTCAGGGGGTAAGTGTCAGTGCAGGCCAAAGCCTGGGGCCTAGTGTACCACCTGAGGCATATGTAGATTACCTGATAAGGGCCCCTTAGAATGACTCAGACCATGCAGCATTATGATCGAAAGCCAATTCTGTTTATTGCACAGTGCAAGCCTTTCTTATAGTGACATACAGGGTTAGGACCGCGTCATCTTACACAGTTATACAGAGCAATTTACAAGGAAAAACTGGAACATGAGTTTCTCATAACAATATTTACAGAGTCATAACAAACTACCATCTGCAGAGACAACCGAGTGTCTAAAGCCTCTTGTTTACATTATCTTATTCTATCTTACTTCTAGGCATTAGGCCAGGGTACATTGGCAAGGCCGAATAGCTAAAGAAACTCATAACATGCATATAATTCTCACTGCATAATACCCCAGTATAATAAAGTCTATTCATTACAAAATGGCTGCGAGGAACAAGATGGCTGCGAAGATGGGGTGACAAGCATATTATACAAATGTGAGTTAAGTTGGCTTTAAAGTCATTATAACACGGTTTATAGGATACATTATTAATCAACATATTCAAAATATCCTAAGTCTAAAAATAGACTTTTGCCACAATCATTATCATGCTGTCTATGAAAGAAACCCATTCATGCTAGAATAATAAAAAAATAATAAATAAATTTAACCAGATCAGCTCCCAAATAATATTATCCAAATCTGCTCCCAAATACAAAATACATGAAGCTTATGACTATATATAGATTAACTGTCATGCTCACAACGAACTAGGTTCTATGGAGTTTACTGCTATAATTAGAATAATGAGAAATCTAACAAAAACGGTTTGATAATAATTTAACTAATAGTGTTGCTTTATGTAGATATATATAGTGCTACATATTCTGCTATTCGTTTTAATATTTTAAACTAAATTAGTTATGCAAGAACTCGGTTATTTAGTCTTGAACAGTGAGTAGATACTATAAAACTAATATAAATAATATGAATATTATAAAAGGTGCTGTTTCTAATTGTGTGTTGATGTTTTCTATTAAAACAGTTTTTATGATGTGCGATCTGAACTAATTTCCAAATATATAGGTGTCCCATAATATAACTAGTGTATTAGAGAAGAAAAGAATTGTACTTATGTTTGAAGTGACTTATGTGTTTATAAAAAGAAGATAGGGGTTTAGACTGAAATACTTATAACTTGTGCCGTGAAAAAAATAATTAATAACTAGAATATGTAAACTGGAATTTTAAAAAAAAAATATATATAGTGAAACTTTGGTGAAAATGATATAATATATATGAGGACTTATGTAAAGATATATAAGTCCAGAATCTTATATATGAAGTAAAACGTTGATGAGGATAATTAGATGTATGTGAGAACTCGTGTAATGGTAGATGTTTGTATACTCCGTTTAAATGTTTTAGCAAATGTGATACTATATAGGGAATAAGATTGTATATAATAATTACAATATCTATAGATATTGGATATGAGCAATACATGTGGGTAATATAAAGGATGAATATATATATATTAAAAATATATCAGGTGATGTAATGAAATAACTTAATCGTATTAATGACTATTGGTTTATATATGGACAATGTGATTATTTTTGATCCCTATCGAATAATTTTTAACATATGTCATAAATGACCCTAACATATAGAATCCTACAAATAAATATAGTAAGTGAACAAATGTATATTCACTTATTACTAACAATATAACAACAACATTTGACCTTATATCAGGAACACCATCTTGTTTTGATCACACATATATGGACTTTGGTTGGACTATTATTTAAGAAAGATTATTAGAAGAATTATAGCAAGTTTTTATATTTATTATTTCTATATTTTTTTTTATTTGGTGAATATATATTACTTGATATTATTTCACAAATTTTATTTATCTTTATATTCACTATTTATTTTTATCTTTATTATATATATATATTGTATCACTTACACTTATTTAGTTCACTTTATACATATTAGAGAGTAGCATAACGAAGGCGCACCTCTTTCTTTGTGGAAAAAACATACTATAGCGAGTTGTGTGTAGTCCCACAAATTGTTATGCTTATTGCAATGATGCCTCGATATGGAGGCATCCTGCAATACCCCTTTACAAGCCTCCGATGCAGAGAGAGCCACTCTGTGGCCCTCTCTGCACCGGTAGCGATGGTGCCGATGGTGCCGTTATCCGGGTGGGAGGAGGGAGCATGTGTGCACGTGCACAATACGCGCGCGTGCACAGGTGTGCGTGTGCACGGGGCGCGTGTGCACGTGCATGTGCACATGCGCGCATTAGCCACACTGACACCAATGAAGGAAGGAAGGGGGAAAAAGTAATTTTTTTTTTACATATAAAAGGATCTGGGAGGGGGAGGGGTGGGGGTATTGTGGGGGGGCTGCTACACTACAGAAATAATTAAAAATAAAAATAAAAAAGTTATAAATAAAATTAAAATACTTTGTTTTGTGGGGCCAAACTGGGTACTGGCAGACAGCTGCCAGTACCCAAGATGGCGGTAATTAGGTATTGGAGAGGGTTAGAGAGCTGGAGGGGGGGATCAGGGAGGTTAGTGCTAAGGCAGGGGTCCATCACAACTAAAATATTTTATTATTTTTATTTAAAAAAAAAAAAACTCTTTTATTTAGTACTGGCAGACTTTCTGCCAGTACTGAAGATGGCGGGAACAATTGTGGGGTGGGGGAGGGAAGAGAGCTGTTTGGGAGGGATCAGGGGGTGGGATGTGTCAGGTGGGAGGCTGATCTCTAAAATTAACCCTGCAAGCTCCCTACAAGCTACCTAATTTAACCCCTTCACTGCTGGGCATAATTCACGTGTGGTGCGCAGCAGCATTTAGCGGCCTTCTAATTACCAAAAAGTAATGCCAAAGCCATATAAGTCTGCTATTTCTGAACAAAGGGGATCCCAGAGAAGCTTTTACAACAATTTCTGCCATAATAGCACAAGTTGTTTGTAAATAATTTCAGTGAGAAACCTAAAATTTTGAAAAATGTAAAGTTTTTTTTTTATTTGCTCGCATTTGGCGGTGAAATGGTGGCATAAAATATACCAAAATTGGCCTAGATCAATACTTGGGGTTGTCTACTACACTACACTAAAGCTAAAATTAACCCTACAAACTCCCTACAAGCTCCCTAATTAACCCCTTTACTCCTGGGCATAAAACACGTGTGGTGCGCAGCGGCATTTAGCGGCCTTCTAATTACCAAAAAGCAACCACAAAGCCATATAAGTCTGTTATTTCTGAAAAAGGGGATCCCAGGGAAGAATTTACAACCATTTGTGCCATAATTGCAGAAGCTGTTTGTAAATAATTTCAGTGGGAAACCTAAAGTTTGTGACAAAATTTGTGAAAAAGTTAACTTTTTGTTTTTTTTTATCGCATTTGGCGGTGAAATGGTGGCATGAAATATACCAAAATGGGCCTAGATCAATACTTTGGGATGTCTTCTAAAACAAAATATATACATGTCAAGGGATATTCAGGTATTCCTGACAGATATCAGGGTTCCAAAGTAACTAGCGCTAATTTTGAAAAAAAGTGGTTTGGAAATAGCAAAGTGCTTCTTGTATTTATTGCCCCATAAATTGCAAAAAAAGCAAAGAACGTGTAAACATTGGGTATTTCTAAACTCAGGACAAAATTAATAAACTATTTAGCATGGGTGATTTTTGGTGATTGTAGATGTGTAACAGATTTTGGGGGTCAAAGTTAGAAAAAGTGTGTTTTTTTCCATTTTTTTCCTCATATTTTATCATTTTTTTTAGTAAATTATAAGATATGATGAAAATAATGGTATCTTTAGAAAGTCCATTTAATGGCGAGAAAAACGGTATATAATATGTGTGGGTACAGTAAACGAGTAAGAGGAAAATTACAGCTAAACGCAAACACTGCAGAAATGTAAAAATAGCCATTGTCATTAAGGGTAAGAAAATTTAAAAATGGTCCGGTCATTAAGGGGTTAACCACTATTTAAATAAAATATTGATATTAGATACATATCACCTTAGACCGGATGATGGAGATATAACCATTATATAATTATTATTATTAACCATCACATACATGGAAATATAAGGTTATGATATTTCCGCGTGCGATGTGGTCTTTTCGCAATAATTTTAAATTGTGCAGATATTGCAAATCTTAAAAAATTTTGATTGGGTGCACACATTTGCCTTTTACGCAACAATCTTTTCAGCGATCGAAGAGCTGTAGTTAACAGTTTTGTGCAAACATAAAAGTTTCACAAAACAGTTCAAAAATACTTTACAAAGTTCAGTTACACTCATATCAACAATGTATAATAAAAAATTATTTAAAGAAAATATTGCACACAAAAGTTAAAAGGGCTCCAAGATTCGAGATATCGAGTGTTAGAAAAAAAAAGCAGACGCAGGGATTTTACATTGACATACATTCACATACATAGAGAAACATGGATAATCACAAGATTTTACATTAGAATCTTATGCACATTAAACAATATCTCAGAGGGATTTTCAAAGAGATATTCGCATAGAGAACTCGAGATATATAGACATATATATATTCATATACATATCTTTCTATAAATAGATATATCAGTCCAAAAATCATCACATATATAGAGATAAATAAATAGAACATATTCCGTTACAAATACATTTTCACAATATGAAATATTCTCATTTTCATGTACACTTTCCAAGAATACGCCATGGCCTTTGCGCAACAGATTACGGTTTAAGTGTTTTGTTTTTTTCTATTTGTCTTCTCCATTGACTTCTATGGGGAATACGTGAACATGCGCGCGATTTGGCATTTTGGATTATGCATCTTAACGAACGCTCAAAATAAGTTATTTTGCAACTTGTGATAGCTGTGCAACCCCAAATGCACAAAAGCTATAACGTGTGCAGTGTTTTCGCAACTGATTTGCTGTGCGACTTGTAATCTTGCTCTTTATGTAGTGACATTGGTATCTTTCTAGCAACAGTAAGTATTCAGCCAACCCAGAAAGAATGGACACTAAATCATATGATGATTATGTTACAGTGAGTTAGAGGGCAAAATTATTTACACTTTGCTGGAATAAGCAGTTTGTGGACCTTGGAGAGGTATATCCCATTGAGTTCAATAAGAAAGGAGGATGAATTGAACTTGAACTCTCAGTGAGCTGCTTCCCCTATACATTAGCATTGTTCTAATTGATGCAGCATCTAGCAGGGTCTCTGAGGATTAATATGGTGATAATATAGTTTCCTTGCACTAAAACAAATTCTGTTTAAACATGATTTGAGAGATACCGTTTGTGAGTACTGCACAAGATAAAGAGCTTAAAGGATCATTATATACAGTAGAACTGTGTACCCAACAAAACGCACAATAAAAGGTCAGTGGAGCAACACTTACTTTGAATTTCAAACAATCAGTAGATTTTTTTTCTGATGAATTTCAGTTCCCTTTCATCTACCTTATCCCTGTATTACATGACAGCCATCGGCCAATCAGAGTCTCATATATGTATATGAGCTCTGAGCTTATGGACGCGCTCATTAGGAGCTGTTGCCTCAGAAAGTGTACACATAAGACCATGCTCACTCTTCCGGGAATGAGTAGCTTTTTTTACAATGGTTTATTTGCACAAACTCATTTAGAAAGACTTCTGTCAGACTCCAACAACTAAACAAACTTCTCCAAGTGACTAATTTGTGACAAATCTGTCAAATGTGATCATTTTATAAACTATTGCCATAGAGTGCTAAAGATATGCATGTTCCTGAGCTTCTCTGTGTTTAATCTTCCACAATGGATACACAGAGAACAAAAGTAAATTTTAAAACAGAAGTACATTTTACATTTTTATTTTTTAATGTGTGTTCTCTCTGAATCATTAAAGGGATATGAAACCCACATTTTTTTTCTTTCATGATTCAGATATAGCAGCAATTTTAAACAACTTTCTAATTTACTCATATTATCAATTTTTCTTCATTCTCTTGGTATCTTTATTTTAAAAAAGCAGGAATGTAAGTTTAGGAGATGGCCCATTTTTGGTTCAGAACCTTGGGTAGCGCTTGCTGATTGGTGGCTTTGTTATTCAATGGTTTAAAGGGACACTCAAGTCGAAATAAACTTTTGTTATTCAGATACATCATGTAGTTTTAAGAGACTTTCCAATTTACTTCTATAATCAGATTTTGCACAGTCTTTTTATATGCACATTTTCTGAGGAACAAGATCATACTGAGCATATGCACAAGCTCACAGGGTATATATATATATATACTAGTCTGTGATTTGCTGATGTCTTAGAAAATGAATTAAATAGTGCGCTTATGTCAGTGAGAGGGGAGATAGATCAAACACCTTACTTGGTAGGCCTAGATCCTTCAATCTAAACGTTAAATATAAATAGTATAGAGGAGGTAGTAAGGGTGCTAAAAGCTAAAGATCTAAAAAAAAAAATGTATTGGTGTAATAATACTTATAGATATACAGATTTGTTAGAAATCTTTAGTGCATACAGGTGCTAGCAAATTGATTTCAGGTTATTCTGCACAAACACTTTTAGTTAATATATAAAATTATTTTTATTAATAAAAATTAAAATTTTCCATTCAACTAATTTACATATATAAAATGATTATAGAGACGTCTCTCTGTTAAGCTATAAAGTTGGGGGTCCCACCAACTTGATCAACATTAGACAAATTGCGTTAACCAATTTTCCTTCTAAAAATGTGTAGTCATTGTAATGTATCAATCTTATAACAATCTTGTAACAAATCTCACAGTGATTAAAATAAGGAAACTCTTATAATAAAAACAATGAATTATAGACTTTGATTCAATCTTATGTGACAGAAAGTTCCTTTCCAGCTATATAGATATATTTGTAGCTGTTTTAGCGTTTATAGTATTGAAGCGGTGCTGTGAAAGTTAGATGACACATTTATCAGTTCAATAGCGTCTTTAGAAATAACAGTCTTTAGCTGCAGGGAATTATATAAGCGTCCTGCGTTTAGAATGTCAGTAGGTAATAGTTGATCTTCTCGTGGTAACGTACCTTATTTCTTCGGTATCCAGGACCGTAAGATGTACTCGATCTCCTCCGGTTTTTCGCGGCTAGGATCTGTCTTGTGAAGCCGGCGTCTGACGTCACAGCCGGTCACTCACAGACTCTGCCCACAGTTGTCAATCACTCGCCGGGAGGTATCTCTCAGGTAGTTACCACTTTATGCTTTAGAAAAAAGTCATCTGATGTAGATGTTTTGTATTCTGTAGGATAAGTCCCTTATATTGTATTAACCTGCCCTTAGTGCTAGGCACGCAGGTTATTCTTATCCAGTGCGGTATTTGGATTATGTTTGACGAAGGCAACCCGGGTTGGCAAATCTTGGTAAAATTCTGGTGCAAGGTCCACTTACTTCAACGCGTTTCACTCCTTTGTGGAGCTTTATCAAGAATGACCTGAGACCATTATGCACCTTTCTTTTAAAGGGACAGTCCTTTCCTTATTGGCTAAAATTCAAGTATTGTAGTTAAGGGGGTTCGTAGTATTCCATATCAACCTCTTCACCTTTTTTAAGGTAGAATTATTTATTATTGTTCTTTGTGCATCCACTTCAATAGTGCAATTTTCTTTGAGTACCCCCTTCCGTACTTTAATTTTCTTAGAACCTTGCAACATATGGACAGTCTTATTTCATCATTTACAACACTTATTCTTATAACATATAAAGTGCATTTGATGTGACTTACTCCATTTTTGTGACCATTTTAAATGGGTATAAAGGTAGTAAAAAGTAATGTAAAGTGCACTTGTGCAACTTACTCCCTTTTTTGTGACAATTTTAGATAGATATACAGAAAGTAAAAAGTAATATAAATTGCTTAAAAAAAAAAATTGTTTGTGCTTGTGTTAATATTAAACAATTAGTGATATATCTTGTTCTTTTGTAAAAGAAGTGTTAAGTTAAAAATTAACCTCAATATTTTCTAAATAGTTGTTTTCGTGTGCTATTATTTTCATGTGTCTTACACTAGTGACAGCTAATTTTCTTATAACATATAAAGTGCATTTATGCGGAAATTTTAAGGTGCTAATTACTCCATGTTGGTGATAATCTGAAATAGATATAAAAATCAAGATGAAAATATGTTTAATTAAAGGAATTTTTCATGTGTGCTTGTGTTAATCTAACAGAAATGATGATATGTCTAGTTCTGAGTTCAACCCTTTTGGGAATAGAGTGTTGTATTTTTTGTATTTTAAATATCACCATTTCACCCTAAAATTTCCGCATAAATGCACTTTATATGTTATAAGAAAATTAGCTGTCACTAGTGTAAGACACATGAAAATAATAGCACACGAAAACAACTATTTAGAAAATATTGAGGTTAATTTTTAACTTAACACTTCTTTTACAAAAGAACAAGATATATCACTAATTGTTTTAGATTAACACAAGCACAAACAAATTTTTTTTTTAGCAATTTATATTACTTTTTACTTTCTGTATACCTATCTAAAATTGTCACAAAAAAGGGAGTAAGTTGCACAAGTGCACTTTACATTACTTTTTACTACCTTTATACCCATTTAAAATGGTCACAAAAATGGAGTAAGTCACATCAAATGCACTTTATATGTTATAAGAATAAGTGTTGTAACTGATGAAATAAGACTGTCCATATGTTGCAAGGTTCTAAGAAAATTAAAGTACGGAAGCGGGTACTCAAAGAAAATTGCACTATTGAAGTGGATGCACAAAGAACAATAATAAATAATTCTACCTTAAAAAAGGTGAAGAGGTTGATATGGAATACTACGAACCACCTTAACTACAATACTTGAATTTTATCCAATAAGGAAAGGACTGTCCCTTTAAAAGAAAGGTGCATAATGGTCTCAGGTCATTCTTGATAAAGCTCCACAAAGGAGTGAAACGCGTTGAAGTAAGTGGACCTTGCACCAGAATTTTACCAAGATTTGCCAACCCGGGTTGCCTTCGTCAAACATAATCCAAATACCGCACTGGATAAGAATAACCTGCGTGCCTAGCACTAAGGGCAGGTTAATACAATATAAGGGACTTATCCTACAGAATACAAAACATCTTCTACATCAGATGACTTTTTTCTAAAGCATAAAGTGGTAACTACCTGAGAGACAACTGTGGGCAGAGTCTGTGAGTGACCGGCTGTGATGTCAGATGCCGGCTTCACAAGACAGATCCTAGCCGCGAAAAACCGGAGGAGATCGGGTACATCTTACAGTCCAGGATACCGAAGAAATAAGGTACGTTACCACGAGAAGATTAACTATTACCTACTGACATTCTAAATGCAGGACGCTTATATAATTCTGTAGCCCTTCCTGTTGAACTTTTGCACCTGTATACAGTCTGCAGGAGAAGTTGCCTAGGCAACTATTAGACTGGTTGGTCATGTGATCAAGTGAAACTGAAAGAAGAGTGTAAGACACAGGAGGAAGCAGACATGTCAGAGCAGTGAAGGTGTGTGTGAGGCCTGGCTGTGTGAGAGCTGCAGACTTCATCTTGTAAAGTAACAGCATTCCTCTGCTGATTTAGTGTATGCTGCCAGCTGCAGTCCGACCCTGTTAGAGAGCTGTGGAGAAGAATGCAGACAAAGTAAATGACTGGCAGACCTTGGAGTTTTCTTTCAGCCTGTGCAGAACCTGTTTAGTGGTAAGAAGTATCCTTTCCCCTTGTCATACTGACAGGGCATTCTGTCCATCACATAAACTTATAAACAGCTCTTCCTGTGGATTGCAGTTTCCTATGAGCTGTAACTGTTTAAATGCATGTGGATTACCTTAAAGGGCCCCAACATTTATGTGCACCAACTGGTACCCATCAGCCATTAGGGTGAAGCCTGAGGGTGGGTTCGCAGGTGGTTTGGGAGGGTGCTGGGCCTGGTTAGAGAGAGTTGGTGTGTTAGTTAGCCACTGTATTTCTTGCCTTATTTTTATTTACCATAATCCTTTAATACATGTTCATATTGTTTTACTGTTATTACTGTGTGTGTTGTAGTTATTTATTATGTTCC
The DNA here is from genome assembly GCF_027579735.1 of Bombina bombina. NCBI lineage: Eukaryota > Metazoa > Chordata > Amphibia > Anura > Bombinatoridae > Bombina > Bombina bombina. The sequence goes on along the minus strand of NC_069501.1, from coordinate 782,436,639 downwards.
TGTCTGGGAAACCCATTCTTGCCCTGGATGCCCAGTCAGGTGGAGGCACTGCCACAGTCATGTACCCCAACTCCCAGGTAGCGGAGACTCAGGATCAGCCTGCAGAGCACATGGAGGTAGCTGGGGTAAAGACCCACAGGGGTAATTGTGGGCCTAGGCCAAACCCCATTACAATTCCCTGCAGCTAAAGACTGTTATTTCTAAAGACGCTATTGAACTGATAAATGTGTCATCTAACTTTCACAGCACCGCTTCAATACTATAAACGCTAAAACAGCTACAAATATATCTATATAGCTGGAAAGGAACTTTCTGTCACATAAGATTGAATCAAAGTCTATAATTCATTGTTTTTATTATAAGAGTTTCCTTATTTTAATCACTGTGAGATTTGTTACAAGATTGTTATAAGATTGATACATTACAATGACTACACATTTTTAGAAGGAAAATTGGTTAACGCAATTTGTCTAATGTTGATCAAGTTGGTGGGACCCCCAACTTTATAGCTTAACAGAGAGACGTCTCTATAATCATTTTATATATGTAAATTAGTTGAATGGAAAATTGTAATTTTTATTAATAAAAAATAATTTTATATATTAACTAAAAGTGTTTGTGCAGAATAACCTGAAATCAATTTGCTAGCACCTGTATGCACTAAAGATTTCTAACAAATCTGTATATCTATAAGTATTATTACACCAATACAATAATTTTATAGATCTTTAGCTTTTAGCACCCTTACTACCTCCTCTATACTATTTGCTGATGTCTGTCACATGATACAGGGGGACAAAAAATTGTCGGAAAAAAATCTGCTTATTTGAAATTCAGAGTATGTCTTATTACATTTTCTTTTTATTATGAACTTGTTGATTATGTAATTCTACTGCATTGAGTGGTCCTTAATGCCTTCTCACTCATATGCTCTCCAAACATTTTATTTATGAGTTTGTGAGAAATGTATTAGGTAAATATGGGCTAAAATTGCTGGAAGGGAAGAGGGGTTCAGGAGCAATAGCTTTGTAAGTGTCTAAAGCAAAACAGCCTCTCTATATGACACTTATCCAGGACACAGGACATCTGAAATGATTTTGCATTTTGTTATATCGTTCTCTAAAGAAAACATAAGCTGCAATTACTACTGTAAACTGCTTTACATTGATGGATTACTCATTTAGCAAAGAAAGTTAACTTATCATATGGTGCTGTAAATACTTATTTGTAGCATTGCACGTGGAAAAAATGTTCTAATACACTAATTATATCAAAGGAGTATAAATTAAGTTACAGCTTACAAGGAAAATTAGTTTATACATCGTGTGAGTCTTAGATGACCAAATTAAATTTGTTTGTTCTGTTTTTGCTGTCAGACTTGGTTATCAGAATAAAAGTGGACATGGTTTGTTTTTACTTTGTTGCAGGATTGGGCCTAGAATTTAAAAATTGGTGCTGTTAATATAGGTTGCTAAAAAAGTTACATGTTTAAGGGACTCGAAACCCAACATTTTTATTTCATGATTCAGATAGAGAATACAATTTTAAAAAAAAGTTTCCATTTTACTTCAATTATCTAATTTGCTATGTTTTTATGTTATTCCTTGTTGAAGACATAACTAGATACAGTAGGTAGTGTGCACATGTCTGTAACGCTACAAAACAGGATATAGTGCTGCCATCTAGTGCTCTTGCTAGTGTATAACATTGTTGCAAAACTGCTGTCATATAGTCCTGCCGACACTTAACTTATCTTCCTGCTTTTCAACAAAGGATAACAAGATAATAAAGAAAATGTAATAATTTAAGTACATTGGAAAGTTGTTTATAATTCTATGCTCTATCTGAATCAAGAAATATTTTGTTTGGTGTTGTGTGTCCCGCTTTTGGGGGTGATCTGTATGTTAGGGGGGCTTTATAATTTTTATTTAAATCCAACATTTTTGCCAAAATAAACTGGCACCTTAGAAATAATCTTACAGACACTTATTGGCTATGAGGCAAATATTCATCATTATTTTATTTTAAACATGGTGGCTCTATGGCTCTGGGTAAGGCACCGGGCCCCGATGGTCTACCTGTGGAGTTCTACTACAGCCCAATATATCCACAGCACTACTGAAGATGTATAATGGATATTTTCAAGATGGACTCTTGTCGTCCCCGGCTTTCTCAGCAGCCCATATAACACTCATCCCCAAAGCAGGGAAAGACCACTCTCTACCGGAATCCTACCGACCCATCTCGTTGCTGAACGCTGACTATAAGATATTCATGGCAGTGTTGGCGGGATATTTGAAGATCCTTTTACCATCCCTTCTGCATCCGGATCAAACCGGTTTTGTATACAAGCGTTCATCGGCGGTCAATTTACATCGGGTCATGCAGATTATTGACTTTTGTTGGAGGAGGGGCGAGGGGCAGTATAGAGATGATGTGTCGGAGGCCTTCCTGCTATCCCTGGATGCAGAGAAGCCTTTGATGAGTTGAATGGGACCATTTGGATAATACCTTAATGCGTTTTAACATTATTGGAGAGTTTGCACAAACTATTCGAAACATATATTCGCGGCCGGTGGCCAGGGTCCTGGCCAATGGCATGTTCTCTTCTGATTTTGTTTTGCAGAGGGGCACGAGGCAAGGTTGCCCCCTGTCTCCTCTGCTTTTTGATCTAGCGCTGGAGCCCTTAGCCGTTAAGCTCCGACAAAACTTCCCAGGCATCACGGTGCACGGTAGGCCTCAACAGTTGGCCTTGTACGCCGACGATATGTTGTTATTCATTGAGGACCCTGCTAGACATATTCCTAACATTCTTAAAATTATTCAAAGCTTCAGGACCTTTTCCGGCTACAGGATCAATGCAGGGAAGTCAGAGATATTATGGCTGAATAAGCACTCTACTAGTAGAAGGACTTACCCCTTTACGGAAGTTGGGAATAAACTTACATACTTAGGTATCCACTTACATAGGAATCCTTAAACCATGTATGACTCTAATCTCTCAAGTCATTGTGCCAACTTATGTAAGCAACTCCAGCAATGGAGCTCTCTGCCCTTGTCCATCATGGGATGAATTAGCCTCATAAAGATGGTCACACTGCCGAGACTACTTTATCCTATGCTTATTCTGCCCTTTCTTTTAGGCAAGAGAGATGTGAGATCCCTCAACATGGCGGTCAAAAAATTTATATGGCATGGGGGCAAACCTCGCATAGCGGCTAAACACCTGCAACAATCATACAACTATGGGGGCCTAGGCCTCCCAAACTTCAGAATGTACAACTTGGCGGCTTTGATTAGGCTAGTCTTAGATTGGCAACTGGGCACTTCTCACTTCTGTGATGTTGATTTAGAGAACGCTGCACTGAAACCTATGGACCTGTCATATCTACCACACTTGAAGACAACCGAGGCACCCCCACAAATTAAATCCTCCATCCTTTATAAGGGTCCATTGGTAGTCTGGCATATGGCCCATAGGCACCTGGGGCTGCGATCTCCTTCCACTAAGCTGTTGCCAATAGTGGGTAATCTCAATTTCCCAGCAGGCACCAATACCTTACCTTTTCGTCAATGGAGAGATAAGGGAATAAGGACAGTTGGAGACTTGTTAGATCCTTTAACACACACAGTTAGGACGTTTCATGATCTAAGTACGAGGCACGATATCCCCAATAGACAGTTCTATGCGTACCTCCAGGTGCGCCATTACATTGATGATCTTAAACAAAAAGATCTGAACTTCTAAAGTACCTCGGTGTTCGCCGTATCCCAGACTTCCTTCACGCTAGGAAACTTTCAATATCTAACATATATAAGACTTTGATGCACAAGACAATGACTGACTGTCAAAAGCTAACCTTGGATAAATGGAGGGTGAGGGGGGTGAATGATATCACCAATGTAGACATCCAGAAAAGCCTGGAACTAACCAAAAAGTGAAGCTAAGTGTCCCCCTTCGTGAGGCACAAGTGAGAATGCTGCATTTTGATTACATTACTCCCAATAGGGTCTCTAAATGGAACCCGCACATGCCAAACAGATATGGCAAGTGTGGAGTTGCAGCTCCAGGTGTTCCACAATACTTCTACCATTGTCCCCTAGTGAGACAGTTTTGGGCTAGAATTCAACACTGGCTGAAGTGCGCAATGGGTATCTCTATTACCCTGCAACTAGACCAGATATGTTTTTTCAGGTGGTGCGGCACCCCTCACAAATATCAAGCAACGTTGACATTGGTGATGCTAATTGCCAGAAACTGTATACTATGCTTGTGGATAAGCAGGAAACCGCCGACTATAAGACAGTTCAAATGTAAATTCTACAAACATTTGTTCATCGAGCAGTTTGACGTTAAACTGGACATTACACATAAACTAAGACCTTTCTGACTAAATGGGGACCCTTCTTGAAAACACAAACTCCCACAATACAAAGACAAATACTCGGACCGTTTTCACAAACAGAAATTCTTCTATCGGCCTCCCTAAGAGGCAAATGGACAACATTATATGATGTAGAGGCACCAGTGATAGATGGAAGGAAAGGTGAGATTCTAATCTCACAGATCCTATAGAAAGGACAAGTAAAGATCAGGCTGGCTGCAAGAGATGGCTGGGGGGAGGGGGGGAGTGCGCTGTGAGGAGGAATTATTATTTTTATTTTATTTTTTTTCTCCCCAATTTTGGGAGACGTCCACCAGACCCCTGAGTATGCTTGAAACACCTATAGGCGGTGTTGGGTGTTGTTAAAATAAGTTATGTTATGTTGAAGTTATAAAATTATAAAAGAATAAAGGGAGAAGGAAGCAACAGAATGCAAATTACAACCAAGCTACTTTAAGATTTGAACATATGTGTGATGATACTCTATTTAAAAGTCTGATTCATGTATAGAGTGAAAATACGCATGTGACTTGTATATTTATGGAAATTTTGTATCTGTTCCTGATCTCCTTTTTTTTCAATAAAAAGAATTTAAAAAAAAAAACGGTGGCTCATTGGCATTATTATTATTATTGTTTGTTTCAAAGGCGTCCTTAATTCTGTAGTGCTTGGTACATAAGGGCAATATAAAACAAAAATATTAAAGCAAGATGAAACCCCAATTTTTCTTTTGTATTTGAGATAGAGCATAGAATTTTAATCAACTTTCTAGTTTACTCCTATTATCAAATTTGTTTCTATTTCTTGGTATCCTTTGTTAAAAGGAGTAGCAATGCACTAATAGGAGCTAGCTGAACAACAAATCAGGTGAGCTAATGACATGAGGCAGATCTGTGCAGCCACCAATCAGCAGCTTGTTTTCAGTAATGCATTGCTACTACTGTGCAAGGCATGCTTTTTAACAAATGATAACAAAATAACAAAGTCAATTTAATAAAATAATTAAATTGGATAGATGTTTTAATTTTGAGACAGAGCAAGAAAATTTTAAAGTTCAATTTTGACTTTACTGTCCCTTTAATACAGAAAGAGGAGGGCCCTGCTTTGAACATTTGCATTGTAAAGGTTAAAGTGTGGGTGATAGAAAGGCCAATGGGGCAAAGTAGAGAGTTCCACAGAGTAGCAACAACACATGAGAAGTCTTAAAGGCGAGAGAGAGCAGTAGAAATAGATTGAGGTGGTAAACCTTTTCTTTTCTTTTCAAAGTATAACAATCATTTCTTTTGCTCAGTATCCACAAGAAAAGGAACCAATGGAAAAGACATTAAAACTAGCCCATATCAATAACACGTTATCTTCAGTTGATATCAGAAAAAAAACTGGATAATATCAAGGTAAATAAAACTCCAGGTCAGATGGAATATATCCAAGGGTTCTAAGTGAATTTAGCACAGTCATAGTCAAGCCTTTACTCTTAATTGTTCAAGCCTCATTATCCTCAGGCATGGTACCCAGGACTGGAGCAAAGCTGATGTAGCGAAGCAGGGCTGATTTAGAAAGCTATAGAGCCAGGAAGCTATAGATCAGTAAGCCAGACAATTTTAGTGGGGAAGATAGTGGAAGGGATTATAAATCATTATGTTCGTAAAAACAGGATTATGATTTCAAATCACGATTGTTTTATGAGAAATAGATCATGTCAATCTAATATAATTAGATTCTATGAGGAAGTAAAAACATAATTTATGCTTACCTGATAAATTAATTTGATTCGTGGTGGTGAGAGTCCACGATCCATTACTCCTGGGAATTACTCTTTCTTGCCACTAGAAGGAGACAAAGAATCTCAAACCCCAAGATGCTCACCACCATGAAATAAATTAATTTAACAGGTTTTCTTTCATACAGGTGGTGACAGTCCATGATCCATTACTCCTGGGAACTAATACCCAAGATGTGGAGTCCATGAGTAATAACATAAAGGGAGGGATTAAAAAAAACATATTTTTTCACTGAGAAAATAAATCCACAACCCCAAAAAAAAAGTATTTTCTTTTTTTTTTTATGCGCTTAAAAAATAAATAAATCAGGCAAGAAAAAAATCAATCTGAGACAACTGCCTGAAGAAACTTCCTACCTGCCTCAGAAGAAGCAACAAAATAAAAATGGTAGAATTTAGTAAAAGTATGCAAAGAAGACCAAGTAGCTACTTTGCAAATCTGGTCAACTGAAGCCTCATTCTTGAAGGCCCAAGAAGGGGCAACTGACCTAGTAAAATGAGCAGCAATCTGTTGTGGTGGAGGCTTGCCCACCTCCAAGTAAGCCCTGCGAATCAGTTTAAAAAGAAGCAAAACCAGAAAAGCTAACGTTCTTAGAAGCATCAATATAATATTTTAATGCCCTAATAACATCCAGATTATGCAAAGATCTCTCTGAAGCATGCTTAGGATCAGGACATAAAGCAGGGACAACAACATCTCTGATAAATTTGTCTTAAGAAACAACTTCAGGCAAGAAGTCAAAAGTAGTCCGTAAATTATCCTAATGAAAAATAAGACGAGGATCAGATAACTCAGAAACTCTTCAAGCAGAAGAGATGACCAAAAGTAATAGAACAAGACAGGCAGACCTAAACAGAAGGCACCACCGCTTGAAGAACCTTTCTCCCAAAAGAGGCCTCAGCCGAGGCAAAAGTATCAAATTTGTAAAATTTTGAAAAGTATACAGAGAGGACCAAGTTGCAGCCTTGCAAATCTGTTCCACAGAAGCTTCATTTCTGAAAGCTCAAGAAGAGGAGACAGCCCTAGTGGAATGAGCTGTAATTCTCTCAGGAGGCTGCAGACCAGCAGTCTCATAAACAAATCAGACTTCTCAATGAGAGGGAAAGAGAAGTAGCAGTAGCCTTCTGACCCTTATGCTTTCCTAAAAAACAAACAGGGCAGAAGACTGGCAAAAATCCTTAGTCGCCTGTAGGTAGAATTTTAGAGCACGCACAACATCCAAGTTGTGCAACAGAGGTTCCTTATGAGAAGGACTAGGACATAGAGAAGGAACGGCAATTTCCTGATTAATATTTCAGAAACCACTTTAGGGAGAAACACCAATTTAGTACCAATAACTGTCTTATCAGCATGAAAGATAAGGTAAGGAGAACCACACTGCAAAGCCGAGAGTTCCAAAACTTTCCGAGCAGAAGATATAGCAATCAGAAACAAAACCTTTCAAGATAGCAACTTAATATCTATGGAATGCATTGGCTCAAACAGAGCCTTCTTTCAAAACTTTAGTTGAAATAATTTTTATTGTTGAAGTTTACATCACATCCAAAATGACAATAAAATATATTTGATTACAATAGATATTGTTACAGTGATATTTCCAATCTTCAGATGATCAATTATTTTACCCTTTTCAATTCTTTTTATCCCCCCCCTTCCCCCATTAATACAATAATATGCTACATATGATTTCTGATTAAACCTTATTTCCCTCTCCCCCCCTCCCCAAACTTAGAACCAATAAACTAGAATTTTGAAACAAAACAAAGTACTAACAGAATTTAAACTTTAACTTTTCCCGCCGAAGAGTATCGCTATTTTTTAATTACCTTATGTTGTGTATCTCATTTCCTCGTTTTACGTTTTTCTTTCTTTTGTCATTCCCCCCTCCTTACTATTCTCTTCTATTTATGGAAGACTTTGTAATGATCAAATAACATCTTAATAAGCAGGTTATGCTTCAATTAAATCTAAATTATTGAGCATTTCGACTCTATGTTTATTCATTATCCAGTGTACCCATATATTTTGAAAGTGTGTTGAAGTACCTTGCATCCATGCTGCTGAGTCAGACATAGCATATATACCTTCAATTTTGTTTATTACTTCAGACCAGCTTGGAGCTCCCACCTTCCAATACCTGGCTATACAAATTCTTGTAGCTGTACACAATATATTGACCAGTGTATTAGTAGCTGTATTTAAGGATTCCTGAGGTATGTGTAGCAAAGCTTGAGAGGCTGTCCACCCAAAGGTGTCATCTAGTAGTGCCCTAAGTAGTTGCGAAAGTTTATCCCATGTAGGTTTTATCCTCGGACACTCCCACCACATGTGAATATAAGTTTGGATCCCTGTATATCCTCTATAACATAATCTATTACCCTGAGAGGTATAGTGTGAAGATTTTTTTTTTTTTTTCAAATGTTTTATTAGTGCAAATTACCATCAGGTACAAACATCGAGAATGAACAGAAGTATATAGGGCACACAGGTCCCTATATTTCCAGTATATAAAAATTCAACACAAACCAAGCCTATAGCACAAGATATCCATACTAGACGCTTTAAAGTAAGTGCAAAAATAGAGGGGGGGGAAGAGGGAGGAAGGAGGAATGGGGTGGGGTGGGGTGGAAGAAGTTGGGGAGGGACTTTGCTAGGATATTCGGGCCTAAGTTATATGTCATGAATCTGTCGTGACGTTAGGGGACCAGGTAGTGTCATAGCGTGTGTTCCAGTCTGCCCATATTAGTTCAAATAAGTCTAGGTTGTTTAAGGTGTAAAATATACTTTTTTCCATATTATAGATGTATGCCATTGAGTTTAATATGATGGGCCACTTTGGGGGGGTGGTGTTTTTCCACGATTTGGCTATTGCGGCTTTAGTTGCCGTTAGTAAATATATGCATAAGTAGGCCTAATGTTTGGGCAGCACATGAATACCAATGTGGAGGAGAGCATTTAAGGGGTTTTTAGGAAGTGTTATACCAAAACTAGATAATGTCCGAAAGCAGGTGTTCCATAAGGGTTTTAGAATAGGGCAATCCCACCATATGTGTAGAGTGTCCCCTGTCTTCCCACAGTTATGCCAGCACAAAGGTGAAGTAGATCCATACATTTTGTTAAGCCTAGTGGGGATGAGGTACCAGTGTGTTAAGAGCTTGTAGTACGTTTCAAACAAGGTAACGCAATGTAAGGTGAGGTTCTTGGTGAGGGATATTGTATGTTGCCATATCTGCGGGGAAATATTCACGTTTAGATACGATTCCCATTTAAGTAGATGAGGGAGCTTATTCACACTGTCTGTGTTCCCTATTAGGGAGTAGTGTAGAGACAGGGGCTTATGTAATCTGTCACCCTTTTGCCAGGTTAGTTCCCATAATGTGCGGAGGCGACATAATTCAGGTTTAAAACCCCAGCTGATCAGGAAACTCCTTAGTCTAGTATATTCAAATACCATGTGTCGAGGAAGTACATGTGTGGTCTTTAGCTCTTCTAGTGTGAGAAAGCGCGGGGTTGGGGAGGTAGACCATAGGTCTGAAACTGTTTGGACCTCTAATTGTGTCCATCCCTGTGGGTGAGAATTGGGTAGACCTCGAAGGAGACCCGTTAGAGAAGTGATGGGCGAGGGGTGCGGGGCAATATATGGGTAATGCCTGATATTATCCCACATTGCAAGGCATTCTTGGATTATGGGGTTACTAATGTTCAAGGTTCGTCTTGAATGAGGGGGGATCCAGATTAAGTCAGGTAAGTATATGTAGTGTGGTAATGATGTCTGCTCTATGGTTTTCCATTTACTGGGAGATTGTGTGGCAACCCATTGCGAGATGTGTGTGAGCATTGCTCCTGCATAATTGCGAGAGATTGAGGGGGAAGCTATCCCTCCTCTTTGTAAGGAACTCTTGAGAATTTTATGTGCTACTCTGGAAGGTTTGTCTTGCCATATGTATTTTGTGAATTCACTTTGAAATTGGTGCAAGAGGTATCCTGGGACTCTAAATGGGAGGCACCTGAAGAGATATGTGACTTTGGGTAGGAATGACATTTTGAGAGCTGTTAACCTACCTATCCATGATATATAAGTGTAATCCTATTTATCTTTTAATGTACGTAACTCAGATAACAAAGGTAAGTAGTTATCTTTTATCATCTGCGGAATATTGTGCGAGATCTTAACTCCTAGGTGTGAGATATAATTATTAACACACTGAACTTTATATTTGACCTTAAAGGAAGATTTCAGTTTTGTCTAAATTCAGTTTGTACAGGGACATATGGCCAAAGAATTCAAGGGTGTCCTTCAATCTAGGAAATGAGGATAATGGGACAGAGGAGAATATTGTTATATCAACAGCAAATAATGCAATTTTGTGGTTTGTACCATGGAAAAAAACTCCATCTATTTTCTTATCTAGTCTGATTTGCTCCGCAAGGGGTTCAATTGCGAGAGCGAACAATAAGGGTGAAAGAGGACAACCCTGTCTGGTGCCATTAGAGATTGGGAAGGAGAGTGAATGGAAGCCTAGACCTTTAACCGTAGCCGAAGGAGTAGAGTATAGTGCCTGAATTGCCGTAATAATTTCCTCTGGGAAGCCAAAGGTCTTAAGGACCTCCCATAGATATGTCCACCTAATGCGGTCGAAAGCCTTCTCTGCATCTAATGAGATAACAGAGAAGGGCCTGTTCAATCTAATGGATTCAGTGCAGATGTTTAGTAAGCGCCTGGTATTATCCGGCCCTTAGCAGGGGTATGAACCCAACTTGGTCCAAGTCTATAAGGTGCGGGAGTAATTTAGATATGCGGGTAGCTAATAATTTGGCATATATTTTGACATCTAAGTTAATCAAAGAGATTGGCCTATAACTGGAACAAAGAGCTGGGTCCTTTTGGGGTTTGGGAATGGTTATTATTGTGGCTTCTAAGAATTCCTTGGCGAATTTACCCTCCTCTCTTGCCTGGTTAAAGAACCTAAGGAGCAGAGGTGCTAGTTCGATTATATAGGTTTTATAAAAGGTCGCCGGATAGCTATCTGGGCCCGGGGTTTTAAAAGCCTTCATATGTTTGATGACATATTTGATTTCTGTAAGTGTAAAGGGAGACACGAGAGAGTCCCGATGCTCTATGGATAGGGAAGGAAGGTCAAGATTTTCTAGGAATGATCCAATTTCAGAGGCATTGGCTAGCAAATGACCAAGGGTATCTTCTAAGTTATATAGTTTTAAATAAAAAATTTCGAAACATGCACCTATCTCTGAGGGTACTCGATAAACCTGGTTCCCAGTTTGAATGTGGTGTATTCTAGAAGTGCCTGTCCTATTTTTAAGTTTGTTGGCTAGCAAAGTATCAGCTTTATTGCTCTTATAGTAAAAAAGTTGTTTTAACTTCCAACTGATTTATGTGGTTTCTTAATTTTGTGATTTGTTCTGTGGTGTAGTCTGAGGGTGATGTTCTGTTAAGGAGTTCTAATCGTCGTAGTTCAATATGGGATCTAGAAAGGTTTTTTTTATGTAAGCTTGTCTCCTGATAAGGCCTCTAAAGGTAGCCTTTGCGGCCCTCCACAGTGTATCATCTCGGACCTGATTGTTATCTTTGATTGGGAATAGAAGACTATATCTTTTCTAAGATCCTCTTTAAAGGGAACATCTAGCAGGACTTGATGTTGGTGGCGCCAGGAGGGCCTTGTGTTATGTCGCTCTGACGAGCGGAGAGTGACCACCACAGGGTCATGGTCTGACCAAGAGCAAAGGGAAATGTCAGAACCCTTGACTTGGTCCAGAGTTTCTGTGGAACAGAAAACATAATCTAATCTAGAGTACGTTTTGTGAGGGTGTGAAAAGTGGGTATAGTCCCTATCTCTAGGGTGTAGAGATCTCCAGATATTGTAGTAATTAAATTGAGCAATAATTTGCCTAAATTTGTCAGAGAGGTGTGTGGAGTAGATATTCTGCTTTGTGTGTCCAATATTTTTTCTATCTAGAGTTGTGTCCCAAGTCATGTTGAAGTCCCCTGCTAACAAGACTCTGCCTATTTTCACTCAATCAACTGCAAGGAGGACTCGTTTGAGATATCTGGGTTTGTGTGTATTAGGAAGATAAATGGAGACTAAAGTGTAACTGATATGGTCTAGTTTGCATGTTAAAATTAGAAATCTGGACTGAGGGGTCTTTGTGAACTTGTATTTGTTCATACGCTATTCTTCTGTGAACCAGGATTGCAGTACCTCTGGCCTTCTTTTGGAAGGGAGTATATTATAATACGGTATAGTCCTTAGATATCGTGTGGTGGGGGCTGTCAAGTGACCAATGCGTCTCTTGAAGAAAGACCACATCAGGGTTGTGATGTTTTAGTGATCTAGCTAGGAGACTGCGTTTATGTGGGGAGTTCAAACCTCTGACATTGTGAGTCAATATTTTAAGGGAGGAGGTCATAGGAGGCTGTGAGAGAGAAATTGGGTCAGTTAGGGGAGTTGGGTAGGAGAGAAGGGGGTGGGGGAATCTGGAGTGGGAGGAGAAAGAGGGCTTAGCGTAAATAGTCCGCTACAGTAGAACCTTAGCATGGGCTACTGGTTGGGGGGGGGGGGAGAACAGTAAACAAGAGCAGAAGTCAACAAAGTGAGCCCTGCTCCGCAGACATAGCTTAACCTATCATATAATAACACTATGCACAAGGCAGAACAAAAGGTTAATAATATAAAGAATAAATTCAGATTATATGAACCTACTAGAGTGTGTGGAAACCTATGTATTAACAAAAACCTCAATTATACATTGTCAGAGATGGGGAAGATACCTATCGCTGCTTTAAACATACAAAGAAGAGAAAGAAGAGAAAACATAGGTGATAACAAGCAAACCTGAGTTTAAGGTGGATTGGTTTTAGTCCGTTTTGCTCTTTGGTGGACCATTCCGGAGCTGAAGCTCTCAGCTTCGGGTAAGTAACGTGTGTGGTAGGAGGTAGACCCGAGTGGAGGCCCCAGGTGGTGAGAAAGGCTAAGCCCTGAGGGAGAGTAGATATTACATGACTTTGATTATCTCTAGTAACCACTAGATTCGTGGGGTGTCCCCAGCGATATCTAATATTTGCCTTCCTGAGGGCTAAAGTGACCGGCTGGTAGGTCTTACGGTACTGTAAGGTATGACCCGATAAGTCAGGCAAGAGCTGTATGTCCTTGAATTTTTCTGGCAGAGGCGGTTTCTTAAAAGCGGCTTGCATTAATTTATCTTTACAGATATAGCTGTGGAAGCAAACAATTACGTCCCGTGGTTTTTCTATAGGATCAGATCTAGATCTCAAGGTTCTGTGAGCCCTTTCCATTGTGTCAGTTAGGCCCTCCGGAGAGCCCACTAGCACTGTAAACAGTTCTCTGAGGAAGGGTTGTAGATCGGAGGTCTCAGCATTCTCTGGAATACCTCTAAACCGAATGTTGTTTCTATGGGATCTGTCCTCGATATCAGCCATTTTGAATTTGAGCTGAGTCATTTGATCCACCAAGGTTTCAGAGTAAGCTAATAAGTTAGTTTGATCCACCGCCAAATCATCTTGCTTTCGCTCAAGCGCGTCAACTCTGTCACCAATCTCAGAGATATCTTTTTTCAGCTCTGCAGAGGACCGCTGGATTTCCTGCGTGATAGAGCGTGTCTGATTGGCCAGCATTTTTTGTAGAGTGGACTTTGTGATATAATGATGGGATGGGGTCTCTGAGCGAATGCTCGATTGGGATTCTGCGTCCAATGATTCAGGATGATTGAGATCTGCGGAGGCGTCTATATTAGGCTCTTTTCCCGACTGAGTGAAATGGTCATATACTGTCTTTTTAGCAATAGTAGGGGTCTTCCCTTGTCTCCTGGAAGTATGAGGCATGGTCACAATATTTTAAAGTTGAGCTGTTAATCAAAAAGTTAGTTATGGTAAGATAACACACAACTATACTAGGAATAGGAAGCACTCTAGACAGGATTTACTGTTACCTGTTACATAAATTTAACTGTGGAGCAGGGTCAATGATCTCTCTTCAGGGCCTAAAGCATGTTAGTTAAAACATTATTTAGAAGTGAAGGTTTTTCACCTCATAGGCTAGGAGCAGCCTCAGGTGTCCAACCCCCACGCACCTCGTGTAAAAAGAGGATACGACTTTACAGAAGGGAAAAAGGATAGGGGAAGTGACCAGTCCAGATGAACTGGACCGGAAAGGATGAGGCACGGGGGGGCCACCACAAACTATCTAGGTCTGCGAGAGAGCAAGTCTATGCTAACAGTTATTTGTGCAAGTTAAATATACAATAGAGCAATACAAGTCACAGAAGGTCAGGCAAAAAGGTATGGTTAAACAGTACACCTAAAATAAAATATTTCCTCTAATCACAATAAGTGAGAAGTAAAGCTATGGTCTTGAAAGCCTTTAAGGGGAGAGACGCCACTGGTGAGTGAGTAGTGAGAAAGGAGAGGTGTCACTAAGCTGTGAAGGCCTGCATCTTATATGAGAGAGGGAGTATGGGTCAGTAGGATAAGCTGGAGCACTGTTTGAAGTGAGGTTAAGGGTAGTTTGTTCGCGTGAACATGTGGAGAAGACTAAGTGTTAAGTCTAAATTTTGTGAGTGATGTAGACTGGCTGAAAAGGTGCAAAGAACTGACAGAAGTGGATAAGAAATGCACAGATATGAAAAAGCCCTTATAACACTCGACTCTGAGCACAGGCTGCAGAGGCACATATGCTGACGCAGCAGCTACTACAAAGTGAATAAAGATATCTGTGTGGATATCTGAAAAAGTGTCCTGGGTGAGAAGTCTGTAGTGGTTAAAGACTGTTACTGCACATATAACATCAGGCCTCAATTCTTCTCTCCCCTACCTATGAAATGTCAGCCAGGCAGAGAATCCTTAGACTGAGTAAGCTGTGTTATAAGTTATGTCCACAAACTGCCTCCAACTATGGGCTTCTTAAAAAACAAATTTTTATAAAAGGGGATCTCACTTTTCTAGATGAAGCTGCAGTTCACCGGTTCTCATCCACTCTCCCTAAGAGGTGACACATGTAGGGGTCCAGACCCAGTATAAAGGGTTGAGTAAAACGATTTTAGTGTGCAGATATTGTGTCCTTCTAAATGGCCCAAAACTTTATTGTGGGAATACTGAGGCTGATGGAGGAGAATGTTATGCTTGAAAATTTTGGGGGTGTGAAGTCAAGAACCAGATGGGTGCTATAGCGACTGTTAGGGGTAATATGAACCTGACGGCAGCCATCTTGTTCCTCGTAGCCATTTTGTAATGAATAGACTTTATTATACTGGGTTATTATGTAGTGAGAACTATGTGCATGTTATGATAGTTTCCTTAGCTGTTCGGCCTTGTCAATGTACCCTGGCCCTACGCCCAGAATAAGATGGTTCAGAAACCTTGCTGTCTCCGCAGATGGTAGTTTGTTATGACTATGTAATTATTGTTATGAGAAACTCATGTTCCAGTTTTACCTTGTATTTTGCTCTGTATAACTGTGTAAGATGATGCGGTCCTAACGTGTCATCCCCTTAACCCTGTATGCTGTTATAAGAAAGGCTTGCACTGTGCAATAAACAGAATTGGCTTTCGATCATAATGCTGCGTGGTCTGAGTCATTCTAAGGGGCCCTTATCAGATAATCTACATATGCCTCAGGTGGTACACTGGCCCTGTGGCTTCGGCCTGACCTGACACTTACCCCCCTGGGGGGACACCTAACAATTTTGGTGTCAGAAGTGAGATTCGCAGTGAGTAAGTATGAGTGCTTTTACCATGCTTTCCTTCTGTGAATCTGAACCTAAATTTAGTCTGGTAATAGGTGTTGATAATATATGATAAAGGGTTAAAGGGGTTCCTGTGGTTGAAGCACAGGTTTGCGGAGGTTATAGTCCTGCCGGCAGTTGTGATACCCCTCCAGACAGGTAATCAGTCCTGTACTGGGATACGACAGGTATTGTGAGTCCTGTCTGTGATAAGCGCGCAAGAAATATATGAATGCCAGTTGACGGAGAGCTTTTAAGATAAGCTCCTCCGGGCAAAGGTGGCAGTGAGTGAGTCTCACATATGTTAAAGTTTCCCATATTCATTCCCATAATAGAGTTTTGTTACCCACCTGAAGCTCATGTTGATATCTGATGCTTGCTTTGCTTTGTTTAGTTTGTGTTTTTTGATGCAGTGCATAGAAAATATTAAGTGGCTGTGCATGTTATTATTGTGGCTATTATTGTGTTGAGAAATGGGAACTGCTTATAGATAAGAATGCACAGAGAAAATTACATGTATAAGGTACAAGAAAAGAAGAGTTAATAGTTTCTGCAAAAGACAGAAATATTTTTTTAAAAACACTGTCAGTGAGTACTGCTGTGTGATAAATAGAGAAATCTCTGTGTGAAAGAATGTAGCAGGCATAGAAGGGGGGCCACCACTGAGCGCGCACATAGATCAGAAGAAAAAAAAAAAAAAGAGAGAAGAAACTGGTACAGAAGCTCTGTTTGTAAGACTTTTTGTTTGCTTGTCACTGTGGTATGCGTGTAACAGATTTACTTTGGACCAAAAACAGAATGTATTATTTGAAAATGATTGTCTCAAGCCGTGCAAAAGTGGCCATTTTGCGGGGTTTCGGAAAAAAAAAATACATTTTGGACTTGGTGACAAGTTAATCTGGTAAATTTTATATGTATGTCGTACGCTATGAAATAGATGTTTTTCTGAGAAAGGAAAAAAGGGAGTGAATCTCTGGTATGCGTGATGAAATGAGCTTGTCTGTATCGCTGTACAAATGTAAAACTGTTTCTTTCTGTTTCCCTGCTGGGAAATCAGACGTTTTAAGAAGATATTTTGTAATGTTATTTTATATCCCTGTATTTTAAAGTCACCAGCATGTTGTAAGTAGGTGGTATTCATATGCAGTTTTAGTTTTAAGTGATAATTGTTTTTCGGCATGTAAAGATATGATATTGTTTTTGCAAGTGAAGTAACGGCTTTGAAAGTGGCTTTGAAAGTGCGATGGTGTGTGTGATTTTTTTTTTCACGCTCTGGTAAATATCAAACTGTTTCTGGTATGATTAATGGGTTAACGTATGTTGTATTTGTAAGGTCTGTGCACAGAGTTGGTGCACCCAATGACATATAGTTATAAGCTGTAATTGAAAATTTATCTAAAAGTGTGTCCGTTTTTGTTGCAAGTAAATTAATCTGCAGGTCATGCTACAGTACAGAGGTGAAATTTGTGTGGTAAATCATACAAGCAGCCTAAATTATGGTTGGGATATACATATGTAATTTACGTGATGAATGGTTAGTCCTTAAAGGGACAGTCCACTGTAACAAGGTGTTGCTATTAATGTATTGTCCATGACTTGTTATACAAGCTGCATAGTATAACATATAGGAGAGATTGCATTTGCAAGTTTATTTGTATATATATGAAGTAGCTGGTTTTATGCTTTCAAAACACAGTTGATTGCAATGGGTTGAATTTTAGATAATAAGAATATCTCATTGTGTTATATTTGTCTGTAAACTCAGAGCTCAGTGCGTAGACGGAGCAATAGAAAATTGTCATTTTCTTATTTAAAGAACCAGTGCAATAACACTGTATTAGTAGTTTGCTAAATATATTTTAAGAGACCTTTCTTTGTATATATTTATTTTAAATCTGCTGTTCAGATAGCAGATATTTCTTTTTGCAGCATAACTTAATTCTCTCTGTAATGCAAACTGAAGTGATAAGTTGTCTACAATTTTAGTGTAGGGATCCGTGAGACTAGCGGACAGAAAAAAAAACGAGAAAAAACAGAGGAGTGAAAATATTTAAAGGGATAAAGGAAAACTGATATAACATCTGAGAATTTAAGGGAATATTTACATAAAAGACGATGAGGTTTACTGTAAGCCTAACACTAGTATATTTCACTGTGTTAGCAGTTTCAATTTAAGATTATTTTTAGTTTGGTTAAAATGTCCCTTTAACTAGCCTGCATCCCACTGTGAGTGCGTTCTTATGCTGTTTATGCTTGTTTAGGCTATTTAATGAACGTCAGTATACATTTTTTATTATAAGGATCATTGGGAATAATTTAAAAGGGAAATTGTATTAGTATTCTTTTGTAGAAAGCTTATTTTTTGTGTTATATGCGGTTGTTATATTTGGCTGGAGAGCTGCAGAATGGTGAATATCAATTTATACACAATATTAAATCCAATAATTTTGTTGTGGTTAAACTAATTAGCATTTATCAAGTTTTAGTGTGAATTTTATATTTTTAAGCAGTAAACAGTGTTTCTCCTTTAAGTAAAAATGAAACTTTGAGCTTGCCTCACTATCCTTGAGAAGAATGATAACACTGTGCATGTTTTGCTTTTCTTTAAAAAAAAAAAAGTTTCTCTGTTTGGCTTTGTTGCAGAGAGAACGATTTGCACTTTACATTTAAAGCGGCAGTACTGGTGTTCTATGTTATAAAAAATGATAACTATAAATTGCTCACTACAAAGAAACAAGTATTTATATTATATTCTGTCACAGAATATATCTTAAAAATGATAATTTTATTTCTGTGGCTGTCAAACGGTATCTCACAGTTATAACTCTTTGTTATTTAAAATAACCCCCACTGCGTTCAATAAATAAATGAGATATTATTTAATGAAGTGATTTCAGTGACACTTTAAAATATATCTAGTTATTTGGTTATTAACTAGTCTACCACTATTATTGCAATGACTTTGATTGCTGCTTAACAGCTAAGCCGTGGTCTATAAGGTGTCTACAAATAAACACCCCTAAAACAAATGATGCACCTTTTTTCTGATTCTACTGCATTTATATAACTTGCTAATTTATCTGATCACAGTTTTAGTTTTATTTATATGGCTTACGTGTATTTTGTCTCTTGGGGTTGTAATGAGATTTATACAGCCTGTGAGAAGAGGCAGTCCTCAAAGGCTTAAAAATTAGCATATGAGCCTACCTATGTTTGGTTTAATCTAGGAAGGTTGGTTAAAATTAAAAGACCTATCTGAATAATGAAATTTTCATTTATCCTACAATGTCCCTTTAACAGTGGCTACCGTGGTTATCTGATCGTTCCCAAATAAGCGCAATTTTATTTGTATAATCTGCAACTGAAGTTTCTTGTGCATCTGCCGTGTTTGTACATAGTGGATGTTTTTAATTGTTTGTAGTGTTCTGAGAGTGTTGCATTCCAGTGAATGTCAGAATATGTGTTGCATTCTAAGTTAATTGTGGTTGTTTGAAATTTGTGTCAGCAGCTAATGTTTTGTTTTGTGAAAGACAAGAACGATTGGTTTTCACTGTTTGTTTGTTATGTTTTACTCTTTTGTGACTACGTGTGGAAGCATGCTGTATGGACAGCCTAGTGAATAGTGAAGTGTATTTCATTTTGCTTGCTATTGAGAATTGTCTCTGCATGAGTGGAGTGCACGATTTGTCGTTAAGTTTCTTGTTATCTTGTGTTTGCGTGTCACATGAGATGTTTCACGCAAACATGGGGGAAGTATTGATGAGTATTGATGAATATCTTTATGGAATGGGGGTGATTGTTTTTAGGAGGTGAACCTAAAACGTTTTGAATCTCCTCGTACAATGTTATTGTCTAACCACCAGCTGTGCCCTAAATTTCCTTGTCTTACCCCTATGCAGGATGCACTATACGTCCCTAGGATTGTCTAGAACTTTCCTTCGTTGGGAATCTGGCCACGGAAAAGCATCTACCTTGCTGGCCACCCCGGTCGTGGCCTGTACACCCACACCCCACTCCTTTTTTTCCCTTCCTGGTGGATTAGATCTTTTTATTGTCTTTCTGTGTTAATTTCAGATGCCTAAAATGTTTTATTTTTCTATTTGGTTCTTAACACTATATTTGTATTTGCAGGATGAGAGTATGCAGCTGTTTTCAGAGATTGAAACACACTAACTGAATTATTTTTGAGTTTCCATATTTAGGTCAAATCTGTAAAGGCAAAATTCCATAAGTGCACTCTTCAAAAGATTAAAGATTGAAAGCAAGTAAACCTTTAAAGAAAGAAAAGATGAAGATGAAAGACCTTTTGTCAAGCTTGTTGTAACCACCATACTGCAGTAAAAAAAAGTTGCTGAACTATCTTTGGATCCATTCTTTGCTTTGCATGCTGGTACCAGCCCCAGAACTGGACTCTGGGTAATCTATGACTGTTTCCTCTGATGTGTGTCTTCAGGACATAAAGACTATCCTTCTCTGGACTGTGCCTTACCGCTCGATATGGAGGTCCTGTTATGCTGTTACAGGGTCAACCAATTAAATTAGGGGAGTATTGTTTTAACTCCATTCCTTATATTGCTTGTTTTGTATTCTCTTGTATTTGTTTTATTTTTTTGATCATATTGGGTATAAGACATAATATGCTTCATTTGTATTAGTGCACATTGTAGTTTATGTGCTTAACATAGTAACTCTTTAGATAAAGGTAACTGTGAACTTCGCAGTATTGTACCCTATTGAATGGCCCACTGAGTATAAGAAAATATGTTTAAGGAAAATGTTACAACATAGCATAATATTTTAGACCCTTCACCCTTTAGAACATAAGGAGGACACATCTAAGCTAGAAGTTTATAGTAAATATACAGAGAAATGTTTGTTTAGGGAATAGCATAATTATAGTTTATGAAAGCAAATGTATTTTTCCCTTTTATTAATTAGTATGGTATCTGCAAAGTGAATTTGGTCATTCCTGATGTTTGTCAAAGAGAGTAATTCTTACCATAAAGATGTGTTTACCTTTAAAAGAACTTGTAGTTTTAAATGATGTTCTGTTTGTATGCTTTCCTCATACAGGAGTGTGAGAGAATTTAGGTTGGAGAATTATAAACATTATAGATAGAAGGCCATCCAGAATAAAGCAACACAAGGTTCTTTTATTTTTAGAAGTTCAAAGTGACAGTGTAAAGAAATTCATTTATTTTCATTGACTGTTTTCTTTTTTCCATTCTTACTACAGGGCAGGCCTTAGCATAAGTTTTAGCATAACCATTCAGGCCCTTGATGAAGTCTGGCAGGTTTTCACTTGCGTAGTATTCATGAAGTATCATTTAAAAGTGTATAGGGAAGTTGTAAATTATTCTCTGAGAAATATCAATGTATTTAGTTTGTATTATATATCAACAATGTTTTGTTTGATTTTAAATGACATAGGATGAAAGTGACGTTTTATTTGGACATAATTGTGATTGTATTGCGGTGTGTACTCATCCTGTACTGTTTCTGTTTGCTTCCTAGACTCCCTGTGACTCGAGTGTTTGCTTGCCATGGGTATCCACTGGTTGCCTTGTCTACCCCATGAACAAACCATCAGATTTCCAGTATCTCCCTGCGGAAGAACCGTGGATAAGCACCCCTACTGCAAATGAACTGTTGGAGAACTGTATTATAGCAAAGTGTCAAGGTGCAGCGCTCTCAAATGGACAAAGACTGTTCTTAAAGTGATCAGAGGCCACCTAGAGACAGTTGTGCTGTTGCTATGTCATGCTTTACTGTGGAAAAGGAACTGTTGGACATATTGGGGGGTGCTAGCAATGCAGGTGGAGAGATAGAAGATGCAGCGTTGTTTGGGGGTAGATGGGGGGCTGGTTGGGACTCTGTGCCGGTAGACCGGTAGTTTTGGGAAGGCTGGAAGATAGATGGAGGGTATTGGAGGGGTTGTACCTATATGCAGTGACAATTAGCCTATAAAAGTATATAAAAAAAAAAAAAAAGTATATTTTTCTCTTTAGTATTCTCACAGAGTTCTGTTACCATAATATAAGGCTTTAGTAATTTTCTATGCCTGTCTATTTTTATGTTATTCTGTTAGAATAAAATGATGGTATGTTAGGGGTAATATGAACCTGACGGCAGCCATCTTGTTCTTCGCAGCCATCTTGTTCCTCGTAGCCATTTTGTAATGAATAGACTTTATTATACTGGGTTATTATGTAGTTAGAACTATGTGCATGTTATGATAGTTTCCTTAGCTGTTCGGCCTTGTCAATGTACCCTGGCCCTACGCCCAGAATAAGATGGTTCAGAAACCTTGCTGTCTCCGCAGATGGTAGTTTGTTATGACTATGTAATTATTGTTATGAGAAACTCATGTTCCAGTTTTACCTTGTATTTTGCTCTGTATAACTGTGTAAGATGACGCGGTCCTAACGTGTCATCCCCTTAACCCTGTATGCTGTTATAAGAAAGGCTTGCACTGTGCAATAAACAGAATTGGCTTTCGATCATAATGCTGCGTGGTCTGAGTCATTCTAAGGGGCCCTTATCAGATAATCTACATATGCCTCAGGTGGTACACTGGCCCCGTGGCTTCGGCCTGACCTGACACTTACCCCCCTGGGGGGACACCTAACAGCGACTAATGAGTATATCTTACACTTGGAAGCTGCAGGGGTTAAAAAAAAATGTGAGGCCCGAATTATGTCCCCCTGACAGGTGTTGTGCAGCAATATCGTGTCTCACCAACTCAGAAGGGACCTCCCGGTCAACAGCTGTCTTAGCGGGTCCACCCGCAGCAAAGGAAACTCCCAGGGCGAGCACCCGAGCAGAAGGAAGGAGGAAGACAACAGAAGTCTGTTCCACTGAGGCCCCTGTGCTGGATTCTGTGTCGGGCTGCAAAGCCAAGATGGCGGCCATTCGCGCCAATCCACCTCCGGCGGGCTGCCTCCCCTGTCACTGATGAAAAGTACACTTGGGCAGAAACAACAGGCTAGGGCTTGCGGCTGGAGTCTCCACAGTTCGGATCGCCAATTGCACAGGTTTGCAAGGCCTCAGACGGCTGCAGATGTGTGTTGTCCCCACGTGGAATTGCAGTCACCGGCAGCCACCTCCTCAACTTCTCTTAGCTTTAGTTGCTCCTGCCTCTTCCAGCCACACAGCTGTCTGATCTCTTCTGAACCGGAGCGGAGCCCAGATCCTCTGGCTCAGTAAGTGAAGGCTGGGGTTGTTGTACAAATAGGCGCCAGTTCCCCACCATGGGCAGGAGTAGTTCCAAAGTATAGCTACTGATCGGCCAATCTAAATTAAATCTAGGAGAGCTATTAGTTCAGTTTTACCCACCAGTTAAAGATAGGAGGTTTTATAAAGAAAAAGGCTTATTTAGCCTGATAAATGTAATTAAATAGAGAGGAGCTCTGCTCTGAAGCGTCTGCTCTACACAGTGGTTAGCTCCGCCCCCCATAGTGTGCAGATTTTAGAGTGTGAGGTACCATCTATATGAGGTCTTAAGTGCATTCTCTATAAGATCTGCTCTTACTAATCCTTTACTAATCCTAGAGAAAATGTGTTGCCATTCCTCTCTCTCATATGTTTCACCTAGATCTTGTTCCCATTTTTCGTGGAGCATTGGTTTTGTTTTGTTTTTAGCCTCCTGCAGAGCTAGATATATCTGTGAAATCATTTTTTTTTCCTGTTAGGTATCATAATAAGTCGTTCTAAAATGGTGAATGTAGAGGGTACTTTGCCCTGCCTGTATTTACTGATAGCACTAGAGACTTGAAGATATAGAAACCATTGTAAATTATTTGGGTGTAGTTTTTCCTTTAACTGTGTATACGTCAACATTCTACCCTTTTCTAAAAAATCTGCCACCCTGTAAAATCCCTTATTTTCCCATTTCGCTATTTGGCTTTGAAAGTCTGTATGTAACAGTGCTCCTAGTGGAATTATCAAGGATTGTGTGGATATTAGCTTCAGTGACTTTGTCAGGGAGTACCATAGATGTTTGGAATCCTCTGTGACCTTTAATTTTTGTAATGGCCTATGTGTTACGGCGGTGGGATTCCATATGATATCTGCCGGGTTGCTTAGTCCTCCTATATCTGCCTCAATGGCGGGCGAAGTTAGTCCCTGACAGTCTTTACTTAACAACGTAACCTGTGCCAGTCTAGCTGCTTGGTAGTAATCTATTAGGTTGGGAACTCCCATGCCCCCAATTTGTTTAAGTTGTTTAAGTATATGGGGGCTATTCTAGCAGTTTTGTTTCCTCGTATAAATCGAATTAGATCAAATTGCAAATCCTCTAGATCTTTTTGTGGGACTCTGATAGGTAAGGCTTGAAAAAGATATAATAACCGTGGTAGGACATTCATCTTTATTGCTGACAGTCTGCCATACCACGAGAAACTACCTCACTTCCCCTTCATTATATCCTTCCTTATAATTTTAAAGAGTGGGCTATAATTTGCCTTAAATAGGGTGTCTAGCGTGGTAGTAATATGGATTCCTAAATACTTTATGGAGTGTCTGGCCCATTTGAAATTAAAGTTTGCTTCTATTAATTTTTGCGTGTGTATCGGTAGTGATAATGGCAGAGCTTCCCATTTGTCAGAGTTTATTTTGAAGCCCGATATACTAGAGAAATCATCTAATAGCTGATAAAGATTAGAGAGGGACACCATAGGTTTTGTGAGCGTTAGCAGAATGTCATCTGCAAACAAAGTTAACTTATGTTCTCCCCTAACCAATTTAACTCTAGTAATATCCTTAGAGTTCCGTATGCAAGACGCCAAAGGCTCCACACACAGAGCAAATAAAAGTGGCGATAACGGGCATCCCTGACGGGTACCGTTTAATATGTTAATGGATCTTGATTGGTATCCCGCTGCTCTTATTGTGGCTGATGGGGTCGAATAAAGGTTCTTGATAGCTTTTATAAAATTATCACCAAATCCCACATGTCTCAGTATGTCCAACATAAATGACCAATCCACCATGTCAAACGCCTTCTCTGCATCCAACGATAGGAGCAGAGAAGGCGTTTCTGTTCCCCTTAAATACTCCACTATAGCCACAGCTTCCCAATCTTTAATAAAACCCACTTGGTCAGGGTGAATCAGCGAGGGTAAATATAGTTTGAGCCTATTTGCCAAAAATTTTGTGAACATTTTTAAATCTTGATTAATTAACAAAATCGGTCTGTAATTCTGAGTTAACTTAGGTCTTTTTCCTGATTTTGGGATCACTACTATCTTAGCTCGGTGTAGGTCTGGTGGTATCGGAGCACCCTGCATAATATCGTTACAAAATGTATGTAAGTGTGAGGTCAAACTTGTTTTAAATAATTTATAATATTCCCCTGGGAAACCGTCAGGTCCAGGAGCCTTCCCAGTTTTAAGATCTTTTATTGCTAAATGAATCTCTTCCACTGTAATCTCTGCATCCATAGCCTCCGCACCTGTCTTATCAAGTTTGGACATATCTGCCTTCGCTAGTAGCTGACATTTAATAAGCTCTGTTTGTGGGGAGTGCTGTACCATTGTTCCATTATATAGAGTCTCATAGTAGTGTGCGAAGCAATCCACAATTTCCTGTGGATGCCAGGTCATACTCCCATCTGGTTTTTGAATTTGTGTTATGGCCAATGCTTTCGTCCTTTCCCTCAATTTGTGTGCAAGGTACCTGTCTGGTTTGTTTGCATATATAAAATAAAATGTTTTCAATTTATGCATTGATCTAAGGGCGTTTTCATTTAACATTTTAGCGAGTAATTTTCTTTTATGGGTCAGAGTATCAAAGGCTGCCTGAGACAATGTGGACCGGTGTGTTTTTTCTATGGCTCAATTTCTTGCTGTAATGTGTCAACGGAGGCCCTGGTCTTTTTCATATGTTTTGCTTTTTCTTTTATTAACATCCCTCTTATATAAGGTTTATGAGCTGCCCAGGTAATCATCGGACCACTTAAAAGATTTGTATTAATCTTCCAATATTCTGTAAGATTTTTAAGAGTGCTAGATTGGATATCTGGCTGTTTTAACAATGTTGGATCATATGTCCAAGATCTCTGTCTGTTTATATTTATTAGTCCTTCCAATTGTATCTGAATAATGGAGTGGTCCGACCACACTGAGGCGTGAATAGTCGAAGAGATCAGACTAGGGAGCAATATTTGACTGATGTAGATGTAATCAAGCTTGGTGTATACTCTATGTGCAGGTGAATAGTATGTATGATCGGTAGTCTGGCCATATAACGTTGTCCAAGTATCTAAAATATTATGACTCTCTAGCGTCTCTCTAATGGATTTGGAAATAGAGTAAAGTCTTAGTTGTTTTCTGGTGAGTTTGGCTGGAGCATTCTCTTTATGTATCTTTAAATTTATATTAAAGTCACCAGCCAAAATAATTTTTGTTTGTGACCATTGAGTTAATAGGTGTGAGAGATGATTAAAGAAGTCGTGTTGCTGCTCATTAGGAGCGTAGATGTTACAAAGTGTAACCTGTGTGCCCTGTACACTGCCCCTGACTATAAGGTACCTGCCTTCCTTATCTCTTATTACCTCTTCTTTTGTAAACTGGAGTGAGTTGTGTATAAGAATAGATACCCCTCTTTTCTTTTAAAAAAGTTGTGGCGTGAAAATGTTGCATAAAATGTTTGATCCAGTATTTAGGAACTTGTTGGTGTACAAAATGTGTCTCCTGTAGGAATATAATTTTAGCTCCCAAGTTGTGGTATTGTGTAAGTGCTGTTTTTCTCTTTATATCTGTGTTCAGGCCTCTTACATTGTGAGAAATTATCTATAGCTTAGCTATCATTTGTAATTTCCCCTTCTCCATCCCTCTGTACCTGCATAACATTTCCGCATTGAACCTACGCTTGTCTTCCACTCTCTGGTTTACGGCTCTCTGTAGGAGAAACTTTCCATAATACTGCTCGACGGTACTTAAATAACAACCAAACTTTAAACAAAGTCATACAATTATATATTACATAAACATTATGTTGGTTTTTGACAGTCCACAAAAACATTCCTCTCTGATTGGGCATGTAGTTGTAGTAAAAATATAACAGTTTTTAAACTTTAAGTAATTGAACGTGAGTGCTCTGACTTCTGAGCGAACTGATACTATGTGCCTAGAACATAAACAGGTTGGCCACAACTATTTTGAACAAAGCAAAGCTGCTAACTTCCTATTGATTATTCTAAATGATCTAATCAGGTCACATCACCCATTTCGTATTGGTTGAACCTTATTTTACCATCTCTCAGGCAAAGGTGGCTACTTCTATATTCGTCCACCTCATACTCACAGTGATTCAGTATTACATAGCCTTTTTAGTTATGCGACCTCATCTCCTATGTAGAAGAAGGCAAAGAGACAAGAACATATAAAGCAATCATACAAGACTACTGTCTCTGAATAGTCCCTCAGGGTCTCTGTTTTCTTTTGGATACTTTTGTCCATCTCTCCGCTTGCGATATTC
Organism: Bombina bombina; assembly: GCF_027579735.1. Classification (NCBI taxonomy): domain Eukaryota; kingdom Metazoa; phylum Chordata; class Amphibia; order Anura; family Bombinatoridae; genus Bombina; species Bombina bombina. Next base: position 782,409,239 of record NC_069501.1, on the reverse strand, counting down.
CTCTTTGTGATTGAGAAGGTCTTCTATTGTTGTCTTGTTGGTTATCGGGGATATCCAGGCACTCCAACTTGAGTAGCTGGCATACTCCTGGGATATCTTGTTTCTCCTTGAGTGTGGTGGTTTTACCCTTGTGATGTATATGGAGGGCAAAAGGGAATCCCCACCTATATATGATCTGGTTCCTCCACAGTAGTTGCGTCAAAGGGCGTAGGGCAAATCTTTTTTGTAGTGTTTTGACACATAAGTCCTGATAGAACTGTATGACAGATCCCTTGAATTTGAAAGTTGGGTTTTTCCTCGCCGCTGCCATAATCTCCTCCTTTTCAGGAAATCGAAGTAGTTTAGTTATCACATCCCTCAGAGGTTCTGTGTCCTTGGGCTTTGCTCTCAAAGCTCTATGAGCTCTCTCCATCTGAAACTTCCCTTCTTCTGATGAACCCGTGACAGTTTGAAACAGATGTAGTAAGTAATTAGCCAGGTCTGTTGAGGCAATCGCTTCTGGAATACATTTTAGGCATATATTGCACCTCCGACTCCTATTCTCCAGATCTTCCAGTTTTTCATTGACGTCTGCCAATTCTTGCTGTTGATCAGAGATTTGTTGCGTAATTGTTGATATATCTTCCTCCATAGTGTCCTCTTTTTCCTCTAGGGACTCAGAGATATCTTGCTTAATTTGGGCTAAACTACTTGTAACAGTATTCTGAAGTGCACCCATCTTTTCCCACATTTTGTCAAAAATTGAAGTAATGTCCTGTTTAGAGACGAGATTTTTAATGTCAGCTTTGGTGACTGGGGTATTAATTCCCTCTGAATGTGGCGACTCCATATCAGAATCCATTTCTTCTTCTTGTAATGTACCTTCTTTTTCCTTTGCTTAATCTCCTTTAGTTAGTCTAAAGAAACTATGAGCAGCGGCAGGCTTGACTGGTGTTGCTAATTTGTTTTGCCTCCTGGCTGACATGCTGTATTTTGTTATATTTTTTAGATGAGGTCTTATTCTACCTTTTCTTTTCAACTCAGAACTCTAGGAAGCAGTTATATTGTATAATGCAAAACAATATAGGAAAGGGAGTGATAGCAAAGCTTTCTGATATTGATAGTCCCCTTTGCTCATTAGATATCTTCAAGATGTTTCTCCAGCATATAATAAGCCCTGTTTATGTTGCAGTTTATAGAGGTTTCCCTTCTATTATATTAGTGTGATTATGGGGCCTGTTAAATGAAGTGAGTCCAAGAGCCACAATACATTTCACTTTTCTCCTATTGTTATAACTATTTGCGTCGTTTGCTATAAAAAAAAAACAGTTCCCCAGCTTATTTGCAGCTTCCGGATCAGACTTTAGCTGTGATTACAGGTCCGCTGCTACTTTATTCGCTGCTGCTAGGCCATCTACGAACATTAGTGCGACTTCCCACGTGGCCCCTGCAAGCTCATGGCATCTTTCAGTGCTGTTACTCCCTCCTCCTCCCTCACCTCTGAGCGCTGTCAGTGTGAACAATTTATTTGCCTACCAGAGCTTATGGCATGTGTCCTCACTCTGAGAGGTCTCTGTGTGCGCTAAATAGTCAGCTCCTCTTTAGTCAGACACCGATCCGACTCCAGGCCTCCCCAATGCATCTCAATTGAGCCGTTCCGTCAGAGCTTACAAATGCGGCTGATGCGCACAAATATTATCGGGCAGCAATAGGAGGCTGATTCTATCCCCTTGTAGTTCCGTTCTCTGGGGTCTAAAGTGGCAAGCACTCACATTCTGCTCCAACTACACACGGAGCTTTCCCTTCATGCGTCCATCATCATGGCTGGCTTGGCCCCGCCCCCCCCTTCTTTCAAAACTTTAAAGGGACACTGAACCCAATTTTTTTCTTTCATGATTCAGATAGAGCATGCAATTTTAAGCAACTTTCTAATTTACTCCTATTATCAATTTTTCTTCATTCTCTTGCTATCTTTATTTGAAAAGCAAGAATATAAGTTTAGAAGCTGGCTCATTTTTGGTTCACAATCTGGGTTGTCCTTGCTGATTGGACAGCACCAATAAATAAGTGATGCCCAGTGTACTGAACTAAAAATTGTCTGGCTCCTTAGCTTAGATACCTTTTTTTTCAAATAAATAAAGCAAGAGAACGAAAAAAAAATCACAAAAGAATCACAAAATAAAAAATTTGGGTTCAGTGTCCCTTAAAGAACAATATTAAGGCTCCAGGAGGAGCAGCAGGTTTAAACACAGGCCTGATTCTGACCAGGGCCTGACAAAAAGATTAAACATCTGGCACATCCGCCAGACGCTTGTGTAACAAAAGAGATAATGAAAAAAAAGCATACTTTTCAGAGAACTGACTGACAACCCTTTCTCCAGACCTTCCTGGAGAAAAGACAAAATTCTAGGAATCCTGACCCTACTTCAAGAGTAGCCCTTAGATTCACACCAATAAAGGTATTTACGCCATACCTTATGGTAAATTTTTCGAGTAACAGGCTTAAACAGAACTAAGCGTTGAATCTCCAAGCAGTCAGCTTCAGAAAAACTAGATTTGAATGGAGGAATAGACCCTGAGTTAGAAGGTCCTTCCTCAGAGGCAACCTCCAAGGAGGCCGAGATGACATCTTCACTAGGTTTGCATACCAGATCCTGCAAGGTCATGCAGGAGCTGTTAGAATTACTGATGCTCTCTCTTGTTTGATACAAGCAATAACTTGTGGAAGGAGCGCAAACGGAGGAAACAGGTATGCTAGACCAAAATCCCAAGGAACTGCCAGAGCATCTATCAGAGCAGCCTGGGGATCTCTTGGCCTTGAACCGTACCTTGGAAGCTTAGCATTCTGCCGAGACACCATCAGATCCAACTCCGGCACTCCTTATTTGAGGGTTAACCTGGAGAACACCTCCGGATGGAGAGCCCACTCCCTGGGATGAAATTTCTGTCTGCTCAGGAAATCCGCTTCCCAGTTGTCCACTCCAGGAATGTGGATGGCAAATAGACAAAAATTGAGAGCTTCCACCCACTGAAAAATCCCTGCACCTCCTTCATGGCTAAGGAACTCTGAATTTCTCCCTGGTGGTTGATGTAAGCCACTAAGGTGATGTTTAGCGACTGAAACCTGATAAACCGGGCTAAAGACACTTGAGGCCAAGTCATCAGAGCATTGTAAATCGCTCTCAACTCCAAGATGTTTATGGGGAGAGTAGACTCCTCCCGAGTCCATAGTTCCTGCGCCTTTAACGAGTCCCAGACTGCTCCCAGCCTAGCAGGCTGGTGTCCATGGTCACAATCACCCAGGAAGGTCTCCAGAAACATGTGCCCTGAGACAGATGCTGTTGAGCAAGCCACCACGGGAGGCTCTTGTTGACTGGTCTAGATCTATCCTCTGAGACAGATCCGAATGATCTCTATTCCATTGTCTGAGCATGCATAACTAGTGAGCTCTTAAATGGAATTGAGCAAAGGGAATGATGTCCATAGAAGCGACCATCAGACAAATTACCTCCATACATTGAGTTACTGGTGTCCGAACAGTAGACTGAAGAGAGAGGCAAGAGTCTTGAATTTTCTGACCCCTGTCAGAAAAATTTTCATAGGTAGGGAATCTATTATGGTTCCTAAGAAAACCACCCTTGTAGCTGGAACAAGGGAACTCTTCTCCAGATTCACTTTCCATCCATGGGTATGTAGAAAAGACAACAACAAGATCTCTGCATGAGAGTTTGCTTGTTGAAAAGATGGTGCCTGAATCAATATGTTGTCCAGGTAGGGTGCCACTGCAATTCCCCGAGACCTGATCACTGCCAAGAGAGTCCCCAGAACCTTTTAGAAAATTCTGGTACCTGTGGCAAGGCCAAACGGAAGAGCCACAAACTGAAAGTGTTTGTTTCGAAAGGCGAATCTCAGGAACTTGTGATGATCCCTGTGGATGGGAACATGAAGATACGCATCCTTCAGGTCTATGGTCATCATGAACTGACCCTCTTGGACCAAAGGAAGAATGGAACGAATAGTTTCCATTTTCAAGGACGGTACCCTGAGAAACTTGTTGAGACAATTTAGGTCTAAAATGGGTTAAAAGGTTCCCTATTTTTTGGGAACTATGAACAGATTTGAATAGATTCCTATACCCTGTTCCCTTACTGGAACTGGAACAATCACTCCCAGGGAAGAAAGGTCCTGACCGCAGTTCAAGAATGCCTCTCTGTTTACCTGGTCTGTAGATTATCTTGAGAGGAGGAATCTGCGCCTGGGAGGGGAAGTTTTGCATTATATTTTGAAACCGTGAGATACTATGTCCACAGCCCAAGGATCTGGGACATCTCCTATCCACGCTTGACAAAACAGGGAAAGTCTGCCCCCCACGTGATCCGATCCCAAATTGGGGGCCAACCCTTCATGCTGACTTAGACTCAGCTGAGGGTTTCTTTGATTGCTTCCCCTTATTCCAATATTGATTGGGCTTCCAAGAAGACTTGGACTATTCCTGCTTGGAAGAGGGAGAGAAAGACTTTTGACCTTTGAAGTTACGAAAGGAACGAAAATTACTTTGACGTCCTTTAGGTCTGTTCTTCTTGTCTTGTGGTAGAAAAGACCCTTTTCCACCCGTAATATCAGAAATTATTTCTGCCAGACCAGGTACAAACAAGGTCTTACCTTTGTAAGGAAGCACCAGAAGCTTGGACTTGGAGGTAACATCAGCTGACCAAGATTTTAGCCACAAAGCCCTGCGGGCTAAGACAGTGAAGCCAGACATCTTGGCTCCCAGTATAATAACTTGCATGTTAGCATAAGAAATAAAGGAATTGGCTAGTTTGAGAGCCTTAATCCTATCTTGGATCTCCTCCAACGGAGTCTCTACTAAAATTGATTAAGACAAGGCGTCACACTAATAAGATGCCGCACTTGCTACTGTGGCAATACAAACTACAGGTTGCCATTGAAGACCTTGATTACCATATAGATTTTTCAAATAAGCCTCCAACTTTTTGTCCATGGGATCCTTAAAGGAGCAGCGATCCTATATAGGGATCGTAGTTCTCTTAATCAGAGTAGAAATAGTCCATTCTACTTTAGGCACGGTGCGACATGAATGTTTAATGGAGTCAGCAACAGGAAACATCTTTTTAAAGATGGGAGACAGGGGGAAAAGATATCCCTGGCTTCTCCCATTACTGTGATATAATCTCTGTCACACGGTCTGGAACAGGAAACACTTCCACAGAGGAAGGAACATCATAGTATTTATTAATTTTTAATTTTTCATGGTTCAAATGTTATTGTTTTTTTTGAAAATTATTTTTTTATTGAGTTTTTTTTTTAAAACACATACAAATCATATAACATTGCCTAAACTTAAGGAGTACAGATGTTGAAATGAGATTCATGATGACAAAATAATGTGCCTTCACAATATTATAGAAACACACTATTAAATAGGCAAAGATTACTGAAACCTCTTTTTAAGTTTATGTGGACCTCCTATGGTACTAATAGGCCACTTTTGGACCTATGCAAAATAACAAATCTCAATGGAGGTGAACTACCCCTTAAAGCTAATGAGGCCACATTTGGACCTCCAATGTAGTTTACACGGCATATATAAGGAGGGTTATACAGTGGGGCAAAAAAGTATGTAGTCAGCCACCAATTGTGCAAGTTCTCCCACTTAAGAAGATGAGAGAGGCCTGTAATTTTCATCATAGGTATACCTCAACTATGAGAGACAAAATGTGGAAACAAATCCAGACAATCACATTGTCTGATTTGGAAAGAATGTATTTGGGGTTGTCGCTGGGCAACACGGACTTTCAACTCCCTCCAAAGGTTTTCTATGGGGTTGAGATCTGGAGACTGGCTAGGCCACTCCAGGACCTTGAAATGCTTCTTACAATGCCACTCCTTCATTCCCCGGGCAGTGTGTTTGGGATCATTGTCATGCTGAAAGACCCAGCCACATTTCATCTTCAATGCCCTTGCTGATGGAAGGAGGTTTGCACTCAAAATCTCACTATACATGGCCCCATTAATTTTTTTCATGTACACTGATCAGTCATCCTGTTCCCTTTGCAGAGAAACAGCCCCAAAGCATGATGTTGCCACCCCCATGCTTCACAGAAGGTATGGTGTTCTTTGGTTGCAACTCAGCATTCTCTCTCCTCCAAACACGATGAGTTGTGTTACTACCAAACAGTTCTATTTTGGTTTAATCTGACCATATGACATTCTCCCAATCCACTTCTGGATCATCCAAATGCTCTCTAGCATACTTCAGACGGGCCCAGACATGTACTGGCTTAAGCAGGGGGACACGTCTGGCACTGCAGGATCTGAGTCCCTGGCGGCGTAGTGTGTTACGTTGGTCCCAGCTCTCTGCAGGTCATTCACTAGGTGATCATTTTGATCCCACAGGGTGAGATTTTGCGTGTAGCCCCAGATCGAGGGAGATTATCAGTGGTCTTGTATGTCTTCCATTTTCTAATTATTGCTCCCACAGTTTATTTCTTCACACCAAGCTGCTTGCCTATTGCAAATTCATTCTTCCCAGCCTGGTGCAGGTCTACAATTTTGTTTCTGGTGTCCTTCGACAGCTCTTTGGTCTTCACCATAGTGGAGTTTGGAGTGTGACTGTTTGAGGTTGTGGACAGGTGTTTTTTATACTGATAACAAGTTCAAAAAGGTGCCATTAATACAGGTAATGAGTGGAGGACAGAGGAGCCTCTTAAAGAAGAAGATACAGGTTTGTGAGAGCCAGAAATCTTGCTTGTTTGTAGGTGACCAAATACTTATTTTCCACCATAATATGCAAATAAATTCTTTCCAAATCAGACAATGTGATTGTCTGGATTTGTTTCCACATTTTGTCTCTGATAGTTGAGGTATACCTATGATGTAAATTACAGGCCTCTCTCATCTTCTTAAGTGGGAGAACTTGCACAATTGGTGGCTAAATACTTTGGACCTTCAAATATATCAACTGTAAATACAACCAACGTATATGAACATTTATCAATTATAGGGATAACTATTATATATATATATATATATATATATATATATATATATATATATATATATATATAAAACCAACTAGTGAAAGCTAAGGCTACAACTTAAATATGTGCACTATACAGCCTTGAAGTGTGGACATTTATTAGCTAATGAGAGAGCTAAGAGATTGATTTTTGCTGATAAGTCAAGCCTAATTTATCTTACATTTATGAGGATCTTCTATACTTTCTAAAGTGTTGGCAGATGGTCTGGCATGGAAGGGCCAACAGTATTAGCAATGTGTGTCTTAGGGTATCATATTTAGATACAGTATATTCGCTTGTAAAGCTTAGCATATATGGACCAACATGAGAAGTGATATGTAGCTTATGCCTCTTGGGATAATAAAGTTAGTGAAAGAAAAGAGCAGTATTAAAATATTTTCCATATCTTCCTCAATTTATTAAAGGTAACTACATAGTAACATAAGGACTGCTAAATATATGAGACATACTAAAACTAATTCATGCTGCCTCGCCCGCTGGCATCACAACTTGACACCAGACCTTGATCTAGCTGCTTTTAACAGAGTAATATAATAAATGGGAAATAGCCCAAGTGGAGCCAAGCTGCTTTTAGCATTAGGAATCTAATAAGGATCTGGGAATTCGGTATAAAAACAATGAACCATATTATAATTATAAGGCCCTAGGTGTTATAAGACATATACCATCCTATTATCTCAGTAAACCTTCAATATTTCTGGGATCTGTAGATATAAAACTGTCCCTATTTGTAAAACTCCTTTGTTCTAATACATATATAAGTAAAGTTGTTCTTTCAGAGGTGAACTAACTCATTAGCTGATTAGATCCAAACTAACTCGAAGTTATGAATTAACTAGGAAATTGACTCTTTATGTTGCAAGTTGTACCATATAAGCTATCAAAGAATCTAATTAAAGTGAAACTCTGGTATAGGTAGTAAACATGTAAGATAAAACAGCCGCCAATAGAATTAATCATGACCTCTCAGTCCCTCAATCTAAAATATAAACAACCAGTTACCGAAAAGAATATTGTTGAATCCTCATACTGTGTGCCCTGTAAAAGTCTCGATTAGGTATCATTTCAGTCCCAAGGGAACATCATTTGCCAGCGTAAGGGGGCTTGAGTTTTCTGAAGTATAAAAAAAACCCCATGCTGTCTAGCCTATACCCGCTGCCTCTATTTTAGCCGAAGCAAACCGTCTATGACCCATCTTCGTAATATGCCCACTTGTTAAGGGCGAACAGTCCAGTGCTGTACAAGAGGTGCCTCTGCTAATAGTGTGCTGAAGCGCTCCCAGTGGAGTGGTGACTCGAGGCCTCACTGTTATGCGGAGATTTTGATCCAGCTGTCTCAGCTTCACGTCTTTGTGGTGGGGCCGGCAGTGTGTCTTATTACCCCCAGACCAGTATGCCAAGAGTGGAATATACCTCTCGTTTAGAGAGATCGTGGTAGTAGCATTTTTAGTAGACTGGGGTCTGTTACTGTGTACATCCTCAGCTGTTCGGTTAGAGGGTTGAGTCTCCCAAAAGAGCTCTCTGTTGAAGTAAGCAGAAACTGCGACAGGTTTTACCGCTCCCTAAACTTATGTTAGGAACTGGCACTACCTTCTCGTCAGTGGGCTGCGTGTTTGGGAGTTTAGAGTTGAGCCGGTCGCTTCTACCTTTATCTATAGATTGTGACCATGTGCAAAGCTCTTAGTGATTAGGCTGGAGAGTTTCTGATAGTGCTCCTCTATAATATTGAAAACTGCACTCTCAAGTAGTTGCAAGTTGATCAATGTAAGAATTGGTTATAGACAGGGTTACTAGCTGTTTACCCTGGATCACCAGGGGGGTCTGATGGATGTCAGGCCATCTCTTAAGCCGCTGCTGCGCACCTCATTTCTCCGGTACTTCAGGGGTGAGGTTGGTCTCACAAATTGGATACAATTATTCAGCAAGTTATGTGGATGAAGAATACCCCACATAAGATCATAGATGATGCCATAGTCAAGCGATAAGTAGTAGGATTAAACACTCAACTCCTCAGCTCCTAAAATAAGTAGCCAACATGGCCGTCGCCCGGAAGCATCCCCAGTATTTATTAAGTTTACTAGACTTCTTAGAGATGACAACGACAGGAGTATCGAAGTTGTCCAAAGTAGCCAATACCTCCTTTAACAGTACACAAAGGTGTTCAAGCTTAAATCTGAAGCTTACTTCTTCAGCATCAGATTAAGGAATAATACTGTCCGAATCTGAGATTTCACCCTCAGAGGCTACCAACATATCCTCAACAGACTTATGAGGGAGGGCAACCTGCGTAGCAGTAGGTGGAACAGAAACCTTACTATCCAAACGTCTAATTCTCCTCTTGCATTTTCCCAGCATAGGAAAAGCAGATAATGCCGCAGATACTGCAGCAAAATCTGCAGGCAAATAAACTCCTCCAGGAGGCTAAAAGGAACTGCAGGGCACTGGAGGTGACACAAAAGAGGCTTGGGACGTTTGAGAAGGCTGTGACATTGCCTGAACAGCATCATCCTGAGAGACATTGGGCTCAGAGGGTAACAATTTATCTTTAAATGGAAGTGCTCTAGCTAAGCATGCAGCACAGAATTGCATAAGCAAAACAATTTGTGCCTCAAGGCATAACAAGCATTTGCCAAAAAACACAGGCTTGGTCCATATCCATAATACTAAATAAAAAATTCCCCAAATTATAGAAATTTTTAAAAACATTTTTTATTAAGGTTTTTGTACATTGACAAAACAGAGAAAGCAATAAACAATAGACATACTAGAAATTGTCAGGCTAAGGCATTATAATTATTAGACAATGAGAGGTTGTCTAGTTTCAGAGCTAGTCAGTTGAAAGTAATAACTTGTAAGCTGAAAATATAAATTAAGACATATTCCTAAAAAAAAAACAATCCCAGTGTCAATGGTAAAACAGGATGCTAATAAATGAAACCTACGTTTTTTTCTTTCCCTTATATTAAATAGTATGTAATAGTAAGTGGAGTGTTCGGGGAGATCAGCAGACAAAAACTGCTTTAAATGAAAGGGGGGGGGGGGGACGGGCATTCTAATTATTGGTATAGACAATTAAGGGGCCAATATTAAGCTCGCAGTTACATGAACGTAGTAGCTGTACACTGGGTACATAGGGAAATAATAAATAAGATATCAATATATATAAGCATAATTTAAGATGCTGTTAGGAAGAGTTAGGGAGGTCACTCTTGGTTCAATTATTTAACTTAAAATGTGTGGGCCATAGGAATAGGTATAAGGTACATTAAATATAGGAGAAACAGTACAATATAAGGAGGCTCACAATACGATTGGGCATCTAGCGGAGATTATAAGGAACAATAGTAAGCTAGCTCCTTGTGAAACAAATGTAGTAAGGATACCTACAAGACCCTACAGAAACTCTTGGTATTTATAGGCATCTATAGGGGGTTATATTGATTTAATGGAAGGTGGCACACCATATGACAAATATGAAGGGATATTTATAAGACCCCATTAAACCCTTCCAGCAAGTCATAGTTGGTTATAGAAAGAGCTATATTTGTGAGGTAAAAGTTAAAGGTCCAGTGATGTCCCCTCATGTTCTCTATTTTGGTTTACTTTGTGCAGGACCTAAATGCGTCTAATAGCTAGGAGAGACCTGCTAAAGAGCCAATAAAGTTGTATCTCTAGACCTGAGCCACTTAATGTAGTTATAATCCTCTATGAGCCTTAAAATTTGGCTTGTGCTTTTAACTTTCTGGTAGCGTGTTTAATAACCATGTATCTGTTAGGTTAAAGAGTATAATGCCAAATATAATTAAATGGCAAACTGTGTAGCAAGGCATACAAGAAATCCTGTTTCTCACAGATCAGAAGAAGGGGGGGGGTATCTGTAGGTTTGGGGAAGCACAGTAAAGTAAAATAAATAGATTTAAATATAGATGTACAGTTTTTAGGTGTACAGTCTGGGTACCACGTGAGATGTAGTGAGCACTATTCTTCCCACCACATGAAGTAGCCTGGAGTAGTTATGTGCAAATTGTACCTAGTCAGTATGTCCCTTAAATTTGTCCAGATATTGCCTTGAATATTAAGATACAAGCTAAGGAGAGTGATATACTATACAGTTGCTAAAAACATAGACCGTATTTTCCACATCAGATGTATATAAACTATCTCATTGAATTTTCAAATGCATATAGGGATAGTATCACACTGGTTATTTAGAGTATCCAACGTAAACTATTAGAGGGATAGTTGAGATAGCTAGAACAAACTCTGTACCACGTTCCACAATGATGCTAGTATATAGACTGAAAGACAGCAAACATAAAATATGTGCAAAATCCAAAATATGGCTTATTAGTATATGCTGAAATCACTATTAAGGCTTAAATACAATTTGCATAATATGAATTATGCATAATATTTGGGTGATTCCATATATAAAAAAGTGAAATTGTACAATCATATAAAACTGGCTCTGTACATTAAACTTTAGCTAACATAAGGCGACATAGCCCTATTGTGTTTATGTAGCAGCATAATATAGACTTAATGGCGTAATTTCCCATAGAGAGAGTTGTACTATCAGCCCTACTCAGTAGTTGTGAAATATATTATACTCGATCTAGGTTACTGTCTTAGACCTGAAACATGTCAGCCATTATCTGATTACGCTTGCTAATGGAACATTATCAAAGATGGCTGTTTCGTGGGGGATATGTGACAAAAGTGGGAGACATATCTACAGCTACAATAGTTATAACTTTTAACAGGCCATGAGTGTAATTAGCTTGTTCAAAAAAAAAAAAAAGAGATCTTAGTGAAAGGATAGCGCTGAGCGAGTGAGTATTACTGTGCTCATAGAGGTAAACTCTCTGATTCAGAGACAGGCAAATTTGAGTGTAGATGCTGGAGGTCTTATTGGAGGTTAACAATTGGAGTGCATATCACAGCCATTATTCAAACATGTAGTACATTGAGACGCGTGTAACAAAATATATATGTACATAACAGCAAACAGTATTTATCTCCACAAGAACTCATATTTTGTGGGGATTATTCCCATAACCATAAATGCAGAGATCCTGGATTAATAAAGTTTTTAATTTAGGGATATTCCGGGGGAGAAGAGGATAAAAAATGCTGGTAGTAAGGATTTAAATAAACGTATAACCAGAACTAATACGGGCAACAGAAAGATGTCATGAGTCTAGAGAGAGTAGCAGAAGAGTCAAGTGCCGATGTGAGACCCCATATGTAATCCACCAAAGCAATAAAGTATAGGAACAAAATTCTGTCAGTTTACTATACTAGGCAAAGTTCCTTGTAATGCGATCGGTTTCATCCTTTGCTATGGTAAAGTTCCTTAAGTCAACCTACCCCATAACGGCACCACAGTCTCTGCCACAAAACCTAGACAATGGGAAATAATATTATACCTGTATGCAGGATATATAGTATTAGACATGGCCCCTCAACAAGGCAAATGTGCATGTTATGAAGAGCATGGATTTTCTTAGGGCCCTCCATATGGCAATTGGTTCCGCGCCTCGCTAGAGAAAATAGATGTCTCTGCCCAAACCAAAACCTTCCTGTTTCATGGAGCGGTTCTCGTATGATTTCCACAGAAGTGTAATGCTCATAAGGCTGTAAGGACGTCTCTACAACATGCAGCAGCAGGCAAGGGCCACTGACTTCACCAAAGAGGCCGGCCGCATCCCCACTCGGAGCAGCCAAGGGCAGTATACCTCTCTGATGAAGCGCCACTAGAGGGCAGGAAACGCGTCAGACACCTTTTTTCTGTGTTTGTAATGAAGTTTTGTCTTATGCAATAAATTTGCCAAGTTCCAGCATTGATACTGTGTGTGGCTCTTCTATTGCTTACAGTATACCTCCTGTCATATTCGGAGAGTCTGGCTCAGTCATCCCCGCTAGTTCCGTCTCCCATAGGTTAGATGAGCTTTCTTGTATACCAGGGAACTCCGAGGGCTCCGGATTGAATTGCTGTGGTGCTCGGGGGAAGGCTGCTGTAAGCTCTAGGTTCTCCATCGGTTCCGTAATAGGGGCTAGTGGCATAGGACTCTCCCAGAGTACTCCCTTCAGATCTTCGAATCTGCTAGTCATCAAGTAGTCAAAGGTTTCTAACTGAGCAAGTATGGTTGCATAGGACTCCTCCATGTTTCATAGGTCACCTCTCCACCTAAATTAGAGTCCAGAATATTGAAAGATATAACTAGAGCGCCACAAGGGTGGCAAAATGGCCGTTCTCTGATAGCTGCTGCAAGGGCTCTCATGGCGTTAGTTGATGGAAGTGTTCTATGACCAAATTGCAGGGTGTTTATGGTGCCCCCCCTAAAGCATACTCCTTAACTTAGGTGCAGATTGGGCTGCATTGAGCGGTCAGAAATTGATAAATTATCGGACTGCAAAAATTCTTTAAAATAATAAACCAATCAGGCCCCCTACACCTCAGACAGGCTGAGGTGCCTTATCATAACACTTATACACAATTTGGCTGCCAGAAGTCTCTAAAACGATCATATAGTAGATCGACACTAAAGAGACTGAATTTCAATTACACCGTTCTGCTCCATGAATATCCGACAGCAGAGAGAAGTCACATGACCGTCAGAGAGAGAGAGAAAACTATGCAGCAAGTAAAAGGCACGCGTTTCCCACTGCCTATAACACCGGAGCTTAATTTACACAAACACTCAGGCAGTCTATCAGTTAGCCTGTTCTAGCTAAGCAAGCAAAGAAAACCAACTGCCAAATTTTAAGTTTATACATAAATCCCTGTATAAAACATAAGCCGCACACATACTAATAAAGTATTTCAACAAAATTAGCCCAAAGAGGAAAAACGTCCCAATAAAGGGAAGATTAACCCATAGTCTCAACATACATAATGTGCCTGCCCACTGCCAAAGAAAATCCTGTATAAAGGATTTTAAAAATGTCCCCATCTACTGCATATGACATATTCTTCTGAAGTGCAAGTCTCCAAGATCTAGAAGACAAAAGCACTTACCTGCTGTCTAGCTGTCCGGCAGGAAGACAGCTCACAAGGCCTGAAAGGACACATACTCCTTACAGAGACCTGTAGAAAAAGAAAGAACAGAGTAACCAACTCTGGCTTTCTGTACCATGGGCAACAATGTGTTAGGAAACAAAGCAAGGACTACCTCACAACTTCCTAACTGCTTAAAAGTCACCACTACTATACTGAGATTGACATGGACTCAGCTAAACCCAAATCCTTGCTTGAAGGAAAAAGTACCCGAAAAAGGAATTCATTTCTTCAGACACCAAACTTCACCTCCTCCACTGACAGAGGCAAAGAGAATGACTGGGGATTATGGGTAGGGGACTGACACTTAACAGCTTTGCAGTGGTGCTCTTTGCATCCTCCTGCTGGCCAGGAGTGATATTCCCACTAGTAATTGGAATGACGTTGTGGACTCTCCATGTCTTAAAAGGAGTTTATCACGGGTGTTTGCGCTCAAAGCAAGGACTTACTGCTGGTATTACGAGTTGAAAGTAATCGATAGCTTGAGCGCAATTACGATTTACATTTCAAAAAGTTTCACAAAACACATCAAAAATACATTACAAAGTACAGTTACACTCATAACACTATCTAGTAAAAAATATTTTAAAAAAAATATTGCACAAAAATGTTATAAGGCCTCATAGATATGAGGTCTCATGTGTCAGAAAAGGCAGGCAAAGGGCTTTAACATTGAGATGCATACATATACTTCTTTAAACATGTATATGTAAGTATATATATTTATGTATTCTTATATTTATTTACAGACATTTACACATATAAACACATAACTACATATGCACACATATATAGAAGTGCATTGGAGCCCTTTGCAGTTAAGTAGATGAGAAATGTAAAAGCATAGTAATATTTAAGTGTTATACTGTGTATTTACTGTAAATATTTCACATTTCAATGTTATGCACATAGCAGAATATCTTCTAAGTATTTTAAAAATAAAAAAAAATTATATATATATATATATATATATATATATATATATATATATATATATATTGTACCAAATAATTTATCGGATATATGAAGAAATATTTATTTATGAATAGATAGAACATATTCTTGTATGTGAAGAACATTGGAATGTGAAATATGAATATTTTCATGTCGGGTTAGCACAAGAGTTTTTCCACTTTTTTTTCTCCATTGACTTATATGGGGGAATACGTGCACGCAATATTCTAAATTCTGTTTTTTGCGCGTCGGGTTAGCACGCAAGTGAACATTTTACATTTAACTCATCATATGAGCACAACCCGATGAGCGTAAAAAGCGTACTTCTAGCGTAGTTAACCCGGGAGCGTTAATTATCACTTCACTTGTAATCTGGCCCCATGTCAGGAGTGACGCCACTTAACATATATCAATGTATACAATGGCAGAGGAATTGCTAGATTCCACAATAATCCTGGGCTAAAGGCCATAACAACTAGATTTCAACCTCCATGCACATTCTTCCTTTGTTATATGTTAGGCACTAGGGTTGCACCGATACCATTTTTTTATGACTGAGTAAAGTACCGATACTTGTTTTCAAATACTCGCCGATACCAATTACCAATACTTTTTTTTTTAATGTCATGTGACAGTTTACCAAGCACAATACAGACTAATTATTTAAGATTCCTTCTTTATAATTATAAAGGGCTGTAATTCAAAAGACATTATGAAATAATAAAAAAGTTCACTGAACATGTTACAATAAAATATTACATTTAAAGGGGTGATACAATTGGGTTGTAGGGCTGTTATATAACATCAATCTGACATGTGTATGGAGGTTCGACTCTAAGTTGCACAGTCTTTCACTTTCCACACTACTGCATGGGGCAGAAAGATATTTTTGGGCCATTTTAGCCAGAGCTGGAAATCTGTTTATTAACTGCCCAGTACTTCAGGGGTTTGTCTGAACGAGGTACAGTGATCTCTACTACAATAATACAAATAACAGCAATTTGTATTGGCAGAACAGTAGTAAACAATTTTTAGTTTAGTCTCCACTCCAGTTTAAAATGAAATGGGAACATGCAGTTTGAAAAAACGCCACAAGATAGCATATGGGTAGGAAGTAGAGGTATCGGTTTAAGTATCGGTGCATTTGCACGAGTACAAGTACTTATGCAAATACTTGGTATCGGTATCGGTGCATCCCTATTAGGCACCATTATAGAATCTGTAGTGGACATAATAATCTGTAAACAGATGTTATATTGTGGAATAAGATTACATTAATACCCAACAAATTATACATACAGTGTCCAATTCAAATACTAACGCCCCACATACAGACAGTGAATCTGGGAAACTAAACCAGGTTTTATAAAGTATGCATATTGGCTTGTCTAGCACTTTGGGTGCAAATTCCTTCACATTATATTCTGGCAAGCATGTGTCTTGGAAACATAAGGCTTTCTTGACAGAGAAAAATTCTAAGGAGTAATTGCATGTTTTACATAGAAATAACAAGGTAAAACCATTACAGACTGTGTTACTGAACTATGATTTCCATGTGACTAGCAAGTATCTAAACTATATTATTTTTAAAACACTTTTCTAATGTTAACACAACATAGAATATTTCAGTGCAATGGTTGATGTAGTTTTACAGTAAGAAACTGTCCAGTTTAATTGCTTGGTTAAAAATTAATGTTCCTAGTGAATGCAGATCTGACCTTGTGTACAATAAATAAATAAATATATATATATATATATATATATATATATATATATATATATATATATATATATATATATATATATATACATACACACACACACACACACACACACAGGTAGCCCTCAGTTTACGCCAGGGTTAGGTTCCAGAAGGAATGGTTGTAAATCGAAACCGTTGTAAATTGAAACCCAGTTTATAATATAAGTCAATGGGAAGTGAGGGAGATTGGTTCCAGGCCCCTCTCAAAATTGTCAAAAGTAACATCTAATACATTTATTTTTAAAGCTTTGAAATGAAGACTTTAAATGCTAAACGGCATTATAAACCTAATAAAATAATCACACAACACAGACTTCACTTGCATTTTTCTGCAAACCGTTCTTTCTATGCATTCCAATATGGACTGATTTATAGACATGAAGATCTTGTTCCTTTGAAATCTGCTCGATAGCTCAGGTCTGGTTAAACTGATTAATTTCAGCTTGCTTGGCTTTGCTGCAACACAAGCGGACAGGTCCACCTACTGGCTATTTTAATAAATGCACTGCTTTTCAATAGCAGTCACATGACTGGAAAAAAAGGTTGTTATTTTGAAACGGTATAAATTGAACCGTTGTAAAACGAGGGCCACCTATATATATATATATATATATGTATTTTTTTACTTAGGCAATACCACAGAGATTTTCACATGTACCGGACTCTTAACCACTTCAAGTTCAAGTTACATTCAGAGAAGGAAAATTACATCATTTTACATCACAAACAAAAACTAATTCCTACAAAAAAAAAAATATTGTCTGGGTACTCATTTAATTACAACTGTACTTGACTTTTTTACAACTTTATTATCAAAATAAACAAAATCGAGCAAAACCAAATGATAACCTGTAGAAATAATTAGAAAAAAACCCCAACAACAAACAAGACATTTTCTTATAATGTTGCCAAAAGCTAAACTGATAAAATTCATACATTTGGTGTGCTTAGATCTCCCCCTAGTGGAATAAATTCATAATTCTGCATTTGCTGCCAGCTAACAGGCACTTAAAGCATTCAAATTAAAATGTGTTTTTGCTAGTTTTAAAATTTGGAAAAATGGAGACGGATGTTGAACCTATATGGGTAAATTATATTAATAGCTGCTAAACCCACATCCAATACCAAATAGTTCATTGAAATATTTTATTTCCAAAAAAACAAAACTAAAAAATTATTCTAAGTTGGCTTTATAATTTTATTTTGTAAGTTTTTTTTAAATAAATATTTCACATTTTAATTCTATGATTATGTATTCTTATACTGTAGAAGCTTCCAGTTAACAGTCAACAAAATTACTTTACTATGGGACTGAAACTTATGTTGAAGAATTATTGGTCTGTAAATGCAAAGGAAAATATACACCACAAGCACTATACAGATATTAAGAAATAAAGTAATTAAAATGTTAAGTACAAAAATATCACCTGTTTGTGTATCACAATGAACACAGATTAATCCATAATAAAGTAGAAACTGTATCATACCACCCAGACTCCAAATCAAAAATCTGCACCACAAAACTCTACATTCAGTCAATGTAAAGAAAAAGGCAGATAGGCTAATGGTCACTTTTAAACAGCTACAGTTTAGAGTCTGAGAAAAACAGTAATAGTGCACCAGTCACATATACCAAGAGCACTGTATAACACTGGCCTCTAGGGGAGGCTGGCAAAAAAAAAAGTTGTTGTTACTCAAGATCTGGAGTCTGCCAGAAGGCATGTGAGTGTTTCAGCTGCAATATGGGAATATATGTTTGTAGTCTGTTCTATTATAGCTTAAAGGGACACTGAACCCAATTTTTCTTTTGCAATTCAGATAGAGCATGCATTTTTAAGCAATTTTCTAATTTACTCCTATTATCAAGTTTTCTTTGTTCTCTTGCTATCTTTATTTGAAAAAGAAGGCACCTAAGCTTTTTTTTTTGGTTCAGTACTATGGACAGCATTTTTTTATTGGTGGATTAATTTATCCACTAATCAGCAAGAACAACCCAGGTTGTTCACCAAAAATGGGCCGGCATCTAAACTTACATTCTTGCATTTCAAATAAAGATACCAAGAGAATAAAGAAAATTTGATAATAGGAGTAAATTAGAAAGTTGCTTAAAATGTCATGCTCTATCTGAATCACGAAAGAAAAAATTTGGGTTCAGTGTCCCTTTAAGATATAAGCTATAAGATATAGCTTGTGGTCAAAACTTAAAGGGACAGTCTACACCAAAATTGTTATTGTTTTAAAAGATAGATAATCCCTTGTTTACCCATTCCCTAGTTTTGCATAACCAACACAGTTATATTTATATATTTTTTACCTCTGTGATTATCTTGTATCTAAGCCTCTGCAGACTGCCCCTTTATTTCAGTTCTTTTGACAGACTTGCAGTTTAGCCAGTCAGTGATGGCTCCCAGGTAACTTCACGTGCACGAGCACAGTGTTATCTATATGAAAAACATGAACTAACACCCTCTAGTGGTGAAAAACCTGTTAAATGCATGCTTAAGAGGCGGCCTTCAAGGTCTAAGAAGTTAGCATATGAACCTCCTAGGTTAAGCTTTCAACTAAGAATACCAAGAGAACAAAGAAAAATTGGTGATAAAAGTAAATTGGAAAATTGTTTAAAATTACATGCCCTATCTGAATCATGACAGTTTTTTTTGGACTAGACTGTCCCTTTAAAGCTGTATGTGTGAGGTTAAATTAAACCTGCCATAGAAGCACAGTGCTGGCAGCATGTGTGCATTCTCATCAGGAGAGACTAACAAACCTTTTTAACACAGAGGCAAAAATGGATAGAGAAACACACACAGGAATACTGCAGGAGATCCTACTTCAGTCAATTAAAACAACTCTTTTAGGGATAGGGCTATCATTTTGCCGCTTTAAGGGGGGGACATATGACAAAATGCATATGTCAGGGTTCTTATAATGGAACATTATTCAAATGTTTCTTAAAGTGATGGTAAACTCTCCCCTTTTTAAAATCAGATCTGGAATGTAAGCGCTCTTTTAGATGAAGTTTAATTCATCATGTGTAATGAAGATGCACTATAACTTAGTTATTAATATAGATATGAAATTCAAATACCCCACGTTACACCACCCACTTCAAAAGACAATTTTTCCTGTCAGCTAAATGATTGAATTACTCTCCAATCAATGCTCTAGCTACAACAAAAGTGCCATATGGGGAGAGCGCTGATTGGACAACAATTCAATCTGTTAACTCACAGAAAATTTTACTTTTGAAGTGGGCGGAGGAGCATGCAGTATTTGAATTTCATATCTATATTAAAAAGCATGTTATACTGCATCTTCATTACAGCTAATGAATTAAACTCCATCTAAAATAGCGCTTACATTCCAGATCTGATTTTAAAAAGGGGAGAGTTTACCATCACTTTAAACAGCCCCTGCCATATATTTTTCAGAAGTGTCCTCACTTGAAGTGGCAATATGGCAACCCTATCTTGGGAGGAAATATCCTTTAACATAGCAATTATCCTAAGCACAAAGCAAAAACATGTGTATGGGCGGCTAAACTAAGAACTTTGACTGGGCCATTGAAGGACATCCAACTTTTTTTATCTCAACCACAGGGGAAATTTGTGACACTGACTGAATTTGAAAACAAGCAACATCCAAACAACCTGAACAAACATGCTAATGAGTCAAAAAAACTTAGAGACATTGAACCCAAATCTTTTATTTCATGATTCAGATAGAGCATGCAATTTTATGCAACTTTCTAATTTACTCCTATTATCAATTTTCTTCGTTCTCTTGCTTTCTTTATTTGAAAAAGAAGGCATCTAAGTTATTTTTTGGTCCAGAACCATGGAAAGCACTTGTTTATTGGTGAATGAATTTATCCACCAATCAGCAAGGACAACCCAGGTTGTTCATCAAAAATGGGCCGGCATCTACACTTACATTCTTGCATTTTAAATATAGATACCAAGAGAATGAAGACAATTTCATAATAGGAGTAAATTAGAAAGTTAAAAAAATGCATGCTCTATCTGAATCCCAAAAGATAAAATGTGGGTTCAGTGTCCCTTTAACTAATATATAGCAAAACACTCATGATACCAGTTCCAAAGACAGTAAAGCTACAATTAATATGTACATAAAACAAGAAAAGAACAAACATCTGTCTAGACTAATAATCATATGCTATTTTTTGTATAATCTAAATAGGTGAAATATCTCAGTGGATAAACTCATAATTCCTTTGCATGGAAGACCATTGAACACATTTCATACTATGATCCTATGTGCAAGCAACATTTATTTATTCATATTCTTTAAAAATAGTTTCCTGCATAAAACTAATAGCACCTTAAATTAACCGGGTCAGTGTTTAAACAATTTTATTACAAAACATAATTTAGTACTGTACGTATAATCCATATTTAAATCTTAAAATGAGGACAAATTAATCTCATGGCTAACAAAGATGCTGTGGCTGGAAGGTCAGTCATCAGTTTAAGTGACTAGGTCATAAACAGTGTACTCATATCATTAAACACTCTATAAAAAAAATATGCCGATTAGCCATAGCTACAAACAAAAGATTTGAAGGGAGGGACAATAGAGCTATTTAAAGAAAAGATACATCGTCTTCAGTTTCCATTGAATAAAAGACAAATATGAATCACTTTCATCCTCATTATGTTTACTTAAAGGGACACTAAACCCACATTTATTCTTTCATAATTCAGATAGTGCATGAAATTTTAAGCAACTTTCTAATTTACTCCTATTATCAGTTTTTCTTCGTTCTCTTGCTATCTTTATTTGAAAAAGAAGGCATCTAAGCTAAGGAGCCAGACATTTTTTTGGTTCAGACCTTGGACAGCACTTGTTTATTGGTGCTGTCAAATCAGCAAGGACAACCCAGGATGTGAACCAAAAATGGTCCGGCTTCTAAACTTACTTTCTTGCTTTTAAAATAAAGATAGCAAGAGAACGAAGAAAAATTGATAATAGGAGTAAATTAGAAAGTTGCTTAAAATTGCATGCTCTATCAGAATCATGAAAGAAAAAAAGAAAAAAGTAAAGTAAAATGAATCTTTCATGATTTGGATAGAGAATGGAGTTTTAAACAACTTCCCAACTTGCTTCTTTTAACTAATTTGCTCTGTTCTCTTAGTATCCTTTGTTAAAGAGTATACATAGGTAGGTCCAGGAGCAGTAATGCACTACTGGGAGCTGGCTGGTGGTTGGGGTCTGCATGCCCCTATCAGTAGCTCACAAGATGGTTCAGCTAGCAGTGCATTGCTGCTCCTGAGCCTACCTAGGTATGTTATTCAACAAAGGATACCAGGAGAATGTCATTTGATAAAATAAGTACATTTTAAAGTTGTTAAAGGGACATTAAACATTTTGAATTGATGAATCGGATATATAAAAAAAACTGCAATATACTTTCATTATTTATTTTGTCCCCTTTTCTTGCAATTCCATTCTGAAATTGTGAGCTTTTCAGTTCCTGTTATAAATGGAAGTGCAGAACACTGTTAGATTCCACACAGCCATTGCACACTCAGTGACCTATTTATAAGTGTCCCTAATTGGCCACGGCAGAGAAAGTAAACTAAGTTACAACATGGCAGCTCCCATTGTTTTATAGACACAAACTTTACTCTTATTTTGTCAATATTTAAACAACTAATGAAATTTTAAAAATAACATCCATGTTATTCATAGACTAATCTTTTCTTTGAATGCATCATATCTAGCTTTTATTTAGTGTTTAAAGGGACTCTGAACCCAAATGTTTTATTTCTGGATTCAGATAGAGCATGCAATTTTAAGCAACTTTCTAATTTAATCCTATTATCAATTTTTCTTCGTTCTCTTGCTATCTTTATTTGAAAAATAAGATATCTAAGCTTTTTTTTGCACCAATCAGCAAGAACAACCCAGGTTGTTCACCAAAAATGGGCCGGCATCTAAACTTACATTCTTGCATTTCAAATAAAGATACCAAGAGAATGAAGAAAGTTTGATAATAAGAGTAAATTAGAAAGTTGCTTAAAATGTCATGCTCTATCTGAATCACAAAAGAAAAAATTTGGGTTCAGTGTCCCTTTAATTTCTATTTAAAAACGATATGCTCTCTCTGACTGATTTTCAAACCTGTCCTTAGGCCTCCCTAACAGGCCAGATTTCAAGGATTACCTTGGGTGAGAGCAGGTAGAATAACCATGTTTACTAATCAGCTATTTCAACTGTACTCTAGTTCAGATATCCTTAAAATCTGGCCTGAAAAATATGACATATGAACTTGTTACCACAAATTAGCTTATGGTTACACTTATTGCCATAAAATATCCTCAGTGATGTTTATAATATATTGAAGTACTAATATATGGGCAGGTTTAATGTGCGCATGTGGTTTAAAATGAACACAACTCTAGGGTAAATACAAAAGGCACTATTAGGCCCCCTTTAAAGAAAATCCTTCTACGTTAAAGGGCTATAATAATCAAAAACGTACGTTTTTATATATATATATATATATATATATATATATATATATATATATATATATATATATATACACACATATACATATATACATACATACACACACCCCCTGTTCTACTGTATGTTTAACCTGCGCAAAGGGATTTAACACTCCGTAGAAGTGCTACTTGGGATCCACAGTGCATTGCTGTCCCTGAGCAGAATCCACCACTGAACCAATCAGCGGCGCACATCTGAGTTGTTCAAAGCGCTGCCGATTGGATCAGTGGTGGGCGCCTGCATCGCGGGCCAAGAGTGGCACTTCTACTGTGTTTGTGAGGGGGTTAAACACACAGTAAAGCAGGGTCAATAGCTGTAAATATTGCATTCTCTAACAAATTAGAGCATGTCATTTTTTTACTATTATGGCCATTTAAAGAGACATAACAATCCCTCTATAACCTTAGCAGAATTTAAGTGTGTTCATTTTGGGCAAAAAGATACCAAGCTGCAAATTTCTTCAGTTCTTAATTTAAAAGCCCCAAAAGAACAACTGCCGTGTGCTTTCCGCTACCCTATAAAGGTGTGCGTCTGTATCACATCTGTATTATCACTTTCATTTTCTGAGCAGCAGTTTTCAAGATGTTTTGTGTCTGTATAAGTTATACAAAAAATATGCTGTGTTTGCACAAACTTCAAATGTAGTCTATAGTACATACAGTATGTACTGATCAGATGATTAACGAGTACAGTTAACTTAGAGTGAGGCTTTTTAAAATAATATCTTTAAAAAATAAATAAATATCAAACACCAACATATTAAGGCTGAAACATCTACATTATCAACACTAGAACACTCCTTTATTTTTGAGTATGTCCTATTAAAATCAAAATAATTGAACTTGTGGAAGACGTAGAGTTGTCTTTAGTCTGCAGGTTTTTTTTTTTTACAACTAGAACATAATTTTACACTATAACTTATACACATAAAAACTAGTTATTTTACATGCTGACCAATTTAGTTCAATAAATAACAAGTCTCACTTTTGTGAACGTTTAGTATTAAGAACTATGCCACTGTGTAAAAAGTTAACTCATTACATCATACATGCTAAACAGGTGTGTCAATCATTGACGTGTGCATTTGGAGGTTTCGGATACCTCTGAATGCAGAAAAAGATGGCCCTTCGTGCCAGTCAGCCATTTTCTGAGCCAAATTTATACTTGTTAAACAAATTTGTACAAATCCAGATTTTAGTGTGTTGCTGTTTCACAAGTATAAATTTGGCTCCAAAAATAGCTGACGGGCACGAAGGGCCATCTTCTTCTGCATTCAGAGGTATCCGAAACCTCCAAACGCACACGTCTATTGTACTATTATATAAATGGGTTCTACAAAAATACATTTAGTCTTAATGTCTATTATAAAGAAAAGTAATCCTACTTCAATTTGAAGCAAAGGTTTTACATAACGGATATTTAACCTGTATGTATTAAATAAAAACAAAAACACTACCTATGTTCTTTTACACCTCAAAATACAGTTTGTTTGTACTATAACTAAATGCAATGTATAAAACAAGCAGTAGGCACGTGTTCAAGAAGTCTAATAAAAGTCAGAAAAACACTGATTCTTGCTGAGATTATATATATATATATATATATATATATATACACATACACACACACATTCTGAAGACTTTATTAGATGTAACTACACTAGCAAATTAGCTCTTCCATGGAGACAGGAAGAAATGTAATTTGTGAAGTCAAATGAAACGGACTAGAATACTGTAAATACACCTTTATATAGGTGCAATGAAAGTAGTTGTCAGTGAAAACGATTTCTGTACAGATATACTGTCTAAGAATGTCAGCCGCTACCTCATTATGCTTTATATAAGCCCTTTAACAGATCAATAAATGGGGATTGTTCCTATTTATATTACCAGTATTTAGAATTTGGAAGAGCTATCTTTAAAATCATGGGCTGCTTAATGTCACCAACTATACTGCAGTAATGTCTAGAGATGCCCTCTTCTGAGAAATGTAGGAGTACAAATGATAAAACTAACAAGATTCATTTAAAAAGATAGACTGTCCAAGATTCCAGTATCTATTAAAAGAACAGTAAACACCTTAAGAGTTTTTATATAAAAATGTTTAGTTATGTGTAATGAACTTTGCAATATACTTTCATTATTTATTTTGTCCCCTTTTCGTGTAGTTTAACTCTACAAATAATTTATATAATTCTCAGACCTTGAAATAAACCCTATCCTGTCTTATTGGCTTTTTACTGAGAACTACAAAGCAATGCACTTTATACTAGCTGTATGACCATGACTATCCTTGTTGTCCGCAGACTAAAGCCCAGATTGCATCCTTCAAATGAGACAAATGGTGGGTGGAGTTTGGCTATTGAAAAACAATTGCAGTAAAAAGGATGGTAATGTGTTTGATAAATGTTTAGACTTGGCTGATCTGTTATTTTATAGCAACACAACAGATATGTCTTGTAATTACAAGGTGTTTACTGTCCCTTTAATTTAAAAGAAAGAACCCCAGTATGCAGCCTGTGTTTCTTCATCGTTCCATTTCATCCAAATCAGCTTGGGTGGAAATCATTGCCAATCTGGAGTGTAAGAATATGATGTGAACTGAATGTGTGCTTTAACAAACAAATGACATTCTAAAGAAAAATAAAACGACTGCTCTATAAACCTAATTGTTTCTGCAACTCGAAGGGACTTCATACTCAATAGTTTTATCCTTTATATGAAAAAGCCAAATTTAAACAATTTTTTCCCTGAACAATGTGAAGTGAGCACTCTAACAATTTAAACTGAAACCAATACAGCAGCACTGCATACTACTTCTAGATGTGCATAGATATGTTCAAGTGCATAACACATTTTAACTAATTTTGTCTTTTATCATTAACTAAAAAAATTATCCAATTGTCATATTCATTCATTACTTTGTTTAGTTAATGAAAGAATTTTAGACAAAATTAGTTTAAACTGCCACAAATGTCACACTTCTATTAGCCAATTAGCATTAGTAGGAACTTTCTGCTATTGTTCTCTGGCTGATTTGTACCTATAAGCAAATGACCATTTATAGGATGTAAACAACAGATACTGCTGTATTAGTTTCAGTTTGAACAACATTTCTTCCCATTTTTCAGACAAAAAATAAATAAATAAAAAAATCAAAGAAGAGTTTAAATACTCTTCTTTATATATAGTTCTTTAACAATCAAATTTTTTAGCACAAATATCATCCCTTTCATTTTCCACCAAAATGTATTAAAGTCCTGTGAGTGGTGAATCACTGTGTACATGATGCATTTGCCTTACTTCCTGCACCTGGGCATCTACCTATTTGAGAAGGTGATATCCCTGTAGAGTGTGTGTGTATGAGATAGGGAAATGTAATAGTTTTTTTTTTTTTTTTTAAAGAACACACTCTCTATTTTGGCATTAAATATAGCAAAAAAAACAAACACTTTAAAAACTAGGAGTTCCATGTCCATAAAATTAAGAACTGTGCTCCCAGGTTGCACCTAAGTCTTCCATCATTTACAGGTAAAACAATGATGTGATTTTGTCCATCAGTTGAATAAATCATGGCCACGTCACATGCTGGATTTTCTTTTTTGCTTCTGAAGGTTGACTCAAGTCATTCTACAAGACACAAAGAATATTTCACTTATTAAAATTATTATTTATACAACACACTTCTACAGATTCTTCCCCAATCATGCCCATAAATAACACCCTACTAGTAGAACTAAAAGTGTTGTGTGCATTACACACTGGCTACTGATAAAAGCTCTGACAATAAAAAGCAGGGTTGATCAAAGCAACAATATCCCATAAACAAATAAAAGGTAGGATTTACTGGGACTTCCCTCAGTAGTGCCAAAAACACAGCAGGCGAACTTCAGAGACTACAGAGCAGAAGCTTTACCCAGTTTAAAACTTACAACCAATATACAAACAGTATGGAGCAATGCATGTAGTCTAACCTGAAGTGCACAATGCAGCTGTGAAAAAGCCGGCAACTACACTATGTGCTTTCAAGAATGCCTAAGCTCCAAGATGGCAGCACACAGTATAAAGAATTGGTCAGCCAGCACAGTGTTAAGATAATAGACTGGCATTGAAGAAAGACGCAGGCACAGCAGGAAAACTAGTAACCATGCTCTCTGCAGTGGTCAACTGTACTTTTCAGTGAAAGGTTTAGGGGAAGCTTTAGACGTTGTGTGTGATGGGCTTTCATAACAGATATATTCCTTTATACTGTTTAATAAAAAAATACACTTGTACCCCCAGGACTTGTCACTACCCCCCTAAAGACCATACAAAATTATTACCTAAACTAAATCTTAAAGGGACAGTCAAGACACAAAATAAACATTATTCAGTAAGTTACTTGCCACACGTTTATGGGGCACATCATTCTCCCTGTGCTGCAGTCCTCAGTGATCCTCTTTTTTTAATAAAAAAAAACAACTGCCGTTCACAGCAAAAAGCTGTGAAAAGATTTTACGGGTGAATTCTCTCAGGCTTTCTCTGTTTCATAGCAATAAGAGATAGCTGGATAACATTTACACACAGTGAGCACCACATTTATATAGATACATGTGCAAATGCTGGACCCTGCTAGACTCTGCACCCATACAGCTAGATTACAAAAGTTAATAGGAGTACATGATATGCTAGTTAGTATGATATGCTATAGAATTCTGGCTAATACACAGACATTGCTGGAAGAATATTCACTCAGTGCTGGAGGGGATATGTCACCTCGGTGTTTTACGTTTACGTTAGGCGGTGCACACACAGTTTTTGAGAATCATTCTATTTAGGGGAAAGTACAGATAATAAAGTCCAGTAATATTTTGTAAAAGCGAGGAGCTGAGCAGCTTGAGACACGACTTACCTGATTACCCAAAGCGCGAAAACTGAAGGAGCACAAGAGAGCAAGATTATAAATGACTTCCGGTGCAGCACTAAAACGGATCCCCACCGCATTCTGTAGGAAATCAAAAAAATACCACTTTGCGCATGCGTTGGGCTAAAGGCTTGTTCAAGTTGGGCGTGCATGATAAATTCTCAAAAGAAGCTCCGGGGGAAGAATGGGAGGAGGAGTTAGGCTTCCATTTTTTGCTGTGAACGGCAGTTTTTTTTAAAAAAAAATGGAGAATCAGAGGACTGCAGCACAGGGAGAACGATGTGCCCCATAAACGTGTGGCAAGTAACCTACTGAATAAAGTTTATTTTGTGTCTTAAAGGGACATTATACACTCATTTTTTCTTTGCATAAATGTTTTGTAGATAATCTATTTATATAGCCCATAAAGTTTTTTTTTTAATTAATGTATAGTTTTGCTTATTTTTAAATAACATTGCTCTGATTTTCAGACTCCTAACCAAGCCCCAAAGTTTTATGTGAATACGCTCGACTACCTACTCCAGCTTGCTCCTGTTTGTGTAAAGGGTCTTTTCATATGCAAAAGAAGGGGGAGGGGGGGGGTCTTATTTGCCACTTGCAGTGGGCTTTCCAACTACCTTTTCAACAGAGCTAAACTGACAGCTTCTAAGTAAGTTTTTAAACAGTTTTATACTGAATTTTTATATCAGTATCTGTGCATCTTATTCTTTATAGTAGTGTCTATTACATGCAGTTATATGAAAATGAGTGTATACTGTCCCTTTAATACAGACCCATTGGCTGTTAACAGTTTAACAAGTACTCAATGAATTCACAGCTATTTGTTTGTTATGTATATTACACAATAGTTTGAGCCTCAGCTTCTTGGGAGCCTGGTAGAGTATTTGTACACAACCCCATATAAACTCATGTCAGGATTGTCATATCTGTTTTATATAATAGGCTATTTAAATTGCAGAGAAAAGTTTTTTTACTGGGCAAATAATATTTTACACTCTCAGTGCTAGTAGTAAGCACAATTGTTTAAGGATAACAAATCTAAACTGAAGAATTATCATGGAACTAAAGCTGAATATAGAACAATGTAATATTAAAAAGCAGTTACATGCAGAATACAGCAAGATTCCAGGGAATAACTTCTTCGGATTGGGCAGTCTTTGATAAAGTGCAGAGCTGTTTGCTAGCACGTTTAATGTGCACCCCTAGGGCGCCATAAAATATAATTGCATTATAAAAACTTATCTTTTATAATTGTTTTTTTTTTCTCCTGGACCTTTCATTCTTTTGTAGACAACATCCAAATAAAGTACAGGAGGTAGTATCCCCATACACTGTATGCTCTATTACCCTCATTTATATCCTTATTGAATTAAAGAATTTGTTTTAATCAGAAGCTGTTGTAGATACAGTTATGTCTATTCCCCTACTGGTAACAATTAGGCCCATACAGGTTAGGGTATAGTATTTAATAACAGTTTGACGAGACAACCTAGGTTTTCTACAAGCGCAGGAGAACCTTTAAGTTACGTACCAAGGTGTTTGATTCTTCTTTAGGAGCAGCTCTTTTAATCTTTACAACGTTACCCAAAATAGGTTGGTTTGATTTTGCACTAAGATGGTTTTTGTCCATAGCTGATTCTGTGGCGTGATGTCCGTGATTACCAGCTACAGCTAGCCTGCCATCTTTATTAACATTAGTAGGACACACTATTTTGCGATGGGTGTTATTTGTACTGTCAGTTGGAGGGGGGTGTAATCGCTCAAATGTTTCACCATTTTCTTTCTTTTTCAATTTGATACTGGTGTTAGTTGAGCTTCCATCAAACACGATGAGTGGTCGTTTTCTTACATTCTCAGAACTTGCACTAAAAAAAAGCAAAACATTTATTTTAGTTGTTGCAGAAATAACAAGAAATATACATACACATAACAAAACGTATTTAACAATATGAGCCTAAATAACCATTGTATTCTTCAAACCAGTAATGTTATTTTTGTACAAGTATACACAAACAAAAAACACAGTCTATATATACACAATGTGTTGATATAGCTAGTTGTGCGGCATAATCAATCTGACAATGTTAATTGCAGAGAATATAACTAATGTGAATGATACTTACCAATAAATCAATGTATTCAAGCTAAAAGCAAGTAGAATGTATATATACACATATATATGTAAAACACGGAAGGGGACTGCAATCTCAGACCGGACCGGGCACTCTCAGGAAGTTGCACTGTCCCCAGAGTCACAGGCAGTTAACCCCAGACAGGTCTGGGTGCAAGGCCCATAGGGAAAATTACAAAACAAATTAATACAGCAGAAAGAGAAAGTCCAGCACTCACGAGCTGTCAGCTAAGATTAAAAGCAAAAATGGAAGAGTTAGTTACCGCATTTGGCCAAATGGAATAAGCCCAGATACAACGTCAAGGTCTCTTCCAAAACCTGAGTCCCTAAACAGCCGCACAATGTAAGCTCTCAATCCAACAAACTGGGAACAAGTGAAGGGGGCACAGGCTTATGTAATCACCCTAGACATATACAAAACACGGAAGGGGACTGCACTCTCAGTGCTGGACTTTCTTTGTGTGCTGTATTAATTCGTTTTGTAATTTTCCCTATGGGCCTTGCACCCAGACCTGTCTGGGGTTAACTGCATGTGACTCTGGGGACAGTGCAGCATTCTGAGAGTGCTATTGTGCACCCAGGGCTGTGCATGTTGCAGGGTCATGGGATGTGTACCCGGTCCGGTCTGAGAGTGCAGTCCCCTTCCTTGTTTTGTATATTTCTAGGGTGATTACATAAGCCTGTGCACCCTTCACTTGTTCCCAGTTTATTGGATTGAGAAGCTTGCATTGTGTGGCTGTTTAGGGACTCAGGTTTTGGAAGAGACCTTGACGTGGTACCTGGGCTTATCCCATTTGGCCAAATGCGGTAACTAACTTTTATTTTTTTTATTTTTAATTTACAAAAATACAAGAAGAAACAAACAATTTTACCAAAAAGACACAACATAAACACATCACATACAAACAAATCAAAATTTCTCAGATAAAATTTCCCAGAGAGAGAAACCACGAAAAACATATTTTCCCCTTTCCCCTCTCCCCCCTCCTTCTCCTTCCCTCTTTCTATCCTCCAGTTCAATTAGTGGGCTAAGCTAACCCAATCAATCTTAGCCTCTCATTTCTTTATATCACTTATCCACTATAGATCTGATGTGCTGCTTTTAACCCCTTAACGACTGAGGACGTGCAGGGTACGTCCTCAGAAAAAAGGCAGTTAATGCCTGAGAACGTACCCTGCACGTCCTCAGTGTGGAAAGCAGCTGGAAGCGATCCTGCTCGCTTCCAGCTGCTTTCCGGTTATTGCAGTGATGCCTCGATATGGAGGCATCCTGCAATAACCTTTTTAAGTCATCCGGTGCAGAGAGAGCCACTCTGTGGCCCTCTCTGCACCGGAGATCGGTGGCTACCTGCGTTGGTGGGTGGGAGCCGGACCGGGAGGCGGCCATCGATGGCCATGTGGATCTGAAGGGGGGCGGGATCGTGGGCGGGGGTGGCTGGGGGCGCGCACGGGGCGCGCGCGCGTGCACGGGAGGGTGGGGGCGGGCGCGTGCACGGGGAGGGAGCGGGTGGGAACCGCTACACTGCAGAAAATGGGGAAATAAAAAATATAATAAAAAATAAAATTTAAACAATCAGCAAGGTGGTGGGGGTTTGTCTGTGGGGGGTGGGGGTGGGGGGGGGAAGCTACACTACAGAAAAAAAACAAAAAACCCCCCAAAAAAGCACTTTTTATTGTAAACTGGGTACTGGCAGACAGCTGCCAGTACCCAAGATGGCCCCCAATAAGGCAGAGGGGAGGGTTAGAGAGCGGTTTTGGGGGGGATCAGGGAGGTTGGGGGCTAAGGGGGGGATCCTACACAGTAGCATATGTAAATATGCTAAAAAAAAAATTCATTTTTTTTTTAAAAACCCTTTTATTTTAGTACTGGCAGACTTTCTGCCAGTACTTAAGATGGCGGGGACAATTGTGGGGTGGGGGAGGGAAGGGAGCTGTTTGGGAGGGATCAGGGGGTGGGATGTGTCAGATGGGAGGCTGATCTCTACACTAAAGCTAAAATTAACCCTGCAAGCTCACTACAAACTCCCTAATTAACCCTTTCACTGCTAGCCATAATACACGTGTGAGGCGCAACAGGATTTAGTGGCCTTCTAATTACCAGAAAGCAACGCCAAAGTCATATATGTCTGCTATTTCTGAACAAAGGGGATCCCAGACAAGCATTTACAACCATTTGTGCCATAATTGCACAAGCTGTTTGTAAATGATTTCAGTGAGAAACCTAAAATTGTGAAAAATTTTACGTTTTTTTTTAATTTGATCGCATTTGGCGGTGAAATGGTGGCATGAAATATACCAAAATGTGCCTAGATCAATATTTGGGGTTGTCTACTACACTACACTAAAGCTAAAATTAACCCTACAAGCTCCCTAAAAGCTCCCTAATTAACCCCTTAACTGCTGGGCATGATACACTTGTGGGGCGCAGTGGCATTTAGCGGCCTTCTAATTACCAAAAAGCAACGCCAAAGCCATATATGTGTGCTATTTCTGAACAAAGGGGATCCCAGAGAAGAATTTACAACCATTTATGCCATAATTGCACAAGCTGTTTGTAAATGATTTCAGTGAGAAACCTAAAGTTTGTGAAAAAATTTGTGAAAAAGTGAACAATTTTTTGTATTTGATCGCATTTGGCGGTGAAATGGTGGTATGAAATATACCAAAATTGGCCTAGATCAATACTTTGGGATGTCTACTAAAAAAAAATATATACATGTCAAGGGATATTCAGGGATTCCTGAAAGATATCAGTGTTCTAATGTAACTAGCGCTAATTTTGGAAAAAAATGGTTTGGAAATAGCAAAGTGCTACTTGTATTTATGGCCCTATAACTTGCAAAAAAAGCAAAGAACATGTAAACATTGGGTATTTCTAAACTCAGGACAAAATTTAGAAACTATTTAGCATGGGTGTTTTTTGGTGGTTTTAGATGTGTAACAGATTTTGGGGGTCAAAGTTAGAAAAAGTGTGTTTTTTTCCATTTTTTCCTCATATTTTATAATTTTTTTTATAGTAAATTATAAGATATGATGAAAATAATGGTATCTTTAGAAAGTCAATTTAATGGCGAGAAAAACGGTATATAATATGTGTGGGTACAGTAAATGAGTAAGAAGAAAATTACAGCTAAACACAAACACCGCAAAAATGTAAAAATAGCCTTGGTCCCAAACGGACAGAAAATGGAAAAGTGCTCTGGTCACTAAGGGGTTAAAAAAGAAAGAAGAGGAGAAGAAAAAAAATTTTTTTTTTTTTTTTTTTAGATATATTCTCCCCCTCCCTCCCCACCCCTAGATAGATGATAGATAGATGATAGATGGATGATAGATATATATAATTATGTTTTTTAAAAGGGCAGTAAACATCTAGACAAGCCATTTGAGTTGTGTGGCTGGAAAACATATTAGCCAACTATAAATGTTTTAAAGCAAATTATCATCCTTTCTTATGTCAATTGTTTTCCAATAGTCAACCCCCACCTGCTATTTGCTTTTGGAGGAGCTAATCTGTGATTGAGCCTGCAGATGATAGACATAGCATACCATTTTAAACAACTTTCCAATGTACTTATATTATTTAATTTGCTTCCTTCTCTCGTTATTCTTTGCTGAAAGGTTTATCTAGGCAAGATCAGGAGCATAAAATAACCTGGGTTCTAGCTGCTGATTGGTGGCTGCATACACACATACATATACACACACACATATATATATATATATATATATATATATATATATATATATATACACACACACCGATTGTCATTGGCTTGCCCATGTTTTCCGTTAAAAAACAGTAGTGCATTGCTGCTCCTTCAACAAATGATACCAAGAGAATAAAGGAAATTTGATAATAGAAGTAAACTGGAAAGTTGTTTAAAATTGTATGTTCTACCTAAATCATGAAATAAATTGTTTAGGTTTCATGTCCCTTTAAG
This sequence comes from Bombina bombina, assembly GCF_027579735.1. Taxonomy (NCBI): domain Eukaryota; kingdom Metazoa; phylum Chordata; class Amphibia; order Anura; family Bombinatoridae; genus Bombina; species Bombina bombina. The sequence continues at coordinate 782,374,916 of NC_069501.1, read as the reverse complement.
TCAGCAGGTGCATTTCAAGTTCTGAGAAAAAGAAAATCCTCAATTTACAGAGCTCAATGACAAACAGGAGAGACAAAATGAGTAATGAAAGTATAATGCAAAGTTGTCTCGTTACACATAACTAAACATGTTATATAAAAAGCTCAAAGGGTGCCCATTGTCCCTCTAGGAGGAGTTTTAACCTTAGTCATACCTTCCATTAAGTTAAGAAAATGTGCCCATACAAGTAGTTCCCAAAACAATTTGTATTAGATTTTCTTGAGTATGTGGATAAAATAATAAAATACAGTTTAAAAGCACTAAAGGATTCTCTTTGCTACTGTAAGTATATAGAAGAATAAATGTCTATTAGCGTGAACTTATTCTATGTTGGTTAAGATATCTTTCTTTGTGCACACATTTTTACGTACACAATATGTAATATTGAATATCTTACAGTATTTTGTTTAAGAATCACTGAATAAGGTTTAGAAAAGGTCTGGATTCCTGGTGTTCTTACACAAGACAAACAAAAAACAGCCATTATACATATAAGGTATAATACACAATATTATAAGTCACTAAGCTGAAAAGCAATGAGATAGTATTGTAATTAGTAAGAGTAATTATTATTCTTATGTTATTAGGTAGGGATGTCTTGAAATCATGGATATTTGGTGATCACTTAAAGGGACATGAAACCCAAAAATTTGCTGTCATGATTTGGGTAGAGAATACAATTTTAAACAACTTTCCACTTTACATCTATTATTTTGTTTGCTTCCTTCTCTTGTTATCCTTTGCTGAAAGGTTTATCTAGGCAGGTTCTAGCTGTTGATTGGTAGGTGTATATATATATATATATATATATATATATATATATATATATATATATATATATATATATATATATATATATATATATATATATATATATATATATATATATATATATATATATATATATATATATATACATATATACACACACACACACACCTACATATAGACACATACACGCACCGATGGTCATTGGCTCACCCATGTGTTCAGTTAGAAACCAGTAATGCATTGCTGCTCCTTCAACAAATAATACCAAGAGAATGAAACAGATTAGATAATAGAAGTAAATAAGAAAGTTGTTTAAAATTGCATTCTCTATCTGAATCATGAAAGAAAAATTTTGGATTTAATTTCCCTTTAAAAGGGATACTAAACCCAATTTTTTTCTTTAATGATTCAGATAGAGCATGCAATTTTAAACAACTTTCTAATTTACTCCTATTATCAACTTTTCTTCGGTCTCTTGCAAGCTTTACTTAAAAAGAAGTAATGTAAAGAGCCGGCCCATTTTTTTATTTTTTTGGAACCTGGGTTACGCCTGCTTATTGGTTTGTTAAATGTAGTCACCAATGAGCAAGCGCTATCCAGGGTGCTGAACCTAAAATGGGCTGGGTTCTAAGCTTTAAATTCCTGCTTTTTAAATAAAGATAGCAAGAGAACGAAGAAAAATTGATAGTAGGAGTAAATTAGAAAGTTGCTTAAAACTGCATGTTCTATCTGAATCATGAAAGAAAAATGTGGGTTTAGTGTCCCTTTAAGGGACAATGATTCCATTGGAGTGTGGGAGAAGTCAATGCATTTCAGCTTGGAGACCATATATTCCTAAAAAGGTGTCAAACATAAAGAGTAATTATGAGCATTAAACATATATTGGAAGTGAAGGGGTTTAAGCTTTATTAAACTTATTTTAGTTACAGCTAATAAATTCATTTTTTTCTGACAAACATACTTTTTTGCATGTTGATGCATGATAAAAACTCGCAGGTATGGAGAGAAAATCACACAAAATCTTTGTGGATTTTTTACCTTATACTGTAATGTAGAAGTCTCTAATACACATAAAGGACACTACATAGTGTTATAAACATGGCTCAATATAAAATGTGTTTCTTATTTTTTTTTGAGGGACCTCACTGTACTGAAGAGACTTCTCAAATCATCTCACCTGAGCAGAGAGCATTAGATCATCGAGCCCTAAGTGGCACAAAACGTTGCTACTTTGCATTGTGCCTTGATAGTCTAATAAGAAAGTTATGATTTACTACATTAGTGCTGCTTATAAAGTGGACGTTTTTTCTGCATGAAAAAAAATCTTAAGCATTTAAATTTAAGCTAGGAAGAAGCACTTTTGTGCACAGCTGATCACTAAGGACACATTGGTCACTGGTGGAGAGGGCCACTTCTCCCCTAGCATGCAAATAAAAACTACTCTTATTCAGCACATCATTGTCTGATTTTCAAAACAAACTGTACTATATTTTAAAATAACCTGCAACAAAAGAAAAACATACTTTAAACCTCTAACTGTAAACTGATCCCTGACTTCTATGGCACATATAGGTATAAATTATAACAAGTTTCCTGCTCATTACCATTTGTTCGGAGGTGTTGGTGGTTTATGATCTCCTCTTTTGCCTTCAATAAGTTTCCCCCATCGGTTCTTTGGCAAACTCCTCTGAGGCAGAGGCAGGGCATGCTGGACAAACATCTCTGTCAGTTTCTCTTTGTCATTCAAGGCATCTTCCACAATTATGTTTTTCTACAAAAGCAAAACATTTAACAGGTTTCAGTTAATGGTCAAGAAGGAATTGAACGGTGTTCAGATGACAGGCTAGATCTATATTAGAGGAATTATATATAATAACACCACGCTGATAATGCTGGACACAAATCAGTCTTTCATCAGGGTATATAAAATGGTAATGACAGCAGCGTGCCACCCTTGGACGATTCCACTAGGTCCCCATCTCTCCACCAGAGCAGAAAACGCCACACAAAACACCCAGTATACCGGTAAAACTTTGGGGCTTAGTTATGAGTCTGAAAATCAGCACAATGTTATTTAAAAATAAGCAAAACTTTACATTTTTACAAAAACACCCAAAGATGGGCTATATAAATGAATCATCTACAAAAAACATTTATACAAAGAAAAATCTAGTGTACAATGTCCCTTTAATATTCCAGCTGGCTCCTAAGTTTTACCTGTCTAAGTCCTGATGTACTTATTTACAACAGAAATAATTTCTTTAGTTATTACATATTGTGAATTGGTACAATAATGTAGAAATAAATGTAAAATGTGTAGTGAGAATAACGTTCTTTCAATTTCTATGCTCTAATTTTTAATAGGCATAGTCTAATCATATTAGTTTTCTTCTTTCATTTCTTTTATATATTTTTCAAAGTTTAACGCTCCTTTGCAAACTAAATACTGTACCCTTAAATAGGACCACTATTTTTCAGATGATAATAGACAAACTGTAGCACGTGGCTTTATTTTCCAGGATACATTGTCTAAAGAACCTTAGGAAATATGTTTGAAGACAATGAATAAACTCTCACTCACAAAAAAAAAAAAAAAAAAAAAAAGAAGACTTCACATTTCATTAAAGGGACAGAAAAGTCAAAATTAAACTATTAAGTTTAAAGCAACTTTCCAATTTACTTCTATTATCAATTTTACTTAGTTCTCTTGGTTAAAGAGTAATCCTAGGTGAGTTTAGGTTAGGAGAATGTACTTGTCTATAGCTATCTGGAAGTAGTGTTTGCAACATTGCTTATAGTAATGTTATACATTGTTACAAACACTGCTGCCATAGATTGCTCTGTCTTAACCATGATAATTTATTTTTGACTTTCATGTCCCTTTAAATGTATGGGAAATCCTTTATATTTGTTTTTGTATTTACCATATCTATTTTTGCTCATCGAAAACAACACCCATTGTACTCAAAAACATGCCCACATACCTCTGAGAAATGTTGTGAGGCAATTTGGGCTGGAGAGGTGAGAGGAACTAGTGGGCAGTGGCAAAGCCATAAAAGGAGGGGCAGGGTGGTGTGTGTGCTGTGGGCAGGCATGTCATGGGCTGTGTTGGAGTGTGACATGGTTGGAGCTAGGACCCTATAAAATCAGAATATATGCCATGATTGAGGAAGGTGCAATAGGGACAGCGGACAGACCTCTAGACGTGTGGCAGTTCTGTAAAATCCATGACAGTTAGGATATCTGTGTCTAGTCTGAGCCAACAGCAAGTCTTATTTGTTTCTCTATAAACAAAGGCCAACACTTTACTGTGTGGTACTGTAATTTTATTACAGCTGGTGGTTTCAATGAGCAAAACCAGCTATTTCAACTGCAAAAATAAACATTAAAGAACAATTTGCCATACTTTTAATACTCTGCGGCTGTTATAACAAGTGATTGGAAACACATGAAGGAGAAAAGGTTTGCAGTACAGTATTTAAGAGGAGGACTGCATGGTATTATGGGACTGGGCTAGACTAAAAGTTATGTGTGATAAGGTACATACCTGGTGGGCACACACCCATAAAAAAATTACCATCTATAATCAAAGTACTTGCACAGCAAAACACCCATATTAATTACAATAAGCATAGTAGGTAGAAATGACAAAGCCAGATACTTGTCCATAATAAAATAAGTAACTATATTCCCTGCACGGATGCATCAAACTGACATATCACAAAAAACATTTAGAGAATGACAAAGTAAAGTAAATAAGCGAAAGAACATTTTCATCTCTACAATTATTCATACTTTGACACAAAAAAAAAAAAAAAAAAAGAATATAAACTAATAACCCTTTGTCCACAAAAGTAAGAATAATGCAGTGTACAACAGGGCTTGACAAACCCAGGAGCCAGGTAGCCACTGGCTCCTAGAATTTTACCCCTGGCTCCTAACTTTTTGGGTTATCCTTCATATATCTATATACAACTGCCACTGTCTGGCTCCTAAAAATATGTCTGGCTCCTAATTTTTAAACAGATTTGGCGAGCACTGACTGTACAAAGTACTTCCAAAAAAACGCAATTAAGTCCACAAATTCATATTTATGTGATGTTAAAATCAAATAGTTAATATAGAAAGCAGAATATAGGATGGCCTAACATCCTTTGTGATAGCATTCATGTGAGCAAAGCATGAATATCTTCAGAAAGAGTGAAAAAACCATCAGCTCTTCATATGTATCAAAGAAAATCCAGATGTAAAATATATAAATGCAACAAATCTGTCCTATATTCATTTGGAATAACATACTTAGTCCACTTCACACAATTTCACTGCTGTCCTGCCCCCATTGAAAATAGGACATTAATAGTCACTCTTATATATACACAGACAGCTGCTTTCAGTTATCTCAGTATATATAGAAATAATATAACTTGCAGTTTTTAAAGTGTTGTCTTCCAAATAATTGCTGTCATCGCTTCAAGGATTTTGCAAATGCTAACACTTATGGTTTGTATAGTGCATGGCTTTAAGTAAACATCCCTATTTACTCTCAGTACACCTCCCTTAAAAAATGTGCATTTCAATGTTGACTAGTTTGTATATTAAATTGAATGAACTAGTAATGGTTTCTGCTGACTGGTAATTTTTAAGGATTTTGTTTTTAATCTAAATATCATTCATTTTAGCGCAATGTAGAACCTTGTCCAACTCATGTGCTGACCCGTTATGACCCAAGCTGCAAAAGGCACACAAATTAGTGGATTTCAAATACGATTACAAGAATTTTTGTAAAACACTTGCTGCTGCATAAATTCTTCTATAAAAAGAATTATCACCGTTTACTTTTGCGGCTTTATGAAACAATTAATTGCTCAGTTTGCACTCCATAGCCTCAATTAAAAATTACACTTTAAATAAACAGTAGTATGCTATCTAATTTTACACACATACATACATATATATATATATATATATATATATATATATATATATATATATATATATATATATATATATATAAATATATATATACATACATATATACATACATACATACACACACACACAGGGAGTGCAGAATTATTAGGCAAATGAGTATTTTGACCACATCATCCTCTTTATGCATGTTGTCTTACTCCAAGCTGTATAGGCTCGAAAGCCTACTACCAATTAAGCATATTAGGTGATGTGCATCTCTGTAATGAGAAGGGGTGTGGTCTAATGACATCAACACCCTATATCAGGTGTGCATAATTATTAGGCAACTTCCTTTCCTTTGGCAAAATGGGTCAAAAGAAGGACTTGACAGGCTCAGAAAAGTCAAAAATAGTGAGATATCTTGCAGAGGGATGCAGCACTCTTAAAATTGCAAAGCTTCTGAAGCGTGATCATCGAACAATCAAGCGTTTCATTCAAAATAGTCAACAGGGTCGCAAGAAGCGTGTGGAAAAACCAAGGCGCAAAATAACTGCCCATGAACTGAGAAAAGTCAAGCGTGCAGCTGCCAAGATGCCACTTGCCACCAGTTTGGCCATATTTCAGAGCTGCAACATCACTGGAGTGCCCAAAAGCACAAGGTGTGCAATACTCAGAGACATGGCCAAGGTAAGAAAAGCTGAAAGACGACCACCACTGAACAAGACACACAAGCTGAAACGTCAAGACTGGGCCAAGAAATATCTCAAGACTGATTTTTCTAAGGTTTTATGGACTGATGAAATGAGAGTGAGTCTTGATGGGCCAGATGTATGGGCCCGTGGCTGGATTGGTAAAGGGCAGAGAGCTCCAGTCCGACTCAGACGCCAGCAAGGTGGAGGTGGAGTACTGGTTTGGGCTGGTATCAAAGATGAGCTTGTGGGGCCTTTTCGGGTTGAGGATGGAGTCAAGCTCAACTCCCAGTCCTACTGCCAGTTTCTGGAAGACACCTTCTTCAAGCAGTGGTACAGGAAGAAGTCTGCATCCTTCAAGAAAAACATGATTTTCATGCAGGACAATGCTCCATCACACGCGTCCAAGTACTCCACAGCGTGGCTGGCAAGAAAGGGTATAAAAGAAGAAAATCTAATGACATGGCCTCCTTGTTCACCTGATCTGAACCCCATTGAGAACCTGTGGTCCATCATCAAATGTGAGATTTACAAGGAGGGAAAACAGTACACCTCTCTGAACAGTGTCTGGGAGGCTGTGGTTGCTGCTGCACGCAATGTTGATGGTGAACAGATCAAAACACTGACAGAATCCATGGATGGCAGGCTTTTGAGTGTCCTTGCAAAGAAAGGTGGCTATATTGGTCACTGATTTGTTTTTTTGTTTTTGAATGTCAGAAATGTATATTTGTGAATGTTGAGATGTTATATTGGTTTCACTGGTAAAAATAAATAATTGAAATGGGTATATATTTGTTTTTTGTTAAGTTGCCTAATAATTATGCACAGTAATAGTCACCTGCACACACAGATATCCCCCTAAAATAGCTATAACTAAAAACAAACTAAAAACTACTTCCAAAACTATTCAGCTTTGATATTAATGAGTTTTTTGGGTTCATTGAGAACATGGTTGTTGTTCAATAATAAAATTAATCCTCAAAAATACAACTTGCCTAATAATTCTGCACTCCCTGTATGTATGTATGTATGTATGTATGTATGTATGTATGTATGTATGTATGTATGTATGTATGTATGTATGTATGTATATATATATATATATATATATATATATATATATATATATATATACACATACACACAGGTATACCCCACTCATACAGCAGGTTATGGACCGAAGCCCCGCTGTAAAGTGAAAACCGCCTTAAAATGAAGCAACGCAGTTTTAGCTTTCTTTTTACTTGCCTGTATATTCAAAAACTTGAAAACATGTTTGAACTAACAAATATTAGGGGTGCAATAGTTCTAAGTTTAGTTTAACACTAGCACAGCACTGTATTCAATTAGTATTCAATAAAACTGTACCTGTAAAATAGTGACAATTACTGTAGTAACATTTGCCAGACTACAACACTGAGACACAGATTGCACTGTTATGCTGTAAACAGAGTGAAATGCGCATAACAAAATTATGCCAGTCACTTTCTCCACAATCTCATGTTGAGTACAGCACTGTTTCAAAATCCTTGGAGGCTGAACTTCAGCTCCACAAAGCGCTGTATTAGCGAAGCACTGTAAAGTGATATATATATATATATATATATATATATATATATATATATACACACACACACATACATATATATATATACACACATACGTACTTCAAAAAGGAAGGCACTCCATTATATAAAACAAGTAACTTTACTAATATAATGTTTGAATATGGGGACAACCCTAAAAAAGCCACATTAGTAATGTAAGTTACACAAAACACACACATATTCATACATACACAGGGATGGACAATGTCAGTTTACTAGTAAGTGTTAAAGGCCTCTAGCCCAGAGGGGGGGGGGGGGGTAAATTACTAATCCACTAAATGTGAAAGATAAGAAAAATCAAATGTTTTTACTTGTCTGGGACTAATGGAACTTTCCAGCCCTGTATAATATAAATAAATAAAATAGTGTTCTCCCCAGGGTCTTTATAGTGGGTGCACCACCCGGCTGATTTTACTGACCATCCAGCTACAATTAAAGCCAATATTAAGCTAACATTAATTAATATTAAATATTTTCAATATTTGTTTCTCAAATTATTTAATTACTGTTAAATGATGCAATTCATATGTGGGTGGAATAGCTTAAAGGAATATTCTAGTCAAAATTAAACTACCACGATTCAGATAGAGCAGCAATTTTAAGCAAGTTTCTAATTTACTCCTATTGTCAATTTGTCTTTGTTCTCTTTGTATCTTTATTTTAAAAAGCAGGAATGTAAGCTTAGAAGCCAGCCCATTTTTGGTTCAGCTCCTGTGTAGCACTTTCTAAATTGGTGTCTAAATGTAGCCACCAATCAGCAAGCGCTACCCAGGTGCTGAACCAAAAATGGGCCGGCCTGTAAGCTAATATTCCTGCTTTTTAAAATAAAGATACAAAGAGAACAAAGAAAAATTGATAATAGGAGTAAATGAGAAAATTGCATGCTCTATCTAAATTATGAAAGTTTAATTTTGATTAGTCTATCCCTTTAAGTTTAACACTTATAAATGACAGAACATGCTATAATATTGCAAAGTATTACACTGCCCCCGTCTGGCTATAAAACCTCTCTGTGGAGAACACTGTGGGTATACACACACAAACAAAAATGCCCACCTCCAAGGAAAATACATTATTTTTTTCTGGCTCCTAGTTTTTTAACAAATGGTTCAATCCCTGACATAACTTGCTTTACACAAAGCAGTGGCTCTCAAATGTGATATGAACTAACTGGATAGCTTCTTACTTAAAAGTACATTAAACACTGATGGGAATATAAAATAATAAATTGTATAAATAAAAAAACTTTGCAATGTACTTTCATTATTTATTATGTCCCCTTTGCCTGTTATTTCATTCTGACTATTGTGTGCTTTTCAGTTCCTGTTAAAAGTAGAAGTGCAAAACACTTATATTCCCTCACAGTCATAGGCTGCACATTCTATTGACTTATTTATAACTGTCCCTAATTGGCCACAGCAGAGAAGGTAACTTAAGTTACAACATGGCAGCTCACATTGTTTAATAGACACCAAAACTTTACTTATTTTGGTAATATTTAAACAATAAAACTTTTTTAAAAATCCATCTACATGTTATTCTCAGACAAATCTTTTCTTTAAAAGGGACACTGAACCCACATTTTTTCTTTCGTGATTCAGATAGAGCATGGAATTTTAAGCAACTTTCTAATTTACTCCTATTATCACATTTTCTTTCTCTTTGTATTTTTATTTGAAATGCAAGAATGTAAGTTTAGATGAAGGCCCATTATTGGTGAACAACCTGGGTTGTCCTTGCCGATTGGTGGATAAATTCACCCATCAATAAAAAAGTGCTAACCAGAGTTCTGAACCCCAAAAAAAGCTTAGATGCCTTCTTTTTCAAGTAAAGATAGCAAGAGAATGAAGAAAAATTGCTAATAGGAGTAAATTAGAAAGTTGCTTAAAATGGCATGCTCTATCTGAATCACAAAAGAAAACTTTTGGGTTCAGTGTCCCTTTAAATGCTTCATTCTATCTAACATTTATTTAAGTGTTTAATGTCCCTTTAAAGAAAACCTTTAACAACTGGCGACGTAGATGGTATGTCACGGTCATTAAGGGGTTAAATATCCATGAACTGCTTTTTGAGCACTGGAACATCTATGTATGGTATAACTGCCACCCAATGGCTTTTACCCAAGACGACTTTAAAGGGACACTAAACCCAAAATGTTTCTTTCATGATTCAGATAGAGAATACAAATTTAAACAATATTACAATTTACTTCTATTTATTTTGCTTCATTTTTTAGATATCCTTAGTTGGAGAAAAAGCAATCCACATGCGTGAGCCAATCACACAAGGTTACTATGTGCAGGAACCAATCAGCAGCTACTTGAGCCTATCTAGATATGCTTTTCAGCAAAGAATATCAAGAGAATAAAACAAATTATATAATAGAAGTAAATTAGAAAGTTGTTTAAAATTGTATGCTCTTTTTAAATCATGAAAGAAAAAATGTAGGTTTCATGTCCCTTTAAGTAAAAGTCAATCCTAGTGTTTGTGAAACGCTAGGATTGACCATTGGAGAAATAAAGGGAACTTTAATTCATGAAGTATAAAATACTTCATGCTGAAAGCTCCTTTATTTGTTTCAGGCATTCGCCACACTGAGCTGCTCCGGCCGCCCATGGCAGAACGCCGTTTTGCTAAGAGGCGACGTTTCCACCTCTAAGCAAATAGCCGTGCTTCATGAATGAAAGTCCCCTTTATTTGCTCCAATGGTCAATCCTAGCGTTTCACAAATGCTAGAATCGACTTTCACTTTAACTGCCTCCAGGTTGATCAATTAAATTGAGTAAAAAACAAAGGACAAATTCTCCCAAACATTAAAAGGATACAAACTAGACATTGTGAGTAAGGATAACTATCTATCTATACATCTATATCTGACCATCATAGAAAGGGAAAAACATGTGCAGGAAGAGTGGATATAAATAATGATGTAGTGAAACTCACAAATCTATCGAATTCATGGGGCATCCAAAAATAAAAAAAAATGTTTAGTGACAAATGTATGTAAAAACAACAACAAGGTTTCCTAGGTTACTGAGGTGTCATAGGTTTTAGGAGTCACTCTGTAGACTATGATGATTACTCCATATAGAAATTGACTAGCATCAAGATTTTTTTTTAACCTTAATCTCAACATTATTTTAATATACAATATGCACTGTGATCTTCTTTTGTCTTTCTCCATTATGTGGAAGGTCAAAATTTGCAACAATAATTGACATCCTATTTCTAACCCAACCACTAATTCATACCCTGAGGCAAAATTTCATGCAGCGACGTGTAGTTACTGATGCAACATTTTTAGAACAGTACTGCTGTAGGTGCCACATGTTTCTGGGTGATATGCTATGGCAGAAATGAGGCATTGATACCAGCTTTCTTTTTATATGATCACAGGGCAAATGACTTTCTATGAGACTTGGCATTTTAGTTTGACAGTAATATTGTGTTTTCACTAATTGTGAAGTTTAGTCTTCTGAATGCTGAAGTTCGGTAAGTGGAAGCCATCCATATTAACGCTGGGAACCCTTCCGCAGCAACTGCCCTGCTGTTAGGCACACTGCTCTATAGGGCTACTCATAAATCCCACACAGCACATTTGAGAGGAATGCTGCGAACAGTAACCATGTTTGCAGTAGGGCCGACCTCACCTGCTGCAGTGATAGCCGTAGAAAATCCTGGGACAACAATTCAGGATGCAAAAGCAAAGAAGGATCTGTCCCGCTGCTCATCAGCTTAGCCATTATCAAGACCCCACAATACCCTACGCGAAGACCGGAAGTGACGAAAAATTATATGGTAGTGGTGTTACGTTACAATTACCCTAGTAAAATGTAATTTCAATTAATAAAGTATTTAGGGATGTGACTGTCCTTAGGCACGCAGCAGGCGACACTACTCTTTCTATTTACACTCGATAATCAATCGATTGCCAAAAGTAAAGATGGCCAAAAGCACTACGATTGAAATCACGTGACGTTAGCGGCACGTGACCCCTGTCAAATTCACGGAATCACGTGTTTAGACAGCTCCTCCTCTCCCGGAGTCAGTGACTGTGGCACGGAGGAGGCCCCGGGCAGCCACTGCACTGTCAGGTACTGTTCATTTCATGCATCACCAGTCTTTGCATGTACACACTGCTATCGCAATATGAGCATAGGCCACGATGCAGCGACATCACAAGCTGATACCTTTCCCCAGCATAAATTCATGTATACAGTTATCGTCCTGCTCATTCACTACCCAACATAGATTAATGGCCCTTTGAAGACCTCTATCAGGGGATGCTGGTAACACTAATTTTGATTTAGGCGATAGTGGCGTACATATCATGGTAACTTCATATTTTAGCGTTCTAATTCATTTTCTCAGACGTGCAACATTATTTTAAAACTAGAATTGGTTTGGGGACCCATATCATATATTCCTTCTAAACAAAAACATCGTGGTTGAGATGCTAATGCTTTGGTAGATAGAGGGTCTATTTTAAACTGGGAGGTTGCATAAAGTCAGCACAGCCGATTTACACATCGCTTGGGTTTAGGTACAACTGGATATTGCCAGTTACGTGGATCTATAATTGTTTCATACACACACCTACCTAGATCGCGCTAGACACCTTTATATTCAGATGCTTTATACACAAACACTCGCAGATCCTGCTAGATCCAAAGCTCTTACACACAACTTGAGCCCTAATATATGAATTAAAGATCCCCAGATCCAGCTATAGGTATTTCTGCTTTATACAGTCACACCAGACTTTTCAATGCATGATCATTCATATCACTCATTTTTATTGTATATATGGACATCCTATTTTGAGGATGTACTAAAAGGAATGACAAGGGTGAATGACAAAATGGAATGCCCATAGACTTTATTGGGATGCAACATTTAAAAGTGTTGAACCAATGTGCATTTCCTTGTATGTATTTAACTGTTTTTTTGTAATAAATAATACTTTTATAGCACCATGCTTCTAAACTTAAGTATCTTCATATCTTGTGTAGGAACAAAAAATAGAACACCACACTGATAATGATTAACTGGTGGAGCTTTACTTACTTTTTAAAGATCAGGTTGTATTAAAGGGCCATAATAGTAAAAAAAAATTTACATGCTCTACATTTTTAGAGAATGTCATTTTAAGACTAGCAACCATGCAACACACAGTGTAAGCACCACTCGGGACCTGCAGAGCACTGTTGGTTTAACGCAGAAATTTCCCCTTATCCAATCAGCAGCGCTAGTTACATAGCTGAGTTATGCAATTAGTGCTGCTGATTATTATAGAGACTCAAAAGCAATTTAGATGTTATTATATGAATTCCAAATGCATATGATTGATAATTTTGGGGCTTGTGATATTTGTTTATATACATTAATCATGGATCTGGTGATTTATTTTGTAAATTAAGTATAGCACCCATATGTATGTAAACTTGCAATGGATCCTACAGAACCACTACATGATTATGGGAAGCTATCATAGTTTGTGTTAGGTTTCATATAAGGTAAAGCAATATTTCAAAATAGTGTTAGTGTACATTTGACATGGATCTGACCAAAATTGAGTGCATTATTAGCCATGGATCTGGCAGGATCATGGTGGTTGTGTGTGAATTTGGCATTAGTTTGAAGAATCATGATATGTGGGTATGGCTTGAACACTGATCAATGTTTTTTACCATGAAAGAAATAAGGATTTCTTTAGGATCTTTGATCCATTTCCATTATGGCCTATGATTTGTTGCCAGTTGTTGGATGATGTTACAATATTAAAATGTTCAAAGTTAAGGATTACATTCTTTGTGAAGACAGTATTTTTGTTAGTTACTTTTGACTCCTGGAGACTTGGCAGCATTGACTGATATCTGGAGCCATGCTGAAGCCATATGTAAAGGCTCACAAGGTTGAAATGGTATTGTTTTGGATTTGTTGATCAGTGGAAGTGTCTATAATGTGAACAAATAGCTGTTTTGTTTTTCTTGCCAAGTGAAAGATGATTGATTCAGATAAAAAAAAAAGAGCAAATGGTGAGAGAACCTGCTGCAACATCTGTATTTAAAACTTTCAAAAGTGATGATGAGTGGACTGCTGGTAAGACTAAAAACAAGATTAAAGGGAAGCCTGGAAAAGACAAAGAGAAGAAGGGAGTCATAAAGAAACATGCAAAAGGAGGGAACCTCCTCTTGATGTTCGTCTGAAAGTAATATTATAGAGTCAAGTGAGGCCTCAAACTCAGATAGCAACACTAGCTCAGACTCCTTTACTAAAGAAGGAAAATTAGAGATCCCCCTAAAAACTTTTCCTGTCTCTAAAATACTTTGGGTAATCATGTCATAAGCTGGAATGTTCTTTGCTAAGACTGTCTCTGGCTGCATTGTGTGATTAGGTATTAGCTCTCATATCAGCAAACCTGTATACAGGATAGTGGAAGTCACTGGTGTGGTAAAAACTGGCAAAATTGACCAACTTTGAAAAAAGCTGCCATGTATGGCATCGCAGAGACCAGAAAGATTACAGTATTGAGTTTTTTTTCCAAATCAGGAGTTTACATCGAATGAGTTTGAAGATGGCATTCTTCACTACTATCAAAAACTCCCCACTCTAGATGAGTTTAACACTAAAGAATTTGCTGTTTAAGAGGCCATGAACTATACATTCAATAGCTAGAACATTAAACATCTGGTGATTTTCTTCTTTTATCTTATTTGATTTGGTTTCTTGGTATTCTCTGTTGAACATACCTAGGTAGACCAGGGCTCATCAAACCCAGGAGCCTGGGAGCCACTGGCTCCTATAATTTTTTACTCTGGGCTCCTAACTTTTTGGGTTATTCTCCATATATCTATTTACAAATCCCATTGTCTGGCTCCTAAAATTTAAACAGATTTGTCAAGCACTGTGAGGTAGACTCAGCAGCAGCAATGTACTACTGGGAGCTATCTCCTAGTAGTGCATTATTGCGTCTTCATCTTCTTCCTTTAGCAAAGGATAGCAAGATAAAAAGTTTAATCAAGGTAAATTGGTAAGTTGTTTAAAATTGTATACTCTATCTGAATCATGAAATAAAAATGTTGGATTTCATGTATCTTTAAAGGGACAGTATACACTCATTTTCATATAACTGCATGTAATAGACACTACTATAAAGAATACGATGCACAGATACTGATATAAAAATCCAGTATAAAACTGTTTAAAAACTTACTTAGAAGCTGTCAGTTTGGCTCTGTTGAAAAGGCAGCTGGAAAGCCCACTGAAAGTGGCAAATAAGACACTCCCCCCTCCCCCTTCTTTTGCATATGAAAAGACCCTTTACACAAACAGGAGCAAGCTGGAGAAGGTAGCTGACGGTATTCAAATAAAACTTTGGGGCTTGGTTAGGAGTCTGAAAATCAGAGCAATGTTATTTAAAAATAAGCAAAACTATAAAAAAAAATTTTTTTAAAACTTTATGGGCTATATAAATAGATCATCTATAAAACATTTATGCAAAGAAAAAATGAGTGTATAATGTCCCTTTAAGGAGAAGGCCGTAGCTGAGAAATCTCTATTAAAGTTAAAAGCAAAGGAGACCGAGGAACAGCTAAATAAATTTGAGAGAAAGAAGAGGCATTGTATAACCAGCAACCAAATCGCACCTGTCATTAGTTACAAAATTGGGTAAAAAGAGAGTGGAACATTGTGGAGTCTGTGAAAGCTTTATAAGCTGTAAGACAGAATCAAAAACGGCAAGTTATGGATTCCTTTAATAAAAGGCAATGTAGACCCATACTGTTCTAAAGATCCAGAGGTTCAGGCTGACATTATTGGCTTATTGATTGCTAGGTATGAAGCTAGAGGAACCATTGATGTTATTTAAAGTTAATATCGGAATTAAACAAGAAAAAAGATGGTAACCCAAGTTCAACCAACAGCCTCTCAGAAGATCTATTTAAAATACATGAATTTGATGTAAAGATTCATCCGCAGATTCTTGGCTCAGAATCAGAACATCTGGCTTCTGCTTCAAAGGATGGTGCTCCTAAATATCTTTTTCCTTGAAGGACTATTAGACTAATCTGAGTTTGCAAATCCATTGCTTTCCCACCTTCCATGTGCATTAAAGGGACAGTCAAGTCCCAAAAAAACTTTCATGTTTCAAATAGGGCATGTAATTTTAAACAACTTTCCAATTTACTTTTATCACCAATTTTGCTTTGTTCTTTTGGTATTCTTAGTTGAAAGCTAGACCTAGGAAGGCTCATATGATAATTTCTAAGCCCTTGAAGGCCACCTCTAATCACATGCTTTTGTATTTGCTTTTCACAGCAGGGGAGAGCTAGTTCAGGTAAACCCTATAGATAACATTGTGAGCACGCCCATGGATTGTGGCAGACACTGCACTAATTGGCTAAAATGAAAGTCAAAAGATAATAAATAAAATGTCATGTGATCAGGGGGCTGTCAGAAGATGTTTAGATACAAGTTAATCACAGAGGTAAAAAGTGTATTACTATAACTGTGTTGGTTGTGCAAAACTAGGGAATGGGTAGTAAAGGGATTATCTATCTTTTAAAACAATAACACTTCTGGTGTTGACTGACCTTTTAACTGACTCCTCCTGTCTTTTTGATTAGACTTACTGGGCTGCAGTAGCTAAAAAAAAAAATAGAATTTGAACTACAAATTCTTTGTAAAATAAACATGATTGTGTGTGTAAATGTAATCTCTCTTTTTTTGTGTATTTGGAATTGTGGAAAGGTTGGAGAAAGCCTTGACTCTGCTATATTTAACTTGTTTTATTTATGTAAAAACACCTAAATCAAACTATTTTTCATACATATTAATGCTGATCATGGGAGAGAATTCTTCTTGCACTTTTTTGTCACTTTAAGAGAGTGATTTATTTTTATGGAGCATATAAAGGTCTGAATAAAAAGGACTGAGAGAAATCTTTTACCATCATATCTTTTACCTGAAATACCTGTATGTATGAGTTGTTCAGTATTAGCAATATACATGGTAAGAGTATAGTCATGTAGAATATAAATGATCATGTAAGTTTTTTGTTTTTAGTCAAAGTAACATCATTTTAATTTTTAAGGTTATGTTTGTATTTGTAATAGGAAAACATGTATGTGACAGATGTTCCTTTTAAAAAGGGTTGTAATCTTGTGAGTGCACAAACACACAATCCTGCAAAATTGTACTTGAATATTACAAGATATATTAGTGTATTCTGTACTTGTGTTGTGAAGTACTGATTACCTCGCCAAAGCATTGACCAGTTTATTTGAAATGTAGGAGCCAGTCTGAATATTGAAGAGCCAGGCCTTTTTTTTTTTTTTTTTTCTTTTTTTTTTTCTTTTTTTTTAGTAGAACAGGGCAACACGTTTAAAATCTGAAGAGCTGTGGCTCTCTGGCTTTGAAATTTGTCAAACTCAATTTCTATGGTTTTGAAACAGTTTCCAATTTATTTCTATTATCAAATTTGCTTCATTCTCTTGTTATTATGTGTTGAAAATATATCTAGATAGGTAGCGTGCACATGCCTGAAGCACTACATGACAGTAAATAGTGCGGCCACCTAGTGCTCTTGCTAATGTATAACATTGTAGAAAAATTGCTGCCATATAGTTCTGCAGACACGTGCACACGCCTGAACTTACCTTCCTACTCTTCAACAAAGGATAACAATAAAAACAAAGAAAATGTGATAATAGAAGTAAATAAGAAAGCTGTTTAAAATGACATGCACTTTTCGAATCATGAAAGAAAAATGCTGGGGTTTCTGCCCGTTTAGCATCTATAAAGTTGCCTGTGTTCTGGCTAGTTGTTATATGCTGCAGAATAGGTTGGCACTTTACCATTAACAGATTACACTGCTTTCTTGATGAAGATGCACAAGAGGGACGATAATTGCACACGGATTGGTTGTGTATTTGTAGAGAAGGCAGCAATTGTGTTGAGAGATAAACCAATGGAACTGAAAGAAAACCAAGTACAAGAGAGAGCTCTGAGTGGGTGGTTTGGTTGCTCACTGTAGCCTGCTGTTCTGAAAACAAGAGAGGTGAGTTTGTTTAGACCTGTTGTTGTTGTTGTTGCTGTTGTTGTTGTTGTCTTAATGAACATTTTAGAATTATTAGAATGATCTGGCTATGGCTATTACATTTTGTCAACCCTTATGTGCTTTATATGTTCCCCATGTTATAGAGCGTAGAATAAAACCAGTTTGCACAAGAAGATAGTGAAATGGGATCACTTCCTGGTCTGCTATTAACAGGAAACTTTCACATTCACAGCACTGAGGAGGCAAGAACAGTTTGACGTTTTTTTTTACAGTTAGTCATGAGATTCACTGCAGAATTGTTTGTAAGCTTACACTGCATATTGATTGTGTTATGTGTTCTTATCCCTTTAAAGGTACGTTCATCTTAAAATATAACCCAAATAAACTGCTTAAGAAGGACATTGTTGTTAACATTTAAATGCATACAACTGTATTTGTTTTGAATAGAAGAATGTTTGCAATATGTTTGTACTGTATTGTTTGCATGCAGAGCATATGTACTTATGCTTCATTCACTCATGGTGTAGCACGTTACAAGCCACAGACACCTCTGAACTGTAGCTACCTACATATGCTTCAAATGCTCCCACACACAGTGAAAGCTCTCACTCAAACTGATAGTTGTTTGTTTCTTTTTTTACTATAAACCTATATTTAATAATAGAAGTGAATTGCTGTAATAGCCTCAGTATATTCAAAACTGCGGTCCATTTAGACTATCGTGTCCATTTTTAAACATGGAAAATAATAATAAAGACTAATAAAAAAATCATTGGAATCTACCTTAATTAGTTTGCGTTACAAAACCCACTAAATATTGGAGTGTGTCCCAGATTTGCTCCGGCTTTGCTTAACTTTGTAAATGGTGCTAACAAAATGACAGCATTCAATGATTTTAAGGCATATCCTTTATATACAGATTTTTTTTTGCAATGCTATGTTTACAGCTGATATATGATGTGCATACATATAATTGGGACTTCTGTTTGGTTTGCTGAGACCTATTGTACAAGGCAAGAAACGGTTTTCTCTCTATGGTCTTGTGTTACAGTTTTGTTCAGCAGCAGTGTCTATTTTCCATTCTGTAATATCCTGTAACAACCTATGCATATCTCTACAAACACTTGGCTCAGTGTGTAGTTTGTGCTTAGCTTGTCACACCTGTTAGCCAACATGATAAAATTATAGTATTCAAATTTCAAACTTGCTATTGGGAGAGTCACTAAAATGTACCAGCTGTCAGTATTGGCTCCGATCCTGACTCTACTGTCAGTACACTTAAATAGTTGAAATTTAGTTGTATTCTCACTTTCACTATATTTAGTTGGATACCTCTTTAGAAGTTGCAATATCTTTTTATTTTACACTAATTTGTAGACCACAGATATGTTAGTTACTCCTGTGTATGTTGCAGATGAGTAGTATTGAAATGCTACGTTTTGACTCACTCTATTTATTGCTATGTTTTGTTTGGCAGGACACCCTGGGGCTCCACCTGGATTTTGCCATGAGTGTGCAGGCATTTCGGCTGGTTTGTGCACTGGGGCGGGATCAGCTTCCCACAGGAAGCCAAATTGAGTGCCTGGAGTGCTGTGGCCATGATTTGTACCTGGGCACCACTGACTGCTGTATCCATCACCTCCTTCTAGTAGAAGAACACAGCGATGAGCTTACAGGCTCATCCATTTCTCATCAGGTGGATCAGCCTAATGCCAGCTTCACTACTACCCAGCAAAAGCAACGTCAGCTAGGGCTGAAAAAGCCAGTATGTGAAGTCCGGGCTGCTTCAGCTCTGGGCAGACTATTGGTTTTGTGTGACAACACTATCACTTTGCTCTGCAGTGACTCTCTAGAGCCTGTGCCAGGAGCCAAGATAAGGGGGGCCCTTAGCTTTACTATTAATGAGAACCCTGTGAGTGGAGACCCATTTAGTGTGGAGGTCTGTCTCATATCTTCCAAAAGACGCACAGTTCAGATCTTCAGTGTTGGGCAGGAGCGGGCACAGCTCATACGGGAAGTTGCAACACCAGAGCAGCCTTGTGCTTTAGCAGCTGATGGACACTACTTGTGCCTGGCACTTAGCAGTCGTTATATCACCTTCAACTATAATACAGGACACAGTCAAGACCTTTTTCCATATCCTAGCGAGCAGAAGCGACCAATCATAAAGAGGATCAGCAGGCAGGAGTTTCTTCTGGCTGGGCCCGGAGGTTTAGGTAAGCAGAAGTTTTTTTTTGGCGTTGGAGAAAGGGCAGTACAGGAGCACGTTGTGCACGTGTATAGTGCCTATTCGTGTGCAGAACATGCTCCTGTACAAATATGCACAACACTATTACATGAACAAGTTTAGTGCATAAAGAGAGTCCCGCACAACGTGTGTGCACTTGACAGTAATTTTGTATTTGAAAAGAAAACCAAATATTCATTTTATTTATCTAATTTTATAAATCAGCTCATGTAACTGTATTTTTGAAGTCAACACTGTAATTAAGTATATTTTGCTTAACATCACGTTCTACATTGAATATAAGGTTTGCTTTTATAATACTTTATACAATGTCTTTTTATTATTTTTTTAAGTTTTGTTTGTTTTAAAGACTTCACTTTATTACATTTAGTTCTACACAATAATGTTAACTTACCAAAACTTGCTTCTTTGGACAGGTATGTTTGCAACAGTAGCAGGAATCTCCCAACATGCTCCAGTCCGCTGGTCTGAGAATGTGATTGGAGCTGCAGTGTCCTTCCCATACGTTTTAGCTCTAGACGAAGAATTCATCACGGTGCACAGCATGCTGGACCAGCAGAAAAAGCAAACTCTTCCTTTTAAGGAAGGTCTCATACTACAGGACTTTGAAGGTAGTAGCTCACATCTGTGTTTAATAAAATTAACAAACATTACGCATGTTTTCCCAAATAGCTGATTACTGGTTTTTATATGTAATTATCTTGTTTAGTGGAATATTGGTTGTTGACAATTGAGCATTATATTGTTTTTAGAGAACTTAATCTTCAATGACCATATGCAGTTTTAAAAATTTAAAGATAAATTATATTCCAGGTTTGTTTGTTTTTTTTTTTTTGTATGTGAAACACCTCTTTCTTTTGTAGAAAGAAAAACTGTCGGCTAGCTTATGAGTTTGGCGTTTGGCTTAAAAAGCAGCGTTGGCCGGTCCCAACGCTGCTTTTTAACGCCCGCTGGTATTACGAGTCTTGAAGGTACAGGTGTACCGCTCACTTTTTTGGCCAGACTCAGAAATACCGCAAATCCACTTAAAGGGATACTAAACCCAATTTTTTTATTTCATGATTCAGATAGAGCATGAGATTTTAAGCACCTTTCTAATTTACTCCTATTATCAATTTTTCTTTGTTCTCATGCTATCTTGATTTGAAAAAGCAGTACTGTAAGCTTTAGAGCCAGACCATTTTTTTGTTCAGCACATGGGTAGCACTTGCTGATTTGTGGCTAAATGTAGCAAACCAATCAGCAGCTCTACCAAGGTGCTGAACTAAAAAATGGGCCGGCTCCTAACCTTTTATTACTGCTTTTTCAAATCAAGATAACACGAGAACAAAAAAAAAAATTGATAATAGGAGTAAATTAGAAAGTTGCTTAAAATTGCATGCTCTATCTGAATCATTAAAGAAAATATGAGGGGTTAGTATCCCTTTAAGTCAATTGCGTATCCTTTTTTTTTTTTTTTTTTTTTTTTTTTTTTTTTTTTTTCAATGGGACTTGCATAGCACCGGTATTACGAGGCTGTCAAAAAGTGAGCGGTAGACCCTCTCCTGTCAAGACTGGTACAGCATTTTAAAGTCAGTAGTTAAGAGTTTTACACTACAATGCCGTAGCATAAAACTCTTAACTAAAGTGCTAAAAAGTACACTAACACCAATAAACTACCTATTAACCCCAAAACCGAGGCCCACCCATATTGCAAACACTTAAAAAAATAAAAAAAATAATTAACCCCTAATCTGCCGAACCGTACATTGCCGCCACTATAATGAATATATTAACCCCTAAACCGCCGCACTCCCGCCTCGCAAACACTAGTTACATTTTATTAACCTCTAATCTGCCATCCCTAACATCGCCGACACCTACCTACATTTGTTAACCCCTAATCTGCCACCCCAACGTCGCCGCCACTATACTAAAGTTATTAACCCCTAAATCTAACCCTAACCCCCCCTAACTTAAATATAATTTAAATAAATCTAAATAAAATTCATATCATTAACTAAATTATTCCTATTTAAAACTAAATACTTACCTATAAAATAAACCCTAAGCTAGCTACAATATAACTAATTGTTACATTGTAGCTAGCTTAGGGTTTATTTTTATTTTACAGGCAAGTTTGTATTTATTTTAACTAGGTAGAATAGTTATTAAATAGTTATTAAATAGTTAATAACTACCTAGCTAAAATAAAGACAAAAGTACCTGTAAAATAAAACCTAACATAAGTTACAATTACACCTAACACTACTACTATAATTAAATTAATTCCCTAAATTAAATAAAATTATCTAAAGTACAAAAAAAACAAACACTAAATTACAGAAAATAATAAACAAATTACAAGATTTTAAAACTAATTACACCTAATCTAATCCCCCTAACAAAATAAAAAAGCCCCCCCCTAAAATAAAAATAAAAAAGCCCTACCCTACACTAAATTACAAATAGCCCTTAAAAGGGCCTTTTGCGGGGCATTGCCCCAAAGAAATCAGCTCTTTTACCTGTAAAAAAATTACAAATCCCCCCCCCCCCCCAACATGCAATCCCCCCCCTTAAAAAACTTAACACTAACCCCCTGAAGATTGACCTACCGGGAGACGTCTTCATCCAACCGGGCAGAAGTGGTCCTCCAGACAGGCAGAAGTCTTGATCCAAGCCGGGCAGAAGGGGTCCTCCAGACGGGCAGAAGTCTTCATCCAGATGGCATCTTCTATCTTCATCCATCTGGCGCGGAGCGGGTCCATCTTCAAGACATCCGACGCGGAGCATCCTCTTCTTCCGTCGTAGCAGTCGGAAGAAGAGGATGCTCCGCGTGGGATTTCTTGAAGATGACCCGCGCTGGATGGATGAAGATAGAAGATGCCATTTTAGAGTAGGGTTGGTTCTGTGTGTGGTGGGTTTTAATGTTGGGAGGGGATCTGTAATTTTTTTTTTTTTTTTTTTTTTACAGGTAAAAGAGCTGATTTCTTTGGGGCAATGCCCCGCAAAAGGCCCTTTTGAGGGCTATTTGTAATTTAGTGTAGGGTAGGGATTTTTTTATTTTGGGGGGGCTTTTTTATTTTGTTAGGGGGATTAGATTAGGTGTAATTAGTTTAAAAATCTTGTAATTTTTTTATTATTTTCTGTAATTTAGTGTTTGTTTTTTTTGTACTTTAGATAATTTTATTTAATTTAGGGAATTAATTTATTTATAGTGTAGTGTTAGGTGTAATTGTAACTTAGGTTAGGTTTTATTTTACAGGTACTTTTGTCTTTATTTTAGCTAGGTAGTTATTAAATAGTTAATAACTATTTAATAACTATTGTACCTAGTTAAAATAAATACAAACTTGCCTGTAAAATAGAAATAAACCCTAAGCTAGCTACAATGTAACTATTAGTTATATTGTAGCTATCTTAGGGTTTATTTTATAGGTAAGTATTTAGTTTTAAATAGGAATAATTTTAGTTAATGATAGTTATTTTTATTTAGATTTATTTAAATTATATTTAAGTTAGGGGGTGTTAGGGTTAAACTTAGGTTTAGGGGTTAATAACTTTAATATAGTGGCGGCGACGTTGGGGGCGGCAGATTAGGGGTTAAGAAGTGTAGGTAGGTTGCGGGGACATTGGGGGCTGCAGATTAGGGGTTAATAAATATAATGTAGGTGGCGGCGATGTTGGGGGCAGCAGATTAGGGGTTAATAAGTATAATGTAGGTGGTGGCGGCGGTGTCCGGAGCGGCAGATTAGGGGTTAATAATATAATGTAGGTGGCGACGATGTCGGGGGCGGCAGATTAGGGTTGTTTAGACTCGGGGTTCATGTTAGTGTGTTAGGTATAGACATAAATGTATTTTCCCCATAGGTATCAATGGGGCTGCGTTAGGAGCTAAACACTGCTTTTTTGCCGGTGTTATTTTTTTTTTTCAGCCGGCTCTCCCCCATTGATTCCTATGGGGTAATCATGCATGAGCACATTCAGCCAGCTCACCGCTAACGTAAGCAGCGCTGGTATTGAGGTGAGATGTGGAGCAAAATTTTGCTCTATGATTACTTTTTTGTGGTTAACGCCGGGTTTGGAAAAACCCGTAATACCAGCGCTGTCTGTAAGTGAGCGGTGAGCATAAACTGCTCGTTAGCACCACACAGCTTCTAACGCCAAACTCGTCATCTAGCCGTGTGTTTGTTTCACGCTCCCTAGAGAGGCCAAAAAGCGAATTCTTAAATCTTCAAATGCTGCAAATCCAATAGCTGGTTAAGGAAATTTGCAGCTTTTTGAAAGCCTAGGTTACAGACTTTGCATCTTGGCCTCTCTAGGGAGTGTGGGAGAAAGTACACTGTACAAGAGCAAGAGGTGGAAATGGTACATTGTACTACCTTTTTTTTTTTTTTTTTTTTTTTTTTTTTTTTTTTTGATTCATCTAAAAGCAGTTATTTCAAAAAGCCAGTGACCCTTAGAAAAAAGTACACAAGTAATATTGCGGTAAATAGCCTCAGTATAAATGTAAACTGCATTTACGCAATATTTTTTCAGGCAAAAATTTAAAGCTGCGTTTTCATGTCCATTAACACCTTAATGACAAATGCCGGAATTGTTTTGTCGTGGAACAATTGAGCAAACTGAAGCTGTGCCTTAAGGGGTTAAAATTGACATTGATCCTTTATTGTATAAAATTATTTGATTTTGCCATTTTAAACCACATTTTAAAACAACAATTTTTCTTCATCCTCTTTGTATCTTTTGTTGATGAGTCACAAAAGAAAAAAATGTGGGTTTTATATCCCTTTAGCAATAGAATGGCCTCCCGCCTCTTCCCCCTTCAATCCTTCTATATTCCTCTGCTAGACTAATCCACCTCTCCTGTTGCTCTGTATCTGGTGCACCTCTCTGCGAGTCCCTTCACTGGCTCCCCATTCACAGCAGAATTAAATTCAAAATTCTCACCCTGACCTACAAAGCTCTCCCCACTACCTATCCTCTCTAATAAACAAGTATACTCCAGCCCGCCCACTAAGATCAAACAATGACCTGCTCCTTGTATCTTCTCCCATCACCTCCTCCCATGCTAGACTACAGGACTTCTCTCATGCGGCACCAACCCTATGGAACGCACTTTCTCAAGCTGTCAGACTCTCCTCCTTTAAACGCTCCCTAAAGACCTTTTTGTTCAGGGAAGCCTATCGCCAAATCAATAACATCATTATCACCTTTGCAGCCCCCACCTCCTGTTTCTCACCCTCCTGCCAATCTAGATGGTAAATTCCCACAGGAACAGGGCCCTCAATTCCCCCTGTATCCGTTTGTTTAATTTTGTCCTGTGTCTTATATTGTATTGTAATGTACTTTTTATCTTTGTACCCATGGACAGCGCTGCGGAATCTGTTGCCACTTTATAAATAAATAATGATAACTAATAACTTTTAAAATTTCTGATTATTTTGGTTTTGCACCCTTGGTAGTGCTTGGTGGCTACATTAACCCACCAATCAGTAAGCGCTATCCAGGTGCTGAACAAAAAATAGGCATGCTCCTAAGCTTACATTCCTGCTTTTCAAATAAAGATACCAAGAGAACGAAGAAAATTTGATATTAGAAAGTTTCTTAAAATTGTATGCTCTATCTGAATCTTGAAAGAAAAAAAAAATTGGGTTTAGTATCTTTTTAAAGGATTTTTCTGAGTTGGGGCTATTTGGTATTTAAACCTGCCGATATGATACTGGTCCTGTAGTACAATACCCAGCTTGACTTAGCTTCTGGTTTCTGAATAATTGATAAGCGGATTTAATTTGCAGGCTTTTAAATAATTGCCAAACAGTTGTTGTTTTTACACCGATAACTCATCCAGAATTTTAACAATTACGAGGAATGTAATACAGTTCTAAATACAGAGTGGAAAAGAAGCATATTAAGTTGTAAGAAGGAATAATATCTATATTATATAATAATTAACTATATGTGATATATCATAATTATGAGTTGCCCAGTAATATGTGACTGAGTTTTAAAACCACTGCTAACACAATCTCTAATAAAATCATATCTTTAGCAGCTACAATATAATGTTTATGGCAGTAATAATGTTTTAAATATATATATAATGTGTCTGCTTTCTGCTTAATTTGCAATCTATTCAATAATGAGCATTATACATTTCTATATATAACAATCTTTTTGTGGGAGATCTTATTGGAAACATTTTACTTCTTTACTATTTAAAGGGCCATTCCGGTCAAAATGTAAATGCACATAGATGAATTACATCTTTGAATAGAAACATATGTACAATATACAGGTATTGGCATAAATGCTTCTAGTAAAAGTTATCACTGTTTTAGTGTTAACATTTTTCTCTGCACGTGCATGTTCTCAGTGCACCAGCATTTTCAATACTGCAGCTGCGCAGAGCACCAATGGGGCTTGTATCATGTCAGCAATTAAAGGGACATTATACACTCATTTTTTCTTTGCATAAATGTTTTGTAGATAATCTATTTATATAGCCCATAAAGTTTTTTTTTTAAATTAATGTATAGTTTTGCTTATTTTTAAATAACATTGCTCTGATTTTCAGACTCCTAACCAAGCCCCAAAGTTTTATGTGAATACGCTCGACTACCTACTCCAGCTTGCTCCTGTTTGTGTAAAGGGTCTTTTCATATGCAAAAGAAGGGGGAGGGGGGAGTGTCTTATTTGCCACTTGCAGTGGGCTTTCCACCTACCTTTTCAACAGAGCCAAACTGACAGCTTCTAAGTAAGTTTTTAAACAGTTTTATACTAGATTTTTATATCAGTATCTGTGCATATTATTCTTTATAGTAGTGTCTATTACATGCAGTTATATGAAAATGAGTGTATACTGTCCCTTTAACAAGTTGAGTCATTACCAGATGGTGAAAGCAACTTAGGATCTCTGAGCAAGTGCTGTGTTTAAAATGCTGATGCACGTAACATACTTATAGCTTTGATTAGAAGCATTTTTGCTAATGCATGTATATTACAAAAATTCTTCTATTCAAAACTGAAATGTATCCATGTGCATTCCAATTTAGGCTGGAATATCCCTTTAACTGCTGCAAATGTAACCGTTTAATGGGAGGTTTGGGCTGTTAGCCAAGTTGCTGTGTTACAAGTTACTTTGTAACTTTTATATTTTGAGCATAGTTTCAGAACTCTGGTGTTCTGTAATAATTTCCTACCTTGTTACGTTTTCCTACCTACGTAACACGTACAGCCACGCCTCCAATAAACTTGCAAATCCCCTTTTGCACGCATGCGCTCACTGCCACAGTCGGCAAATATTACAGAACACCGGTACGACCACAATTTTGGCACAAGCTGGGGACATCAAAATACCAGTGTCAAAGAAAGGCTTCCTACAACTATGTTCTTTTATTTTGTATATTCAATATTTTTATACTGATTTCTTTGATTAAAGGAGTGAACGTATTTCAGTAAAGCAGACACAATATAAAAAGTTACAAACATTCCCTTTCGTGATGAAACACTAATTCATTTTGTAACTATTTATATTATGTCTGCTTTATTGAAATACGTTCACTCCTTTAATCAAATAAATCAGTACAATAATATTGAATATACATAATAAAAGAACATACTGTAGTTGTAGGAAGCCTTTTTTTGGCACAGACTAAAGTCTACTGAAAGGTGTAAATGCTTTTTTGTACAGATACTCTATGCACCATTAAGTGAAGAAAAGCAATATATAAATATGTCCTTACAGTCAATACACGCACAAGAAGATCACACACAATTTTATAACAAAGTAAAAGTAGTATAAGAGAGGAAGACAAGTAATATGTTAAGTGCAGCAGCTGATGTGATCATCATTCTTATGGTTCTATGTAAAATGGATTAAAGGGGAAGAGCCTTAAAAAAAGGAAGGCTAATTTATAGTGGGTAGCAATAGATAAAGTGAATATGATGAGAGAGTGAATTTGTTTTTGGATAATGACTAGTGTTAGGAAGCTGCAGCTTTTGGAGAGATTGTTGCAGGATTTAGCAAGTTATTGGATACGAGGGATGAAGATGAGAGCAGGGGCAAGTAGGATACTATGAAAGGAACAGTCACCTTCATTGTTGTGTAGCTAGCTATAGAGTAACAAATTAGCTATGTCTAAACGTTGTTAAAACACATCCTTTTTACTGCAATTGTTTTTCAATAGCCAAACTCAACCCAGTATTTGCCTTTTTTGGAGCAGCCTATCCTTGCTTGAGTCTACAGACAAAAGTGTATCAAGACATTGTATAGGAAAAAGTCAGTCCATGACCTCAAGCTTAAAGGAGTATGAAAGTCGAAATAAAACTTGCATGATTCAGATAGAGCTTGACATTTTAAGACACGTTTAAATTCAGTTCTATTTTCAAATGTGTTTTGTTCTCTTGGTATCCCTTGTTGAAAAATAATACGCACATATCCTACACTAGTGGGAGCTAGTTGCTGATTGGTGCCTGCACACATTTGTCTCTTGTAATTGGCTAAATAGATGTGTTCGGCTGGCTGCCAGTAGTGCAGTGTTGTTCCTTGGTTTGGTGTTCTAAAATACTAGTCTATTTTTATTTAAAACAATAAATATTGCCTTTCTAATTACAGTACTGTACTATGTATTAAAATGAGATAAAAGTACCTTTTAGGTTGCATTTATAAACTGTATTCTGATATCTAAATATTGCCTAAATGACATAAGATAGTGTTGTTTACGCTTGGTCTCATCCCCTGTCCAAATTACAAAATCCAAACCTTATATATAATAATAATAATAATATTATATATTTCTTTTATAAAATTAATATGAAAGATGGTATGAGTACTATATAAAGCTACCTGAAATCTGCACCTTGTATAAACATTGTTATAGGTATAAAATTCAAAATTCTCACCCTTACATACAAAACTCTCACCAACGCCGCTCCCCTCTACCTATCCTCTCTAATACACAAGTATACTCCAGCCCGTCCACTAAGATCCAACAATGACCTGCTCCTTGCATCCGCAACTATCACCTCCTCTCATGCTAGACTGCAGGACTTCTGTCGTGCAGCACCTACCCTCTGGAACACTTTACCTCGTGTTGTCAGGCTTTGCCCTAATCTTTCTTCCTTTAAATGCTCCCTGAAGACATTTTTGTTCAGAGAAGCCTACCCCCCAACTCAATAAATTAATTTCACTTACCTAATATTTCCCTCATCCAACTCTGTATTAATATCTTTCTCAATCTTGCAGTCCTCACCTCCTGTTTCTCAACCTCCTACCCTTCTAGTTTGTCCTGTCTCTGACAAGTCTTGTATTGTTTTATTTAAATGAATTGTATCCATGGACAGCGCTGCGGAATATGTTGGTGCTTAATAAATAAAGTATAATAATAATAGGTATCTGCTTGCTTGCAATTAACCATTTATACCACCAGCACTTAGTAAGGGTACTTGCACATTAGATTATTGTATTTGGCAGTTTTTAAAGAGAATGAATTCAGTATTTAAAGGTTTTTTTTTCATTATACCAGTTTTCTATTGTTTTATTTGACACCATGTGTTTATATCTTTCTATTGTTTAAATCTTGGTATTTATTTCATAGCGATTTAAGCATGTTTATTTGGGTATAGTTCCCAGCTAGTGTTGTATTTCTCCCAAATCCATGACTTGTATGAAATTAATCCTATTGGGAGAAGAAGATGGCACACGATAATGTTATGTGACAGTTTTACTTTACAGAAATATTTACAGCTCCAGATTTAAACGTGCAGCAGTCAGCAAATGCTACTTTTTCAGCTGTAGTCCTCTCCACTATTACTGTGCACTCTGTGCTTTTTACTATATGCAACATTGCAGTGGTTACCCAAAATCCTACTAAACAGCACAAATTATAATGTAAGTGTAGACAAACGGGTCAATCAGCAGGTTAAAAACAGTGGCACCCCCTGGATCTGCTGCAACCACAACATCTCCTCGTTGTCAAACTCCAGAGAAAAACCACAAATGGACAACACAATCCTAAACAGCCCACAAAGGACTAATACACTTAATCAACATCCTATACTTCAGCATACAGATAGGTAAATGTGTAGTGTGTTAGTAAGCTACAGTTATACAATGCATTCATGCTCAGAGGAGCTTGACTGATGTTACAATTATAATAGTAAGATTTAAACAATTTTGGGAAACTTACTAGTAGTTTTGGGCGGGGGACGACGACATATCAGTAGTTTTCAGTGATGTGACAAGAAAATGGTTGTAGGAGAATAGGATCAGAGTAATATGGAAACTGGCTATATTGTTTCCAAGTGTGAGAACATGCCTGAAAACTAGGGGTGAAATAACAACAGGAAAATAATTTTAAATGCTAGTTAAAAGAACTGCGTTAGGTTTATGTGCAAAAGGTTATGACCTCTTTGAACAACACCACACTCCAGAATCCCGCCATTTGTAATGTGAAAAGTGATAGAGTATATCTTCTACCTACTGCGTATAACTCATCTGCTAATGCTGGTTGTTGGGTTTTTTTTTCCAAGTAGGATGACTGTGTGAGCTCCAGTGTTCTCACCAATCAGAAACCTACAGACAGCACCATAGTATCTGTCTGTTCCAAGCTCGGTTATTCGTGCTGAGTCGAACAAAAAAAACCAGCTTGACAGGGACCGACACTGTGGTGCTGTCTGTAGGTTTCTGATTGGCTGTAGCAGGCCATAATATCATACTAGTAAAAAAACCAGCAGAAGCACATTATCAGTTTTGAGTAATCGTGAATGAAGATAAATGCTATTGATTTTCACAGTACAAAACCACAGATTTATGGTGTATAGGCCTTCAAAGAGGTCATCAGAGGTAAGTATATTGAAGGAGGTTGCTGTATCCTTCCAGTGTCTGCTGTTCCTTTATTATTATTATTTTGTTTATTGCTTATAATGCATAAATCACTTTGAGCTTGTGGCTTTAATTAAAGTCTTGTACTGTTTGGTTTCTTAACCTAGATTACGAGTTTTGCGTTAGAGGCTATGCGGTGCCAAAGAGCAGTTTATGCTAACCGCTCACTTACAGACAGCGCTGGTATTACGGGTTTTTACAAACCCGGCGTTAACGGACAAAAAGTGAGCGTTGAGCAAAATTTTGCTCATTACCGCACTCCAATACCAGCGCTGCTTACGTTAGCGGTAAGCTGGTTGTGCGTGCTCATGCACGATTTCCCCATAGGAATCAACGGGGAGAGCCGGCTGAAAAAAAGTCTAACACCTGCAAAAAAGCAGCGTTAAACTCCTTAACTCAGCCCCATTGATTCCTATGGGGAAATAAAATTTATGTCTACACACAACACCCTAACATGAACCCCAAGTCTAAACACCCCTAATCTTACACTTATTAACCCCTAATCTGCCGCCCCCGACATCGCCGACACCTACATTATACTTATTAACCCGTAATCTGCCACCCCCAACAACCGCCGCCACTATTCTAAATTTATTAACCCCTAAACCTAAGTATAACCCTAACCCCCCCTAACTTAAATATATAATTTAAATAAATCTAAATAAAATTCATATCATTAACTAAATTTTTCCTGTTTAAAACTAAATACTTACCTATAAAATAAACCCTAAGCTAGCTACAATATAATTAATAGTTACATTGTAGCTAGCTTAGGTTTTATTTTTATTTTACAGGCAAGTCTGTATTTATTTTAACTAGGTAGAATAGTTACTAAATAGTTATTCACTATTTAATAACTACCTAGCTAAAATAAAGACAAATTGACCTGTAAAATAAAATCTAACCTATGTTACACTAACACCTAATACTACACTGTAATTAAATTATTTCCCTAAATTAAATACAATTAAATTAAATTATCTAAAGTACAAAAACAAACACTAAATTGCAGAAAATAATAAACAAATGACAAGATTTTTAAACTAATTACACTTAATCTAATCACCCTAACAAAATAACCCCCCCCCCCAAAAAAAAAGCCCTGCCCTTCACTAAATTACAAATAGCCCTTAAAAGGGATTTTTGCAGGGCATTGCCCCAAAGTAATCAGCTCTTTTACCTGTAAAAAATATTACAAATCCCCCCCCCCAACATTAAAACCCACCACCCACACAACCAACCCTACTCTAAAACCCACCCAATACCCCCTTAAAAAAACCTAATTAGTTAGTGTTAGGTTTTTTTTAAGGGGGTATTGGGTGGGTTTTAGAGTAGGGTTGGTTGTGTGGGTGGTGGGTTTTAATGTTGGTGGGGGGGATTTGTAATTTTTTTTACAGGTAAAAGAGCTGATTACTTTGGGGCAATGCCCCGCAAAAGACCCTTTTAAGGGCTATTTGTAATTTAGTGTAGGGTAGGGCTTTTTTATTTTGGGGAGGCTTTTTTATTTTGTTAGGAGGATTAGATTAGGTATAATTGGTTTAAAAATCTTTTAATTTGTTTATTATTTTCTGTAATTTAGTGTTTTGGTTTTTTTTTGTACTTTTAGATAATTTAATTTATCTAAAGCTAGATACAATGTAACTATTAGTTATATTGTAGCTATTTTAGGGTTTATTTTACAGTTAAGTATTTAGTTTTAAATAGGAATACTTTAGTTAATAGTAATTTTTATTTAGATTTCTTTTAATTATATTTAAGTTAGGGGGTTAGGGTTAGACTTAGATTTAAGGGTTAATAACTTTAGTATAGTGGCGGCGACGTTGGGGGCGGCAGATTAGGGGTTAATAAATGTAGGTAGGTGGCGGCGATGTTAGGGATGGCAGATTAGGGGTTAATAATATTTAACTAATGTTTGTGAGGCGGGAGTGTGGCGGTTTAGGGGTTAATATATTTATTATAGTGGCGGTGATGTCCGGTTCGGCAGATTAGGGGTTAAACATTTTATTTTAGTGTTTGCAATGCGGGAGGGCCTCAGTTTAAGGGTTAATAGGTAGTTTATGGGTGTTGGTGTACTTTTTAGCACTTTAGTTAAGAGTTTTTTTATGCTACGGCTTTGTAGTGTAAAACTCTTAAAGGGATACTAACCCCTCATTTTTTCTTCCATGATTCAGATAGAGCATGCAATTTTAAGCAACTTTCTAATTTACTCCTATTATCAATTTTTCTTTGTTCTCATGTTATCTTGATTTGAAAAAGCAGTAATAAAAGGTTAGGAGCCGGCCCAGTTTTTAGTTCAGCACCTTAGTAGAGCTGCTGATTGGTTTGCTACATTTAGCCACAAATCAGCAAGGGCTACCCATGTGCTGAACAAAAAATGGTCTGGCTCTAAAGCTTACAGTACTGCTTTTTCAAATCAAGATAGCATGAGAACAAAGAAAAAATTATAATAGGAGTAAATTAGAAAGGTGCTTAAAATCTCATGCTCTATCTGAATCATGAAATAAAAAAATTGGGTTTAGTATCCCTTTAACTACTGACTTTAAAATGCGGTACCAGTCTTGACAGGAGAGGGTCTACCGCTCACTTTTTGGCAGACTCGTAATGCCGGCCCTATGCAAGTCCCATTGAAAAAAGAGGATACGCAATTTACGGAAGTGGATTTGCGGTATTGCCAAGTCTGGCCAAAAAAGTGAGCGGTACACCTGTACCTGCAAGACTCGTAATACCAGCAGGCGTTAAAAAGCAGCTTTAAGACCGTCCAACGCTGCTTTTTAAGCCTAACGCAAAACTCTTAATCTAGGTGTTAGTTTGCTTATACTCTAGTTGCATTTTTTTTATATGTTTTTGTTTTCTGATTTTCCAGGATTTATATTAATTATATATATATATATATATATATATATATATATATATATATATATATATATATATATATATATATATATATATATATATATATATACACAGTTGTATGCAAAAGTTTAGGCACCCCTGACAATTTCCATGATTTTCATTTATAAATAATTAGGTGTTTGGATCAGCAATTTCCTTTTGATATATCAAATAACTGAAGGACACAGTAATATTTCAGTAGTGAAATGAGGTTTATTGGATTAACAGAAAATATGCAATATGCATCAAAACGAAATTAGACAGTTGCATACATTTGGGCACCCTTGTCATTTTGTTGATTTGAATACCTTTAACTACCTAGCACTGATTAATTGGAACACACAATTGGTTTGTTGAGCCCATTAAGCCTTGAACTTCATAGACGGGTGCATCCAATCATGAGTAAAGGTAAGTTGGCCGATTGCAAGTTGTTGTTCTCTTTGACTCTCCTTTGAAGAGTGATAACATGGGGACCTCTAAACAACTCTCAAATGACCTGAAAACAAAGATTGTTCAACATTATGGTTTAGGGGAAGGCCACAAAAAGCTATTGCAGAGATTTAAGCTGTCAGTGTCCACTGCGAGGAACATAGTGAGGAAATGGAAGACCACAGGCACAGTTCTTGTTAAGGCCAGAAGTAAAATATCAGAGAGGCAAAGGATGGTGAGAACTGTCAAAAACAGCCCACAGACCACCTCCAAAGACCTACAACATCATCTTGCTGCAGATGGTTTCACTGTGCATCGTTCAACAATTCAGCGTATGGGAGAGTGATACGGAAGAAGCCTTTTCTGCACACTCGCCACAAACAGTCGCTTGAGGTATGCAAATGCAAATTTGGACAAGCCAGCTTCATTTTGGAAGAAGGTGCTGTGGACTGATGAAACAAAGATTGAGTTATATGGTCATAACAAGGGGCGTTATGCATGGTGGCAAAAGAACACAGCGTTCCAAGACAAGCACTTGCTACCCACAGTAAAATTTGGTGGATGTTCCATCATGCTGTGGGGCTGTGTGGCCAGTGCCGGTACTGGGAATATTGTTAAAGTTGAGGGTTGCATGGATTCCACTCAATATCAGCAGATACTTGAGAATAATGTTGAGGAATCGGTCACAAAGTTAAAGTTACGCCGGAGCTGGATATTTCAACAAGACAACGACCCAAAACACTGCTCAAAATCTACTCTGACATTTATGCAGAGGAACAAGTACAATGTTCTGGAATGGCCATCCCAGTCCCCAGACCTGAATATCATTGAAAATCAGTGGGGTGATTTGAAGCGGGCTGTCCATGCTCTGTAACCATTCAGTTTTTTTATCTCCCCCCATAATTTTAATGAATTTTGGTTTAACCATGAAAATAGCTTTTCCAATGCAGCAACCAGAAATCTATCTCCTACTGATGAGTTCCAAAAAGAACGAAATAGGCTTGTCTAGTGAGTGATTTCTGGTTTGCTGTCATAATCCTGTTTAAAAGGATCGCTGTGTCAAAACAGTATTTTTGAAGCAAAAAAACTGAGAATTTGCATATCTTACCCACAATTCTCTTGTGCATTGGAAACATTGTATATTAAGAATTTCTGGGGAAAAGCAAGCGGGGATACTTGCCTAGATGTACTAATTTCCTATGCAAATATTTACATTGATTTAATTTTGAGACATGGAGGATTTTAATTTCAGTTTTTATCCCATATATATATATATATATATATACCATGATCAAATGTGAACGTACACTATATTTGTAACTTATCCTTCAAACAAATATTTGTATGTAATGTATTTTACAGGAAGGGTGATAGTAGCTACTGCCACTGGGGTGTATATTTTAATCCCTTTACCATTGGAAAAACAGATACGGGATCTTCTGTCAAATCAGAGGGTAGAGGAAGCTTTAATTCTGGCCAAAGGAGCCAGGCGGAACATTCCAAAAGAAAAATTTCAGGTTAGTTGCTGCCTGTATGAAAATGTTATATGTTGTAGCAATTTATTTAGACAAATGGTTCTTATCAGATATTTTAATATATACATAGTCTATATTATCAGTTTAGTACTAAATTACAAAAGCTTTAAATGCAAATTTACATTTTACATTAATTTAAAATTATAATTTCATTAATGATTTGCAAAACTGTTTGAGTATGTTTATGTACGTATGTATCTTAGGGCTGGAGGCAGATTCGTTTATTCACTGCTGTAAGCAATTACTTTCTAGTATGAAGCTGGTTTAGGTAATTTGCAGCACTTTAAATGAAAGCTAGCATACATAATTTGCTTTTCCTCATTTCTAGTGAGAGTGGGACAGTGTAGCAAGAAAAATAAAGCTCTCCTTAATATTCATTGAAAAATAACTAACGTTTCTATAAAAATGAAGGCAAAGCAAAAGATTGAAGTGACCACATTTCAGTTCTGAATAGGAACAATTTTACAGTATACTTACATTGACAGAAATGTTTCTATTAAGAGTTATCATCTGCATATAGTCTGCATGTGCACAAGCATTCGATCACCATGAAGGATGTTTTGTATGACATCACTGACACAATACACACCACCTCTGGATCTCTGAACATAGTATTTAAATTGTTGTAGAGAACGCCACTGAAATGATGATGCCCTTTTACTAGAATCATTTTTGCTTATACAAATATATTGCAAAAATACTTATTTTCAAAATTGTAATGCACTTAAACAAATTCTAATTTATTTTGTTCCTTTAGGTAGTTAGAGTTTGTGATATTACTGCTATGGTTCATGGGAAAAGGTTTGAACATCTGTGTGCAACACCTGTACGTTTATCACTAGTTTGTATGGTTGAAAGTAAATTAACTATTAATTGTCTTTTGATGTAGGTAATGTACAGAAGAATTCAGCAGCAGGCTGGATTTATACAGTTTGCACAACTTCAATTTCTGGAAGCAAAAGAATTATTCAGGTAACTTCACAAATGTCAACTGACTCATATCCCTACTGTTCACAATATAAATATAGAGTATATATTTTGTTCAAGTTGAAGATACTGTATATGTAGTTGTGCGCACACTGTTTTTCAAACCTTTTCCCACATTTTTGTGTCAATCTGCTTTTTAGGCAGATTCCCTTTAAGCCACAGCATCACGGTACACACAGCTTTTAAGCTTAGCCAATGTAAGTGCATTGATTCAGAACCATCCTAGAATGCACTTACATTGGCTAAGCTTAAAAGCTGTGTGTACCGTGATGCTATGGCTTAAAGTGAAGGTCAATTTCGATGAATTAGTGCCCGGTTTTTAATAATCCTATTAAAAACAAGGGCACTTTAATTCATCAAAATTGACATTTCACTCGTTTTCTTCAAAAACTTACCTTTTAATCCTGACAGCCGCTGCAGCGATTCCTCCGGCTGTCTGAAGCCTCTTCATACGTCAGAAATGACAAATCCGGCTTCCTCTAATCACGGATTCCCCCCTGGGGAATCATGGCCTGAAGCAACGCTGTGATTGGAGGAAGCTGGATTAATCATTTGTCGGGATTCGTTAATAGGCTATATAATGAGTTATATTCTCTACGTTTTCTGCATAGCGGAAGCTTTTAATCTCACTTTTCGCCTCCCTATAATTTTAGAAGTGTGTGTGTGTATATGTGTGTGTATATGTGTGTGTATATGTGTGTGTATATATATGTGTGTATATATATATATATATATATATATATATATATATATATATATATATATATATATATATATTATATCTCCTTGCAAGCACTGCTCCTGCATAGTGATTGACATGTGCCCACTCCTGAGTCTACCTAGGTTTGACATTATTTCTTGTACCGATTGGCTAATTTTTGAGCTCCATGTTGCAAGATTGTAAATATATTACTTTATTGTGGGTTTTACCAATGATTTTCCCTGAGGTGTGAAGGAAAGAATCTTCTGAAAAATTCAGTTTTGTTTAGGAGTTTCTGCTCTTTCTTTCTCCCTGATGTTTGTCCTCTCTCCAGGTGCTGTTTGCAGTCTTTTTAATTATGCAGATGACCTAGGATGGTTTTCAGTTTTTTTGTTTTTGTTTTTTTTTATCATTCTTTTGTACCTATACAAAGATGTCTGTCAAGAAGCTTTCAGCCATACAGCTAGAAAGCTTTAGGGCTTGATTTATCAAGCTGTGGCGGACAGGGGCATACATATGTGCCCCTGTCCACCGCAGCTCGCCTCTAGCGAACTGAATTCTATTGGCGGAAATTAACATTGCACGCAAGCACTATTTTCCGCTCATGTGCAACGCCACCCCTGCCCGCGCACAGCCAATCACGCTCGGGCAGGAGCTGTCAATCTCACTGGTCGGGCGAGAAAGGGGAGATTGAAATTCTCCACCTAAGAGCTGGTGAAGAGGATAGGAAGCAGTGGTCATAAATACGGACTGCAGGTTCTCATGTGAGAACCTGCAGTCGAAAACAAGGAGAAGGCTTGATAAATCGAGCCCTTAAAACAGAGCATTCTACTTTTTCATTCTTCTTATCCGGTTTTTTTTTTAAGGTAATTTCCTATGTGTTTTCTTAGAACATTGTTCTGATATTGTTGATAATTTAAAACACCTTGTAATTACAAGACATTTCTGTTGTGCTGCTATAGAAAAACATATCAGCCAAGTCTTAACATTTTAAAACAAATTAACATCCTTTTTACTGCAATTATTTGTTCAATAGCCAAGCTTCACCCACCTAATGCCTTGTCAAACTGGGCATTAGTCCACAGACAATAGGGCTAGTAACTGCCATAAAGTTAGTATAATATGCATTGTTTTGCAGTTGTTACCTGGTAAATCCAACAGGGGACATATAATAGGGGATATATATGTTCACATTCTGAGAATTAGAAATTGGCTAATTTCCAGAGCTACAGTTCATGAAAAGGGGACTAAATAAACAATGAAAATATATTACAAAGTTTGTTTGCTTTTTCCGTTAAATATAACTAAACATTTTATATAAAAATCCCAAATTGTTTACTTTCCCCTTTAAAGGGTGAATGTTGTCTGATCTCATAAGTATTGTTTGAACATTTTTTTTCAGTATTTCAAGTAGCTTAATTACTTTCTGGATTCGCTGTGCAATCATAAGGCGCATGTAATGCTTCTACTTTTTAAAGTGAACTTACATTCTTGTAGTACTTATTTGGGTTATACGTAATGAATCTTATTTGGAACAAATATGCAAAGCAAACAATTTTCTTTTGTTTATGTTCGCCTATTATTCGAGTGATGATGTAGGTCATTTTGATTAGAAGCCTAATTTACTGTACTTAAAGGGACAGTGTACTTTAAAATTGTCTTTAGCCTAATGTGTTTCCTTCCAATGACTTGTTCTACCAGCTGCAGAGTATAAAATGAATGAAAAATAATTAATTTACTTTCACGTTTGTGTTTGCAATAGCTGGTTTTGTTCTTTAAAACCACAACCCATCAAAGTGGGTTGAGCTTGCAGTGAAATCAGATATCGTTAGTTTATCACTTCCTGTACACACGTTTTTTTTAATTATCCATGTAAACAAAAGCACAATGTTTAGAACCATTAAAATTTAGGAAAGGACAGAATGTTTCTTTGGCCTCTTGACTGAAGCATTTGATTCATAAGTCTTTCTTGAAGGCAGGTCAGCCTCCACCTAAACGGATTACTGCTCATTCTACAAGATCAATTGCCACTTCTTAAGTTTTCAAGAATGAGGCTACTACTTGGTATCCTTTGCATACTTTTAGTTAATTCTACCATTTTGATGTTTTTCTTCTTTTGAGACAACCTTTGATAGGAAAGTCTTTTGATGAGGAATTTGTCTCAGCTTGATTTATTTTAACTGTATTAAAAAAAGCCCTTTTGGGATTCTTTTGGGGTTGTAGATTTATTTCCTCCCCAAGGCAGGGAGAGTCCACAACTTCATTCATAACTGTTGGGAATATCAACACCTGGCCACCAGGAGGAGGCCAAGACACCCCAGCCAAAGGCTATAAATATCCCTATCACTTACCCATCCCCCCAGTCATTATTTGCCTTTTGTCACTAGAGGAGGATGGCAGAGAAGGTGTTAGAGGAAAGATGACGGTCCTTTTAATGGGTATGTTCCCTGCAAGAGAGGACTGGGGTAT
The DNA here is from genome assembly GCF_027579735.1 of Bombina bombina. Taxonomy (NCBI): domain Eukaryota; kingdom Metazoa; phylum Chordata; class Amphibia; order Anura; family Bombinatoridae; genus Bombina; species Bombina bombina. The sequence continues at coordinate 782,334,715 of NC_069501.1, read as the reverse complement.
TGGAGTAGCCACATAAATCTCTCAGTGAGAGTAGTGGTGAAGATTAGATACATATAAATCAGGGAGCGTTCTCTGTAAGCATATGGATAATCAGCTAACTACCCCTAGGATATCAGTGTAGACATGTTACACTGCTTCTTCTTTTCCCACTCGGGTCCCTGTCAGAGGAAGAGATGTCTGTCACACATTGAGCAGCTGTGTGAGTGCTCCACAGCATGATTCCTGAGAAGTAAGTCCCTTTATTTTTTTTAGGGGAATATGTGTTTTCCTAGGGATACTTGAAGAGAGCTCACAGTGGGGGTCTTTTGTTGTTTTTCCCTGAGGTATCTGAGGAGGAACCTCCGGTGTTGGGGTTTTATTTGTTGAGCATGTGGGGACTTGACTCCTTAGCAAAGCACTTGTAAGGGTTGAAGGGGGCTCGGGAGTCACCCAAGACAGATCGCAGACTGGGGCATTCATTTTTTATTATTAACTGCGCAATATTTTATGTGCACTCAGACCGGTAGTGGAGGTGTACTCATCTTGCGCCTGTCAGGTCCTTCTGGCCCTTTAACATACCGGGAACCTCCCTATAAAAATCCCTGCCTCCTACCAGTCAATGCTGGTATATTGAAGTTCTAGGAGCTGAAACGTTTCACTCCTACCGCTCCATCCTAGCCGTTATCCTGGGAACTTCTTCCAAGATTCCTGCTGAAGTACCTCATTGCTCCCGCAGTAATCTCCTGTGTTTGCAGCGTCACGCTGTTTCCTCCTGCAGCCGTCTTCCTACCCTCTGCCTCACACGCGACCACGCGTGACGTCATCAGGCACTACCGCAGGCCTCAGAAGCCTTACACTCCTCCATCTCGTCTGCATCCCATGCTCCCTTACGGGAACCAGCAGCGTCGTACCTCCCTGGAGCTGCAGGTAAGACCTACATCGCCCCTCTATACTACCACAGAGGATCTCGGTACCTCTGTCCTGTTACGCTGGGGGTATATTAAGACAAGGGGGTTCCCCTCTCCGTATACTGGGAGACCCCTCTGTCACACTATTAATTGCATAAGATCTATCCTTGACCAACCAAGTTGCATATTTTCCACAGACTCTTATTATATTCAGTGTTAATGACTGTGTGCTAGCTGATCCACTCTTATATCAAGTGTTAAACAACTGATACGTATATCACAACCAGAGGCTTAGCAAACACCACTGTAGGGAATTTTTACTGAAACCATTACAGCGCCCCATGTAACCGGCTTCACTTCCCCTTGCCGATGTTTGCAGGAGCTGTGGTGCATCTTAAAAATTTTGTTACGATCTGTGGAGAGTTCAGTCGTCTTCGAATATCTAACCTGTGTTTCTAGGAGAGGGTGAGCAACCCAGCCTAGGGCAGGGTAGAGGTGTCATATTTTTTGCTAAAAGGTTTTATTTGAGAAACGGTCCTTATTAATTTTTAGACATAACGGTTGTAAAATCTTCTGCCTAAGTTATGGAGGACTCTGATGTTAACCCCTCTGAGGGTTATTTGGCTGCAATTAGTATTACTAATAACTGCCTTTACTGTGATGAGGCCATAGTATGTCCTCCTGCCCAATTCTGTTCCATCTGTCTGTTTTTTTTGTTTGTTTTTTTTTAAATCTAAGAAGGGATCCAAAAATGCTATACCTTCAGGTAAATTAACCCCTTCTGAGCCTTCTACCTCTCAGGAGTCTGTTGTCCAGGGGATGCCTCTCCTCTCCCATCAACCCGGATTTAATTCTATCTCACAAGCAGTCTCTTGCCGCCAGCCATTTATCTCCTCCTGGGGGTAGATTTTTCCTGCAGATGTTTCCTCACAATTGCAATCTGCTGTAACGGCGGCCCTAAACGCCTTGCCAATCTCTGGGAAACAATAGAAATATTTAATGGTTAAATGACACTTGCTTTTTTTGGTGCTTTCCAAAATGCATACATATAAACAAGAAATTATGTATAAAACGTTAAAATACAGATAAGTGACCGGTCACTAACAAAGTCCAGATAAACTTTTCAAAGTCCAGGTTGACATTTAAGAACACTGGTATATCATATGTGTGAGAGGAGATGGTTCTGCCCTGATCAAATATAATCCACAAGGGTAAATACAAAATTAAACAAAGTTTGCTGTTCAAAACAATTTCTCCTTAGTAGTAGTATAAGGACTGTGTAAATCTTTGTACTTAGCTTGTAGTTCCGTTGTAGCATACAAATATCCGCTGCCTATTTTCACTCGTTAAGCTAGGCTTGACCCTCTGTCGTTTCTCACGGATGCTGTGTTCAGTGTGTGTGCTCTGCTTGTCCGGACGCCGTCTCAGGGCAAATGAGGCGCTGTAGTTGGTTCACTGGTGCTGATTGGCTACTGACACCCCTCGTGTCTTTACGTACCAATCCAACGCTCTCTTCCTCATGTAGGGATATTCTATCCCGGTCCTAATCCAGATATCTCTGCGTAGAGATCGTAAATAATTCTGGAACTTTTAGCGTATCTGTTACTTGTTAGGAATTAGTAATCCCTTGAATACCATCAACGCGTTTTGCTGTTGTCACGGCTTTTTCAACGCATCAATGGTATTCAAGGGATTACTAATTCCTAACAAGTAATAGATATGCTAATAGTTCCAGAATTATTTACGATCTGTGCACAGAGATATTTGGATTGGGACCGGGAGAGAATATCCCCACACGAGGAAGAGAGCGTTGTATTGGTATGTAAAGACACGAGGGGTGTCAGTAGCCAATCAGCACCAGTGAATCAACTACAGCGCCTCATTTGCACTGAGACAGCATCCGGAGAGGCAGAGCACACACGCTGAACACAGCATCCGTGAGAAACAGAGGGTCGAGCCTAGCTTAACGAGTGAAAATAGGCAGCGGATGTTTGTATGCTACAACGGAACTACAAGCTAAGTACAAAGATTTACACAGTCCTTATACTACTACTAAGGAGAAATTGTTTTGAACAGAAAACTTTTAATTTTGTCTTTTCCCTTGCGGATTATATTTGAGCAGGATAGAACCATCTCCTCTCTCAACATATGATATACCAGTGTTCTTAAAAGTTAACCTGGACTTTGAAAAGTTTATCTAGACTTTGTTAGTGACCGGTCACTTATCTGTATTTTAATGTTTTATTCATCATTCCTTGTTTATATGTATGCATTTTGGAAAACACCAAAGGTGTTCTCAGATAGAGATATATATATTTTAAGCCTCTTTTTATTAGTTATATTTAACCTATTATAGTACCTTACCATTCTTCTACATTGTTCTTACATACTTTTTCAAAATTTTACAAATTTGACGTTTTCGCTTCAGCTGTAGCGGCTTTTGGGAGAAAGGTGTTACAGGCTGTGGTGCCCTCAGTTTAGGGTCAGCCTCCTTTTCTTCAGTCCCTCCTGTTTATTCATCAGTGTCCTCTGGATCTTGGGTATTAGTTCCCAACCGTTATGAATGAAGTTGTGAACTCTACCTGGGGGAAAAAAACAAATTTATGCTTACCAGATAAATTCCTTTCCTTCCTGGCAGGTAGAGTCCACGACCCCGCCTGTAATTGTTCTTGGTGGCTTCCTTATTCATTTTTTCTTCTGGCACCTCTACACCCTAATGTTTCTCCTGCTTTTCCTTGTTCCCTCGCCCCAATAACTGGGGGGATGGAGAAGTGGGAGGATTATTTATAACCTTTGGCTGGGGTGTCTTTGCCTCCTCCTGGTGGCCAGGTGTTGATATTCCCAATAGTTATGAATGAAGTCGTGGACTCTCCCTGCCAGGAAGGAAAGGAATTTATCTGGTAAGCATAAATTTTTGTTTTTTTTTAAGTGAAAAAAAGATGTTTCTTAAATCCCTCCCTTTGTGTCTCATCACCCGTGGACTCCAAAGCTTGGGTATTCGTTCCCAGGAGTAATGGATTGTTAACTCTCAACACATGTATGAAAGAAAACCTAATTTATGCTTACCTGATAAATTAATTTCTTTCACGTTGAGAGTCCACGAGACCCCACATCTTTTTTTCTCTGCTCCATTTATTTTGTTCTTATTTCTTTTCCTAGCTTATTTTTGCTTGGCTATACATTAGACTGTGGTACCTGTGAGCTGGGAGGGTTTTTATAGAGATCTTGGAGTTTGGGATTCTTTGCCTCCTCCAAGTGGTAGTGAAGAGTAATTCCCCAGAGTAATAGCTTGTGGACTCTCACCACCATAAAAGAAATTCATTTATCAGGTAAGCGTAAATTATTATATTTGTATGTTTTTTCTTTTATATGAGCCACAGTTAAATATTATAACATATGTCTTTTATTGATCTTATATACCAAGAATAGCTAACTGGTGGCCCATGGTTCTCCGTTATAGTTTTTGAGACTACTTGGAATAAGGAGAGCTAAGAAAGTCTGACCTATTTTTACATTAAAATGTTTTGGCGACTTCTGCTGATTGGGCAAATAAGATGACCACAGCTCAAATTAACCCTAGTACACAGAGGGTACCCTAAATCTGGCCCTGTGCCACGGAATGTTTTTAGGAAACCTATTATTATTTGTGTGTTTTAATATCCAGAAATGTATATGCAGCCCTCAAAGTTTTTAACATATTGATCTAAGTCCCCCAGGAAGTTGGACATCACAGTTTATACCATAACTAATTTTAAGTGTTTTTTTTTTTTGTTTTTTTTTTTTAATCTTCCCAAAATCTGTCCGTGCGTAGTACTAGTTAGGTCACCACAATTGCTTTTACCTTTTACTTGTTAAACGTAGAAAAGGGTTTGACACATCTTGGGCACCATTAAGCCAATGATACATCTGGCTCATTCTGTTTTTATTATTTCCAAGTCAACATAACGTTATCTTGTATCAATTATGAATTTTGTGTCAGTCTCGCCATTATTCTGGCCTACTACCAAATTTCATATACATTTGGCAACCCCTCCCTTACAAAATTACCTGCTTCTTTTATAATAAAAAAAAAAATTACAGTTAAGTGTCAAGCTTTTGCTTTGGTTCCCAATAGTCTTTCCAATAACCTGAACAGTTAAAATAGTGTTTGCATATATTTTGTGTGATAGTTTGTCTGTACTATATCACAATATTCAACTTGTTCAAGTGTTTAAAACCTTTTATCGTATTTACTAATACTGATGCCATAGTCTTAAATATCTTCATAAGCTTCCTCTTATAGTCCTAGTTATGAGTAGAATCATTAATTTCATTTCTAAATGCCTATGCTTATACATTAATATTGTTTAATTTAGTATGGTTATGTCATTGCAGAAGCAGCCACCTTGACATCCGTGAGCTAATCTCCCTTTACCCTCTCCTGCTGCCATCCACTTCTGCCTTCATTCGCACCCACCCACCCCTCCACGAGTATGCTGACCTCAACCAGCTCACTCGAGGTGACCAGGAAAAGGTGGCTAAGTGCAAGAGCTTCCTTATGAGTTATCTAAGTGAAATCCGTAGCACAGAAGTAGCAAATGGTTTCCATGAAGAAGTGGACACGGCCCTACTCAAGTTATATGCAGAAGCTGATCATGAAAGCCTACTGGACTTGCTGGTCTCCGATAACGCCTGTCACGTGGCTGAAAGTGCAGCTTGGCTGGAAAAGCACAAAAAGTGAGTTCTACTTCAACATTCCTAATAGAAACCTAGAATTTTTAGCACTAACAATAGCCACTTCTTTTAACATTTTGTCTTCCTTTATTTTGAGAGTAACTTGGAAAAAAAAAAGGGATTATTTTCTGCTACAAATAAATGAGTTCCCTAGGTATAGTAAGCATAGAGAATCAATCAATTATAGGCAAACCCACCTGACTTACTGAGGTCTTAAAGTGAAAGTCAATTTTGATGTTAAAGTGCCCGGTTTTTAAACATTTGATTAAAAACAGGGGCACTTTATTCATCAAAATTTACATTTCACTCGTGTTGAGAAAAAAAACTTACCTTCTAATCTTCACAGCAGCTCCAGCTTCCTCCAGTCGTTGCAAGCCATTTCTGACGTCAGAAATGATGGATAGGTCATCCTCCAATCACGGCTCCCCCCCCCCCCCCGGGGGAATTAGTGTCTGATTCAACGCCGTGATTGGAGGAAGCCGGATTCCTCATTTTAGACGCAGGAAGAGGCTTTGCAACGGGCGGAGGAAGCTGGAGCTGCTGTGAAGATTAAAAGGTAAGTTTGTTTTTTTTTCTCAACAGGAGTGAAATGTAAATTTTGATGAATTAAAGTGCTCCTGTTTTTAATTGAATTTTTAAAAACCAGGCACTTTAGCATCAAAATTGACATTCACTTTAATGTGCATATAACTACTTTGTTCATTGGAGATTTAATTTTATTTGTTTTTCAGCCAATAACCTTTGACTTGTCACATTAAAGTAAAACTGACCTATAGTATTTACCCACGTATAAGAAATAAAATATGATCATCAGAGCCTCACTTTTACATAGAAGACATAACCCTAAGGTCTACAAACAGAACAGCACTACTTAGTTACGAGACACCCCTTTATCAGTCACGTGAAAGTGAGCTATTTAACATGCAATGATAGTCAACTGTCTGTAGATTCAGTAAGTTTTAGACTGTTGTACAAACACATTTCAATAAAATACAAAGTATATTTATCTGGTCATATTTTACAGAATAATCAGTCGGTATTGCATTAGCCCCTTGATTGCCAGATAGAGCTAATACACATTTTGTAATGTTTTACTGCTTTTTGGTTACTTAAGGGTTCATTTGTTTGCATTATAGATAGCTGTATATAGCAGTGATAATCTTTTATATCCTACAGATAACCTGTAGGATATAAAAGATTATCACTGTTTGCTGTAATATAGTGGTGTTGATGCATTGTGACAACTGCTTGTATGATGCCACCAGTTATGTCATTGATGATGTCATCCAAAGTTCCCAAAGGGGTGTGGGGACTGTTTGTTAAGTAGTTCAATGCTTTTAAACTTTTGAGATAAAACATAAACTCTGGCTTTAATGTGTTGTATGACCCTGCAACATGCTCAGCCCTGGGTGCAAGGCCCATAGGGAAAATTATTGTATATATTGTAACCATTTGTCAATTTTACTTAGGTTTTTTTATCCACCGGAAACAATTTTGCAGCATATTTAGAGTTAATTCAAGACTGTTAAAGAAAATTGTGTTGGATAGTAGACACAACCATTCCGTTTTTCTCAGCATTATATTTGGCATCACATCCTATTTGCATCCCAAAATGTAATTGTCTGTATGTACCTTGACTGTGAATGTTTTATTTTATTGCAAGACAGGAGGCTTCATATATTTTGCAATAAATTCTTTACTGAATCCCAACAGCAGCGAAAACAGAGTGACATCATAGTAGGAAAAATGAACAATAAGATCACAGTAGTCTGTATCAAAAAAACTCAAGGAACACGGTCTGTACTTCCTCTTTTCTTTTCTGCTTCCCAGCAGTTAGCAAGCTAAGTGATTTTGCTCTCTTATTCTACATTGATATCTATTTATTCTCTGTATATTCTCAAGGAAATTGCATTTTCCATCTACCGTCCTAATTTCTCTACTTTTATTAGCACTGTACCTTTCATTTGCACTGTAGCTGTATCAGGTGCCTGCTGCTTCTCAGCTCACAGTACTTAAAGGGACGTACCAACCAAAAGTGGAATCCACGTGGATGCATTTCAGGAACGTCATAATGGCGGGAAGAGGTTAAGTATGCACCATGCATCAGTATTTTAAACACAGCACTTGCTCAGAAAGACTAAGGTGAATGTATCATCTGGTAATGACTGAATTTGATCATTGCTAATATAATGCAAGCCCCACTGACACTCTGAGCAGCTGGAGTATTTAAAATGCTGGTGCACTGAGAATATCTAGAGATGCTTCACGTGCAGAGAAAAATTTTAACACTAAAACAGTGATAACATTTACTATAAGCATTTTTGCCTATACAATGCAAATATGTTTCTATTCAAATTATGTAATTTATCTATGTGCATTTAAATTTTGACTGGAATGTCCCTTTAACACCATAATTTCACTGCTGTGTTCTGTCCTGATGCATACTTTCTGTAGTTTTCCATTTATTTTTTTATTTTTATTCCAAATGATATAACTATTTATTTAACTTTCTTTTACAATGGCGATTTTATTTTGATTTTCTAGTTTTTATTGTATTTTAGCACTAAAATGTGTGTCTTGACTGTTTTTAGCCTTCTTTAAAGTAAATGTGACTATTTGTACAATAATGTCTGTGTCCTTTTTCTTTCTAAGGTGGTTATAGTCCTCAAATTCTTACTTGTGGGAATTAACTTCCTGCCACCAGGAAGAGGCAAAGACACCCACAGCAAAGCTTTAAGTATCCCTCCTACCTCTGCCAGTAGTTATTTGCCTTATCAACAAGCAGCAGGCAAGGATAGAGGTGCTCAAGATTTTTTGTTATAATCCCATAATTTCCCTCAATGGATAGTTCCTGGAAGAGAGGGATTTAGGAGAGTACTGGCTGTGCAAAGTAAATCTTCTCTTGGGTTGGGCTTTGTGGTCACAAACCTGCCAGGGGTGTCGCTGGGATAGTTCCTAATCCTTTTCCTGCCTGGCCATTTTGATGTTCTCTCTCAGTATATCCTCTACTGATAGTTACAGTGCAGGATGGGCTCTCTACTGTCTCCTAGGACCACCATAGGGGTAAGAACAGTGAAGGCGACTGTTGCTGGGAAATAGCCTGTCCTAGCTGTATAGCCCACAGTGCAGCTGTATAACAAACTTGGGTAACAGACTGTGCAGAGGTTTGTGCACAGGGTGGTCTATTTATGCACAGAAGGGGGTTGGGTGATTTTACACTCAGTATACACTGTTAGACTCCATTTATTATCCCTACATCTTGGTACCTTATGTTGTTGTTTAGATGTGTGTATACTTATTACATAGGGGGTAGTGGTTCCTTTAATAGTGCCGCTCTCGTTACCACCGGCATGTGCCGAGCTCAGACCTCCTTCAGACTACATCAAGAAATCGGCACCGGAGCCTTATTCCAGTGCAGTGAGAGGGGAAGCTAAGCGCGAGTCATCGGTCCGGTCGGAAGGGAGAGCTAAGTTCTGGTGTGCTCTCCGAATTTCTCATGTTGTTGGATGGAAGCCCCAGTGCTCAGGGAGTACATATTGGGCAATACTGACGCAGCCTGTTGTAATCTTTTTAAAGCAGAACTCACTGGGTAGCGCTCCTCTTGTTTTTTTTTTTCTTATAGAAGCAATAAGATAGTGCTACTGGGTGATGTCATCGCAAAGGAAATAGGAAGTAGAAAAAGTGTTCCTTGAGTTTGATACATAGTGCTGTGATCTTATTGGTTATTTATTGTTCCTGCTATGGTGTCACTTTGTTTTTGCTGCTTTTTGGATTCAGTAAATAATTGAATGCAAAATACTTGCCTCCTGTCTTTAAAAAAATCTAGATTATTCGGTCACCAAGGCTAGAATGATCGCCATTCACCTGTAACAGTTCCCACGGGAATAGGGACCTCAATTCCTCCTATATGTGTTTGTCAATTTCGTCCTGTCTCTTACAAGTGTTATATTATTGTTTTATTTAAATGAATTGTATCCATGGACAGCGCTGCGGAATATGTTGGCGCTTCATAAATAAAGTATAATAATAATAATAATTTGACCTTTTAAAATGTTACCTATTGTCCTGTGTAAACATAAATATATTATGTTGTATTGTTTCAGATATTTTGCACTTGGTCTTTTGTATCACCACAACAAACAGGATTCAGAAGCACTTCAGGTAATGCATTTAACAGCTCAAACTATTTACTTTATAAAGGGGTGGTGACCCTATGTCACTAGTGCCCAAGGTTACACTTAAAACAAACTTGCTCTCTTTCTCTGGGCTGCTATTATTTTTAATTGGTTTCATTGTAATGTTAAAGGAGTTTTGAAACCCACATTTTTTTCCAGATAAAGCAACTTTCTAATTTACTTCTATTATCAAATTTTCTTTGTTCTCTTGATATGTTTATTTGAAAAGGCAGGAATGTAAGCTTAGGAGCCGGACGATTTTTGCTTCAGCACCCTAGGTAGCACTTGCTGATTGATGGCTACATTTAGCCACCAATCAGCAAGCACTGCACAGGTGCTGAACTAAAAATTGTCAGGTTTCTAAGCTTACACTCCTTTTCAAATAAAGATACCAAGAAAACAAAGGAAAATTAATAAAAAAGAGTAAATTAGAAAGTTGCTTAAAATTGCATGTTCCATCTGAATCATTTAAGAAAAAAATTGGGTTTCATATTCCTTTAATTGTTGATATTGTT